>NC_034591.1:70343523-70478523 GCF_900095145.1 Mus pahari
GAGAGAGAGAGAGAGAGAGAGAGAGACAGAGACAGAGACAGAGACAGACAGAGACAGAGACAGAGAAACTGAGTCTATTTAATGTTGTTCTTACATTCATGGGTTCAGGGCTGACCACTTGAAATTGGACAAACTATCAGGGGGGAGAAAATAATTCTCTTTATCAACAGTCATTGATTGCCTGCAGCTCTTTATCTAGGGGTGGAACTTTGTGAAACCTTCCCATTCCTATTAGACTCATCATTGCTCAGGTCTTTTTTTAAGCCACCGCACTGTTGAGATTTTGTGGATGTAGCTTATTTGTCATATCTAGAAGACTCAATCTTACAGAAGACTTCCTGACCCTCTGGCTCTTATAATCCTCTGACCTGTCTTCTGTGATGTTCTCTGAGTCTTTGGTATAAAGATCGTGTTGTATGTAGCTATATCAGCTAGAGCTAGGTACCCCATGTGACTTATTCTCTGCATCTTGACCAGTTATAAGTCTCTATAATTGTATAAAAGATACTTCTTTGATGAGAAGTAAGAGCTGCACTTATCTCTGAGTATGCATATTTAGAGTACAGTTAGAAATCGCATTGGTTTAGGAAAATGGCAGCAGTAGGTTCTCCTATAATGTCCATGATCTTTCCAGCCAGTGTAGACCTCCAGTTCCAGGCATGAATTGCTTCTGTTTGAGTGGCTAAGTCCAATTACACAGCTGTGACTACCTCCAAGTTAGAAGTGTCACTACCGTACTGTGGGGATGTCTTGCTGGGCTGGTCACTGCTGGGGTTCACAGGCATCAGAACTGGGTAGGATTACTGATTGGTTTTCTCCACTGGTAGCTTACATAGCACCTTCAGATACTATGAGAGCTATATCTTTGGAAGGAGGCCTTCAGGCCATTTCTACCTCAATTCCTCCACGTTCTGTAAGACTCTATTGATGAAGATAAAAGTCACTTCTTTATTATTTCAAACAGTTATTTTAAAGCACATGAGAAGAAGCAAATCATGCTAGACCAATAGGCTCATTATAAATAATTCTCATCCATCCCTAAAAGCCTTTTATGTACTTACTACCTTGCTTCAGACTCTCAGTATTATACTGCAATCCCTTGTGGATTTGAAGGTAATGAAATGGCTTTTCTTAAACAAATATTCTAGGAGTCACACTAGACTAAATCGAGACCTACCTTTTACTTGGGCCTAGCTAGGGTTTAATGCATATTGCACAGTTCCAACCTGGGCTTTTCCTGTAGCCCATTTCAAAAAACATATTTGCTCAGCCTTATCAGTCAGGTGTTCAATCATGCCTCCTTTGTATCAGGCACCTCAAGGGCAGGAGATAACACACGTGGGCTTGGATTTTAATAGCTGGGAATATGTCTATGTGAGGCTCACTGTATTTGCTGATGTCAGATGCTGGGAAGGACAGCAAAACATTATTGTGGTCCTCTGTGTTTCCAGTAGCTGGGAGGGTGGTGTCATCTTTGTAGCACTGAGACTGTGCTGTGCTCAGTCTGGGAATACTTGCGAGTATGTGAATGGAATGGGGAAGGGTCATCGTGGGTTGTACATGTGGACATGTACTAGGGGTGATGGAGTGGGTTTCCAGAGAGTCCATATGCATAGACAGACATGGTATTTCTTTCCTGTTTTATTAATTCCAAGGTTGATACTTCAGATCTACTCTGCTCAGTAGCAGTTATCTTCGTATCATTTTAACAAAATTTAGAAAATACAGAAATATACCAAGAAGAAAAAATTAAATAACCCTAAATTCCATAAACCATAAATAGCTGATTGTGACTTTGGCATACCTCTTCTGTGTCTCTTTTCTCTCTCTTCACACAAACACATTCTTAAAAAAGCAATCTTTAGTATTATATTGTTTATCCAACTTATTTTTTTCCATTTACTACAATTAGAATTTTTTATGTTAGTAGATACCAGCTGAAAATAAGTATCTCACATTACATCATCATTTATTCAAATTCTCCTTGCTGATGAACATTTAGCCTGCTTTCATTTTTCTTACTTACATAAAAATAAACATTCTTGACTATAAATATATGCTAATAGCTCTGGCAAGTCATTTTTGGTCTTATTCTTGGCTGTCTTCCTTGGGGCTGCAGAGGTGTCAGTGTGCCTTGTGTCCTGATGGCAGACTGATCATTCAGTTGATTGGCAGTCACATGGCCCGATGACATTTCATCAATTAATGACTTTATTGTTTATTCATCAAGAAGCTGCGATGATGTTCTCTGCTCTAGGCACTGTTGGAACCTACAAAGTGAGGTCAAGGACTACACTAACACTTGGAGAGAAACCTGGGCAGCCCCCATGAAACCCTTGATTGCACTTGGCTGTGACAACTGTCAACACTCACAGGGACTCTCCAATGGCATATGTGTTATAACTGTTCAAGGCTCGCACAGCTCCTAGCAGTGTCTTGGTTTTCACAGAGAATACCAACAAGGAGCTTTCTCTCATCCTCCTCTGCTGCATCTTTCTGAGCTGTGCAAAACTGGGACGACTTTGCTGAGATAGCGGGGACTCCTAGGCAGCTGGGGGTTGGGTACAGTGCAAGAACCATGGTGGGAACTGGGGGACAGGACAGAAGAAGGGTCCTATCAGTGTCTGCCTATCTCAGCTCTGTTTCCAGGCCAACAGCATGGATGGGACTAAACTTCACCTAGTTCTGTTGATGGACACCTGCCTGGGAAGCCCTGGTGTAGGATCAGCTGAGTGTGGGGACAAGGACGTAGATGAGGCTAGGGCTGAAATAAAGAAGTTCATATATCTGTCACCATCTGAACCAACCCCTCCCCACAGTACAGATGAGGAAAACAGACCTCACAGGGGTCATCCCAAGATCATGGCCTATTTTAAATAATACCATCCTTGTCAAGATTGCCTGTGTGAAGCAGCTCTCTGCATTTTTGATGGTGATGTCACTTAATTCCATGTGTTTTTCTCAGGTATGGATTGGAGATGTGAGGGTTAAATACTGCATATAATGAGCTTATACATAATAAGCTCTCAGTAAATACTAATGCAAGGCCCTGTTATGGGTGGAGAGAGGGAGGAAGGGAGAAAGGGAAGGAGGAAGGGAGGGAGGGAGGGAGGGAGGGGGAGAGAGAGAGAGAGAGAGAGAGAGAGAGAGAGAGAGAGAGAGAGAGCAAAAAGCCAGAATACTGCTAGCAATGCACTAAACCGATATGCTAGTGTGTCAGAACCTAGCACATACACCCAGGTAAAACACTAACATTTGAAATCTGCAGTCTGAGTACTGTCCTCAAACCCAGGTCCTGCAAGTATCTTAGTGAATGACTCACCACAGCACTGGCTATCTCATTTTATTAAAACTTCAAAGGACTGGGTAAGTAATCGCCAGATAACTTTAAAGAGCACACAATCCCACGGGTCTAAAGAGTGTTTAACCGGGCCTGCCCCGCCCTGTCGGAGGCACAGATCTCACGGCTTTCTATGCTGATGGAATGGTATCAGACTACATCACCATGGCTGTGCTCTGTAAGAGCAGCCAAAGTCAGGCGGAGGCAGCCCTAGCCTAAGGCTGAGTCATGGGCCCTACGCGTGTGACCAGTGGGGAGGTCTGGCTGAGGCTCTCCTTTTCTGTGATTCATTTACAATCTTCCAGCCAGCAGGGAGTGTGTGCGGCATAGCCCTGACCCTGGAGCCTGACCTGTAGGGTTTGTTCTTCCAGCTCTGCTTCTTCCTTCATGTCTACAGGCAAGGTGCACGGCTCCTCTGGGTCTCCTACTCTCATTTGAAAAAACGAGGACACACTACTTTATGGGATTGCTAGGGGTCACCTGGAGCAGCGTACAGAAGACATTTAGAGCAGCGTCCAACTCATAACATAAACACGATGCCATGCTATTCTGTTATTAGTCTTTATAGTTTTTACTGTAAATATATAAATATATAAAATGAAGTGTCTATTTTTCCCATTTCAAAAGCACAATTCACTGATATTAAGTACACTCACATTGTTGGTGGTGGCAAGCACTTATACCCACTGATTGGTCTAGCCAGCCCACCTATAAGGATTTTTATGCCCACATTTGGGGTTATTAAAAGTATGGTACATACCAGGGTAATGTGAACTGACTTACACACGTTTCCTATAAATGTAGATAATTCTCACAGTTTGAAAATTTCATACTCTATCATTCATTTTCCTCTTAGACATTTCCGCTCCTGCTTCATGCCTCCTTGAAGTACCATAAAGCATATATTGAGTTTTAACACAAGGAAGTAAAGATTGCCCATGGGGTTCATTTGGAGAGTTCCAAGGTTTTCTAAACCCTTCCTCCTCTAGCAACTAAAATGTGTTTTTTCTTTTCTTTCCCGTTATTTGAGGATTTGACACATGCATGGAATATGTTCTGATCCAGGCCACCTCCCTTCCTCTCTCATTCTCTCTTAAATCTCTTGAGGTAACTGCAATGGCATGTCTGCTTTGGGAAACCAGGCTTTGGGACTGTCAGATTAAACACCTCACCCACCAGGCTGACACAACCCGGGTGACCATAGAAGGTTTTCTTACCGAGACCTTCAAAGATGCTAAGATGCCTACAGACGAGCAGCATCGCTGGGAACTCGACCCTTAGTCCCCTTCTTTGCACTATAAGGTTAGGCCATAAAAGCTAGTTTTGAATATGAGAACCTGACTTACACAGTATTTCTGAGGCAGGTGGGGTAACAGGTTATAGATGATGGATGGGAAGACAGCCATGTGGGTTATAGAGGCTTGTGTTGGTTGATTATATGGTTCACCCTGAGCTACTCTGTCCCTAGGGTCTCCTCATTCTGGCGGCCCTAGGATTCTTTCATTTAATCAGGTCAAAGGCGACTCTCACTCATTGGTCTGTCTCCTAAGTGATTTCCAAGCAGTAGTAGAACTCACTCTTTTATTTGTGTCTTTCCCACACAGATGGACCCTTCTCATTGCCTCGGAAGAGTTGGGAAAACTCACAAATGATGCCCAATGGGCAGACTTCATTTACTCTTTGTTAAAAACCAAATATGCTCTCTGTGGCGTTTTCAGGAGGTGTGAAATTGGAGCCAGAACATAAAAAGAAAAGAAAAGATCGAAGGAACATAAAGCTTTCAAAGTTCGACAATCATTCACCTACTTTAGAAATTTATGAATTGATTGGCACCACCCTGGTACATGGCCCACTTTTAACCATCCCTGAGACCAGGGCACACTTCATGCACACAGGCGCTCACAGGGCATCTCCTGAGCCCAGTAGAAAATTGTGACACTGGAAGGCAGCCAGACCTCCTCCCCAGGGTTGCTAGGGATGGCTGTCAATGGGAAGAGAGCTGCAGCAGAGGGAAAGGTCCATGGCCAGGTCCCTCTGCTGATTCAGCAGGTTTCCCCAGAGTTCAGCTGCTACAGCCTCCAGCGTCTAGACCTGGCACTCCTCTGCATCAGCAGTTTCACAGTCGAGTGAGACATCCTCCCCTTGATAGGCATGCCCAGCACATCTGTACAGCTTCCAGATCAGCCTTGCACCTTTCAGGCTGAGGAAACATCCACCTGAGAAAGAGCTCCCTCTACTGGCTGATGGGAGCTGGAGTCTATCGGCTCAGGCAGCCGGAAGATGAAAATGCTTTCAGGAATGAGAAGAGAAGCTATGGGAGATGAGAAAACCATAGACAGGCTTTAGCTTTTCTTATCTGCTAAAGACTCTTGGAGCCCTCTCTTTTTACTCAGTCACTTTTTACTGAGCTATCCTTCATAAAATGAAACACACTCACACAAACACACACACTCATATACACACATACATACACAAATGCACACACACATACACACGTACACATATACACACACAGGCACACGCACGCACACACACACACACACACACACACACACACAAATGTGTATGTATCTGAGAAACTACTAACACCATAAAAATACAGAACATTTTATCACCCCCAAAGTTCCCTTGACTTTCTTAGCAGTTAGTCACTACCCTTGATTTCCTATGGTGTCCAAACAATCATGGGTCCTCATTCCTTAAACATGGACTAGAATCACACATGTTATATTTGCAAATAAATGAATACACACAATATATAATATATATAATACAATATATATAATCATGTCTAAATAGTGTTTTTTGAAGTTCATGCACATTGTATATATATTAACTTTATTTTACCTCAGGACTCTATTCTATTGAATGAATCTTAATTTTCTTGTTCATTTGTCAATGATGGACATTTATATTATTTCCAGTTTGGGACTATTTTGACAAAAAAATGCTTAGTTTAAGTCTTTCTTAGAGGCATACATTTTTTGCTTATGCAGGTTAGATTCCTAGTTAATATTGTAAGTATATCTCTAATTGAGTGATAGATTTTTCCATTTGAGTTGTGTAGGGTTCTGTTTCCTCCATGTCCTGTCAATGCTTGACATTGTCATTCATAATTCTAGTCAGAAGTTCTTAAAGCCTTAAAATTAGGCTTTAACTAATAATAATAATAATAATAATAATAATAATAGTTAAAACCCATAACATAAAATACACCACCCCACCCTTTGAAAGTTGTGTAAAATACAATCACACTGTTGTGTAACACACTGTTGGAATATCCACTGAAACTGTCCATGGAGAACTGCAGCCTTCCTTGTCCATGTGACCTTTAGAGATTATACTTGGGGGGGAGGGGTGGTGGCTGGAGAGATGGTTCTGTTCTTCCAAAAGTCCTGAGTTCAATTCTCAGCAACTACATGGTGTTGGGGTCTCTCTCGCCTCCACTGGCAACTCTCCCTCTAAGCACTGTATTGCGCCCCTTGCAGACACACTAAGAGTTGCTCCCCGGATCTCCTGGAATACAGCGTCCCGGGATACAGCGTCCTCAGACCACCCACTGTCAATGCCCACTCGTCGCCCGGACCAACCACTGACCGTCGTCACTGCCCACTCATTGGACCCGCCTTCTGGACACAGCTCTGCTCAGGATCGGACCGCGTGTGCCATTGAGAGATTGAGAGAGACACAGAGAGACAATGGGACATGTGGGAGAGGGTTGGGTTCTCCCGTGTCCAATTAATAAATAATGTTTTTTCCTTGCAGCTCATCCCTATCTTAGGAAGTTTAGCCCTTCAGTACGAACCCAGTCCAAGGTGTTTTCTGCCCACGCAGATACGGCGCTAGTGGCATGATGCAGAAATATACAACATGGTGGCTCACAACCACCTGTAATGGGATCTGATGCCCTCTTCTGGTGTGTCTGAAGACAGCTACAGTGTACTTATATACAATAAATAAATAAATAAATCTTTAAAAAATGAAATTATACTTTTCATCTCAAGATATAGATGTGCGCACAGTTACAGGAAGTAGAATGGGCCCACCCTCTGTGTTCCCCACCCTCTCTGGTACTCAGGACCAATGTCTTGTTAACCTACAGCAGATCGCAACTGCCTGGTACCTTCACAAAATACCTCTCAAAATTCAGTAAAACTCTGCTGAAACTACCATTGTATGACTGCATACCGAGCCCAGTTCCCAAAGAGATGCCAGAAACTGTCTGAGCCCTAGTACTGACCAGTGCTCTGAGAACTCTATCTCAAGGCCCAGAGAACCCCTGATCCACGGCACTGTTGGACTGATTATTTGAGCTCCAGACTGAAAATCCCACATCCAGAACTTTGATGTCAAAGTTAGACTCATAGTGAGGGGCAAGGAGATGCTAATGTCAAGAATAGTTACTTAGGCCTCTGCCATGAGACTTTCCTAAATGTCCTAATGTATCATTGGTCTGAGTTTCAGACTAGCTTTGTAGGCAGAGATTTCACTCAGGGCAAATGGAGCAGCTTCTCACAGCTCCCAGCCTCTTTTAGGATAGCCTAAACATTGTTGCTAGACCCCCAGAGGAGTGATGAAATGAACTGTTTGAGTTCTCACCTTACTGAAGCTTAGATCTGGTACTGGGGCCAAGAGCACAGCATCACTGTGAAGATTCAGGGGGTGGGAGTGGAGGATGGGGGAGTGCAGCATGAGAGGGGGTGGGAGTGGAGGATGGGGGGAGTGCAGCATGAGAGGGGGTGGGAGTGGAGGATGGGGGGAGTGCAGAATGAGAGAGGAAGACCAGGTTGAAGTGTGTGGTAGGCCCACGGGCTGTGGAGATGAAGGTTGTCAGGGGAGAAGTGAAGACAAGATGGACCAAGAACAAAATATCAAACAGCCAAACGAACAAAACCCCCAAAGAACACATGAAAAATGTCTAGATGAAAATTGAATGGCATGCCTCTCATGCTGCCTCCGTTAGCATCTCTGTGGTGGTTAGAGTAAAGTTGCTCCCTATTGACTTATACATTTCAGTGCTTAGTCACCAGGGAGTGGCACTATTTGAAAGGGTTAGGTGAATTAGGAGGCATGGCCTTGTTGGAAGAAGTGTGTCAGTGGGGGTGGGTTTTGAGGTTTCAAAAGTCCATTCCAAGCCCAGCTTTCTTTTAGTTACGGTTTCCTTGCTGTGAAGAGACAATACCATCAAGGCACCTTTTATAAAGGGCAACATTTAATTGGGGCTGGCTTACAGTTTCAGAGCTTCAGTCCATTATCATCATGTCAGAAAGCATGCATGGCAGCATCCAGGTAGACATGGTGCTGGAGAAGGAGGTTGAGAGTTCTACATCTTGATCTGAAGGCAGCCAGAAAGAGACTGTTTTCTGCAGGCAGTCAAGGAGGAGGCTCTTCTGCCCTGGATGGAGCTTGAGCAATAGGACACCTCAAAGCTCACCTCCACAGTGACACTTCCTCCAACCAGGTCATACCTACTGCAACAAGGCCGCATCTCCTTATGGTGCCACTCACTTAAGGGGCAAGCATCTTTAAACCACCACACCTGTGGGTCAGGATGTGACTCTCAGTGCTTCAGCAGCACGTCTGCCTGTGTGACACCAGGCTTCCTGCCACATTCATAACAGACTGAACTTCTGAAATGGTGAACAGGCACTCACTTCAATGTTTTCTTCTTAAAGAATTGCCTTGGTCATGCTGTCTCTTCACAGCAACAGAACAGTGACTAAGACAATATCCATCCAGTCATAAAGAGATAACTGTCTTAGAATGGTCTCACACTATTCAGATGGTACATCAGTTCCTTTGTGACCCACTGACAATGTCAAGGGACTGGTTGGGAGCTCTTTCCGCATCTCCATCTCCATCTCTAAATGGCTGCAGTGGTTCCTCATCTCTTTGCTTGTTCCTGTTTCTGAGGGCTTCTCTGTCTTCCCACTGAATGTACCCTGCTCTATTCCCAGTCTCTCTTACCGCCCTGGAGTCTTGTCCCATCAGGAACACATTCCTCTCTGTGTCCCCCCTCGGCTTTCCTTGGACCCAGAGCATGCTGTCCTTGGCCCCTAAATACATCCTTCTGCCAGGCTTGCTCTTGCTTCACCAGCCTCAACCTCCCAGACATCTCCAGGGAAGAGTCAACAGCATCAACTCTTCCTCAGTAGCTTCCTGTATCCTTGACCGGAGCTCACTGCGCCCTTTCCTGACATCACTGTCTCATGTGCTCTGCCTACCTTGTCAATCGCCTGGATATTCTCCTGGATCTCATCTTGGTCTCACTGGATACTGGTACCATCTCACTGGGTCATTGTCACCTTCTCCCTCTTCTCCTCTAGGACATCTTTGTCATTTCTTTTACCTCACAGACTAGACACCGCAGCATTTTACTCTTCTTTGCTACTTTCTGTAGTCTTTCTCCTGCTCCAGTGTCAGCTGAGGCCTCTAAGCAGACAACCTTGGACTTGCTTGGTTGCCCTTTTCTAAGGGCACCTGCCTTGCTTACCACAACTAGTCCCCTACCCCTGTGTAATGCTGGGTCAGAGGAGAAGAGGTATCCTACCTTTAAGCCTTTAATAGAATGCCATAAACATTATCAGATGGTGTTGAATTCTACTATCTTCCCTTTTGGCTGTTGGGATCCTTCCTTTTGATGGACTGGTAGCATCATGGAGAGAGTCCAAGTAAATCCAAACCTGCTCCCTTCCAACACAATATCTCAGGTAACCCTTCTGGCGCCCGACACATGGACATGTGGTAGCTGGCCGTGAACCAGCTCCCCTAAATGACAGGGACACCTTTAGCAGGCAAGTCTGGGAGTAATTGAGCCGTGATTGGCACCCACTGCACCGCTCTGAACTGACAATGAGCAGGCCCAGGAGCGCGTGTCTCATCCAAGTGGTGTCTCATTTCTCCGAGGTGACTTTGTATTGCTTTACCGAGGCTGGCACGCTGCTTCAGGAGTGCCTACTGGGAGCCGCACCTGAGCCTGGTGCCTGACTGCGGCAGACAGCTGCCTAGTTAAGGCAAATTTTGCAGTTAAATTGTGTTCTGCTTGGGAATTGGAAATGATTGCAGAAGGACAAATGCAAATGAGCCTCCAGTTCAAGGCAGGGGCGCGTGGAGACAGCTCCGCCTGGCATCTCCTCCGTTCCTTTTCCAACCACTGTTTTGGAGAAACTTATGGGACACTTCCCAAATTGCTTAGGAGAAGACAGAGGAGCGTTGGTGCAATGGGGAAGCCACAGGCCTTGGGAGGTGACATTGGTATTGTGATCTAAGCACAGACATCAGCTTCCTGGTCCCAGATGCTTGCCTTGACACTGATAAGCTGGGGGACCTTGGGTGGTTCATATATCTGACATTCAGTCTTATCTTTAAGCTATCATCATTAGTAATAATACCAGGTTAGGATTTAAAAATAAAAACAGACACAAAATACTAGCCCAGAGCTAGCGTGGGACGGTAGGAAATAGCCTAACCTCAGGGTGTCCTTTTCTCTATCCCCGGAGGTATTTTTTATAAGAGAACAGAGGGGAGAGACGGGGGATCCTAGGCATTTGACACATGATGGACACTTTGCAGGTGACAGGTGCTCTTGATATTATCATAAGCTGGACATGACTGGGTCTGTTTCGCATACCTTAGGAAAGGTGAGTGAGACAAAGTAGAAGACACAGCAAGTTCAGCTGGAGGAGAAAGGTTTTCCTGTCAGAAGGGACCTGTCGCCTTAGCCTTTCCTTCCCTGTGAAGTGAGGCCAGAAGTGACAATCAGTACACACCATCCTGGAGAGAGTCTGGACACTGAGTGCCAAGGAATGACCACAGGGGCTGGGGTGGCAGTGGTGGGGTGAGGGCTCAGTCTGGGGCTCTGGAAGGAAGCTTAAAGACAAGGAAGAGGACAGGGATGAACAGGAGGCTGATTGTGGGAGAACAGGAAGAGGCACGCTTTGCTTAGCAACAACAAAAAGATACCCTAACTTGGAAGAGTCAAACCCTGAGTGTCACAGACACTACTTTTCACCTTCCCTGTGTCCCTGCCTGGATCCCCACCATTTGGAGCCCCAGAGTCACTTAGACAAATGCTACCATTAATTCAAGGGTGTGATTTGGTGCTCCCCAGAAGTTCAGGCATGTGTGAGGGTGCTGGGCTGTGAAGCCTTACATAATGAAAATGATGTTTTTCTAAGTTCATGTCTGGGGACCCTGAGCTATGAGCTATACCAGGGCTATAGCTATGAGTCTGAGGATTTAATATACCATCACAAGAAACATACATAGCCCCACCCCATCCCCCCAAAAGAATGTATTAGGTTTGGATCAGGTGTTCTGTGAATGGTCAGTGGGACTCTTCTAAAGCTGCCAGGCAGAGTGTCTCAAGGTCTAGCATGCCCAGCTTGCTGCTGGGTTGCCTCAAGAGATGCTTGACATCCTGGCTGCTGCTCAATTCCTCATCGTCTTTTCACTGGCCGCATTGTAGTCGGAAGCAAGGGCTGTTTGTTTTCCCCCCAGAAAAAGAATCCTCAGAAAATCGATTCTATCTCATTGACAATGCATGCTAAGTGATTGAAAGGCCATTAAACCCATTAATGGGGTGCTCTTTAAATAAAATTAGTCCCTAAAAGGGATCTTAGAGTTGGCAACATCAGTAGAGCTAACAGCACAAAGGTCCTGCCTGGAGACCCATAAATATACCAGAACAAATACCACAGGGCTGAGGGGACACACCAGGGGGAAAGGAACCTAGAACGATGAGCAGCTGGGGCAGAGAGGGTCCACGTTGGCAGGCATGCCTAATGGCTTTGGTTTCGTTTTTGACAGGATTTACAAAACTGAGTGGATGGAGGGAAGTTTGCATCTTGATTTCAGTTAAATATTTGGCACTGCACCCCACCAAATTTCATGCACAAAATTAATTCAAATTGTCTTGGATGGAAGTGCAGTCACGTGGGTTGGAGATTGGCTGGCTCTACCACTCTAGGAAGCAAGGGAGAAGGCAGCCTTTTATGACCAGTCTGGTGAGGTCTCCCTTTAATACCTGTCACAAACAGGGGCCCTCATTTTTCTCTTCCTGAATAATAGTAACATCAACAGGGGCTCGGTGGATAAAGTGTCTGCCAGGCAAGCATGAGGATATGGGTTTGATACCCATCGTCCATGTAAGAAGCTAGGCCAAAGGCAAGCTGTGTTCCTGTAATCTCATTGGGTAGCAGAGACAAAAGGGCATCTCAATGGATTGGTGAGCTCCAAAGTTAGTGAGGGATCCTGTCTCAAAAATAAGATGGAGGGCCAAGAGATGGTTCTGATGTTATGAACACTTGCTGCTCTAACAAAGGACACAGGTCTCATGTCTAGCATCCATTTTGGGTGGCTCAGAACTGCCTATAACACCAGTTCCAGAGGAATTGGATGCCTCTGGCCTCTGAGGGCACCTGCTTTCACGTGCACATACCCACACGTAGACACAGGATTGAAGATGAAATAAAAGACACCTGATATTGACCTCTGGTCTATGGAGACATGTATATGTATGCATTTATATACACACATATGTATATGTATGTGCACATGTGTACCTGTGCACACTCTCACATATACACTTATATATGCACGCATACACACATGCTCACATACACACACATGCACACACACTCATACCTACACATTCACATACACATTCATATATACTCATACATGTACACACACACTCACATATGCACATATTCACACACTCACACACACTCATTCACACATGCACACACACACTCACACATACACATGCACTCACACATGCACTAACACTTATTCACACAGTCCCCCACATACTCACACATGTGTGCACATACATGCACACACACACACACACACACACACACACACACACACTCATACAATGAGCAGCTTACATAAACTGATCTCACATCCAGGTCTCAAGCTTTTTTATTGAGATGCTTTGCATTTGGCAATCCTGTGTGTTTCTCCCTGTCGGCCGTGTTGGCCACTTCAGTGAACCCATGTGAGGGGCAGAGAAAGGTGCAGAGTAAGGAGCAGGTATTTGGAAGAAGTGAGGAGAGAGAGAGGACCATCCCTCCTTGGACTTCTTCCCAGTGGCCTGTGGATAGGAATGAATGCTGTATTCCCAGTACATACTTCCCCAAGTGAGTTGGCAGTTCACACCCCAGGAAACGAGGAGAGGGAACCTTCTGAGGAGACTTACAGACTCCTGACACTTGGAAAGTTCTTCCACAGAGTAGCTGGGCCTTCCCAGGGGTCACTGGGCAAAAAAGCTGCTTCTTTCAGCACTTTCAGTCAGACTGAGGAGAGTGTGTCAGCTCTCATTGGTGCTTCCTCTGGGAAAGGGTGACAGTTCACAGTTGAAAAGCAAGTGCAGTTATACAAAGATTATTTTCTGGCAAATTTAGACTCTGGTGGCATGAACCCAGCGGATCCCCACAAAAAGCATTGCAAAGTACAGTGCAGGAAATTGCGTCATGGAAGGTTGCACTGAGGGTTCACCTTCCCTGTGAGCAGTGAGACCTGGTTCTGTTGCAAGTTTCCTGTCTTATCCAGACAAAAGGCACTTGATGTCTCTCATGATCACGAGGTGCTCTTGGAAATAAATGGTCGGTCTGGGGAAGGCGGTGGTGTCTCAAAGCTGGGCTTCTCTGTACGGCCCTCCTGTACAGAGCTGGCCTCATTCTGTCTTTCCCTTTTTTTGTTTATTCAATGGCCCTGGCCTGGGAGCCAATGATGTACCAGGAAAAGGTATACTTTCCGTTCTGCAAGAGCTTGGAGCCTGGTGAAGGCTCACAAAGGAATGGGTCGTTTCTTTCAGTGATGTTTTTATTTAAAAATATCCTGAGCCTATTTTCTGGTTGAATGGATGGGCAAATTGTAGGGCATCCATACAAGGCGACACTACCCAATGCCAGAGAGGAATGAGCTGTGATGCGTGGGACAGCACAGTGGAAACCCCATTCGCATCACACTGAGTGAATACCAGCATCCTGGTAGCTACCTGTCTTGCCACTGCAACCCAACACCTGACCAAAACAACATGCCTGAAGCCTGAATCGCGGTCATATTTCTAGGTCTTATTGGTTTGCCCCAGAAGTTTTCAACATATCTAAAAATCAACTTAATTTTTTTAAAACCTTCTTTGAATGAACCTAGATTTTTTTTAGATCCTTCTCTACATCATGTAAACAAAACAAAGCAACCCACAACAACAACAACAACAACAACAACAACAACAACAACAAGCCAAACCCTGTGGCTGGGTGTCTCAGGTGGTAAGCAGTAGCTGGTTTTGCTGTCAGCTCCATGGCTCTGTGTATGTTCTCGTCTATCCTTGTGTCAAACTTTCCTTCATACACCTTCAGCAAAACCAAAGCCCAGAATTTCATCCCACAGACCTGTTAAGGGAGCACACATTCCACGCCAAATTGTATTGCGGTGGTGAATGGTTTGGTATGAAGAAGGCAAAAACTCGGAGAATGTGTGTTTGGTGCCCCAAGAGCGGGGGACACCAGGATTCAGGAGGTTCTGGGCAGCTGAAAGTCACAAGGCGTCCATAACAAGATGATAAATACATTCCAGATAGGGAGGTTAGAAAGCGGCACGGGTCTTTCACAGGAAGTACCCTCTCTAGCTTTGGAATTCTCACTCTGGAGTCCTCGATGCTGATTCCCCCAGCTCATGTTAATGGTCTTGGAAATAGAGGAGTCCCTTTGGTTTCTGGAGACTGGCTAGCAGTAACAGGCACTGTAAAGGGGGCAGACAGCAGCCAGCGTTGGGCAAGGCTATGGAAGACATGGAGAGGCTCCTTTAAATGAAGTAGGTTTGTGTGTCCTATGTCTTTCCCCCCTTCCCCTGTAAAGATGGCGCCAGTCTCGCCTTGAAATGCAGAGTGAACAGACGATCAATAGCTCACTTCTGGCCAGGGTGTGGTAACGGCTAGGCCATTAGTACACTGTTGGGCTCTTTCCATGGACATGTGTTTCCCCGAAGCTGCTACAGCATTTCCGAGGCACTTGGCTTCCTCTCCTACCTAGCTCGCACAGCCTACGGGAGGAAGGGCTCCAGCCCTCTGTGCTTATGAAGAAGGTAATGCATGTCAAATTGCCTTGGCTCACCCAGGCAATTGTGCACCTTTAGAAGGTGCAGGGAAATGTCTCTCTGTGGTCAGATTGGCCCATCACACACATCTGTTCTCTTGACCAAACTCCAGCAATTTGCCCTCTCTTTGCTGCAGACTTCACAACCTGCTGCTGGCTGGAGTCCCAGGCCCAGGCAGGAGACTCTGTACAAAGCCAGTAGACTGGAGTTCTGGTTGTCCCCAGGCATGGAGAGCTGCAATCAAAGGAGTCAGCATTCGCGGGTCCCCACAGCATAAAGGTATCCCCAAGAAACCTGAGAGGAATTATAAAGAGACTCAGAGGAAAGGCAGAGGAGGGGAGAGGGTCTGCTAGCCTGGGGGTGGGGTGGGGGGAAGTCCTCTTAGCACTTCCCGGAAATGCTGGGAAGGAACTGTAGCCAGGGTCCCCTGAGCTTCCGGAAGGTGATCGGACAGGGTGGGCTTCCTTTCCTTCTCTCCCCACATCTTTTCATCTTTTCTGCTTATGCTTCTGACCTCTCTCTCTTTGGTGACCTGACTTCTGCTCATCCTCTTACTCTTCTTCCATCGACTGTGAGAAAGACATGACTTTCAAAACAATGCGCTCACATGAAAACACAAGGGAGTGAAGGTTTCAGTCCAGCCGTGCACCACAAGCCACTTTAGAGATGCTTTTTAAATGATTCAAAGCAGCCGAATTTGGATAATAATTCAATACATACAATTTACCCACCTAAATTGTACAATCAGGGTGTATACTCACAGAGCTGTGTGGCTACATTCTAGGATATTTTTTTTTTTCAATCATTCTCCAAAGAACCCCTACACCTTTTAGCAATTACTTCCTACTCTCCAACTCCTCAGGAATAGGCCAGCACTCACCCACTTTCCAGCTCTATAGATGAGCTTACCTTTAACCATTCATAAAAAGAGAATCACTTGTTATAATCTATTTCCGTCCATGTTGCAGTATGAATCAGAACTTAATTCCCTTTTATTGCCAAATCATATTGTGTTGGATGAATATACCACATTTTATTTAAATATCCATCTGCTATGGAAGTCAGAGATACTTTTGATAAGCATAGAAATGCATGAGGAAAACATGAGCTTCACCTCATTTCTAAACAACTTTACAATTACATTAGCATATTGGCTTTATTGTCTGTTTTAGGAATGCACTAGTTCCATTTCTCACTCTAAGTGAATAGCTCGGAGGATTATTTCTAGACTAGCCTCTCTGAGACCTACTACTGTGGAATCACATTCCCCAGATGCAGCCAACTCTTGGTTATAGAGAAAATTCTCCTATGGACATGTCTGAAGAACTGAGGACAAAGATAAGAAGAATAAACTTGTAGGAAGATGTCACCTTCAGCCTGGGAGAACAGAAGGTCTTTCAAGGTTCCAGGTTGTGGTGTTTATGTGGACTTGAGATTCTAGATGGCTCATGGAAACCGAATGGTTCTTTCCTTAGAGGCCGATAATTAAGTAATACACCTAATGGGTGCAGTGAGTGTGCTGACAGCTCGTCTCACATCTGCTGTGATTGCAACTGTCAATTCTTCTCCTCAGCCTATATTCTTGGGTCTCTTTAGTCTAACCAAGCTGCAGGTTTACCACTTTCCAGCTTCAGATGCATTTGCATGCACTTTCACATCTCAACAAGGAGCCCTTTCCTGTAGAGACGACATCACAGTGAAGAGGGAGGGGTCTGTGACATCCCTCAAAGCCCAGGAAAGCAATGGAGATTTCCTATGACACCATGCACATGCAGTCGACTCTAGGGCCAGAGACGGTGACTCAGAGTGCACATTTTGATAACACAGCAACATGTTGTCCCTTTGTTTTGACTTATATATTGACTTGGAATGTTGAATTTAACTCAAAGTCAATTATTAGAAAGATAAGCAGGAGGGTATTGTCAAAAGTGTTTAGGTCAAGAAGGAATGTGGGTTGAGAAAAAAATATATAAAATACTACATGAAATAAAAAAAGACAGTGAGCACCCACAATGCCAGCTATTGAGTGAAAAGATGGGAAGACCAGCCATATTCTATCCTTATATGCTGGCATTAGCTATGATCAAAAGAAGGGCTAGATAAATAACATGAAATACACTTGAAGAGGCCTTTGATTTAAAAAAAAAAAAAAGTAAGCAGCAAATTAAATATCTAGAAACCAAGGGCAGAGAGTCTAAGTCATATGAGCTGATGGGACGAAGTAAAAAGGCCTTGCTTTGGTAGAAGGAGGGGAGAGCATCAGATGCTTGGCCAAGGACGAAGTAAAAAGGCTGTGCTTCGGTAGAAGGAGGGGAGAGCATCGGACGCTTGGCACAAGGGTAGGCATTTGCTTTTCCTGCAGCAGGTGGGAGCCGGGGGTGGGGGGAGGGACTCACGGACTTCTCCGTAGATTATTTTCTGTTTTGTTTGGCTTATACTTCTTTAAAAACCTAAGAGCCATTCTTAGTCCCAACTTGCACAATAACCATTTGAGGTTCTCATTCAGCCCATGCATGCTATTTGGCTTCTTCTATTATTAAAAAGAACCAGAAAGAAAGAAAGAAAAAATAAAACACACATATTAATCTCAGGAGGTTAGGTGATGAGTAAAAATTAACGGCAGTGAAACATTGGAGAGAGATTGATTAATAGAGGCAGAGGCTGAAGTCAGTGGCCTCAGAAACAAACCAAACAAGTAAGAAGATAAATACATTCAAGTAACAGATAAAAATGGAAAGTTCTAGACATCTTCCCCCTTGAGAAGTTAAAAGTTGGCAGCTGTAGAACAGGAGCCACAAATAGGTTTTGTCTTGGGTGCCAGCTTGCCTGAGTGGGTGTTGGCTGCTGGAGCCCAAAGAGAACAGATGAGGTCAGCTGACATTTAGTGGGTGGACACTGGGAACCAATTTCCTATTCCTAACTCAACATGAAATATGGAATCAAATGGATCTAATGAGACATTCTCACAAATAGAGCCAGGAACCACTGTATGATGACTTTCACATTCCTGAACCATTTGTTTGAGACAATTTCCAAATTCAGTAAAATGTACAGGCCTCTAACAATCATTCTGCAGTAGTACAAAAGCTAAGTTCCAGACCCCAAGCTGCAGAAGCCAGCGATAACAAGGGACATGCCCTTGTCTGACATCTGTGTTGGGGAGGCCAGCATCTTTGTCCCTGGTGCTTTTGTTGATTTGTGGTTAAACAGACTTCTTCTCTTTCCATTGATCTGACAGTAACCAGCCCCAGCTTCTCTTTTAGTTCTCTAAATGCAAAATGCAAGCTTGTGAGTGAGTACCTCTCCAAGGCCCCAGGGGTCAGCTGTCCAAAGTCTGACTTCTAACCTTGACTACATTAAGGGCTTCTGTGCCTCTCACAGTTTCCTTGGAGGCAGAAACCAGGAGAATCGAGAGAACCTGCTTCTGCCAGGAGTAAATCTTCATTATTATAAGAAGAGGGAAGTGTGGCTTTACTATCCTCAATTTTATGAAGTAAAATAAAATGGGAAGGAAGACCAAGAGAAACGATCACTCAGCTAACCCCCTCAAACCCAGCATGTGTTTGCTTAAGCGATTCTACAAACATAACCCTGGGTGTCCGTTAAATCAGCAGGCATGTCAGTTGGCATTCCTGGTTACAGACCATTTTATAGTCATACATCAGTCATAGCCGTAAAAGCCATTTGCCCTCTGTCTTCTAACCAATCAGGGCCCAGGCTAGAGGAAGCAAGGCCGGACCTGACCAGTTTTCTCCTGACTTTCCACAGCCTGATTTATCAGGCTGCCAAGGAAAATTGCCTCCCTTGGGTTAGGAAGGTCCCCTTGCTTGCCTTGCTTCCTAAGGAGCAATGGATGAATTGATGCACCAAGATGGGAAGAGATGTAGCAGGCGCTGACCATGGTGCCCGTGATAGGCACTGCAGGAAGCATCCAAGTGGACCAACTCCAAGGTGCCGCTGGGGGCTCTCGAGGCAGCCATTATTTCTTATGCCCATGCAGGCTGGATTTGAAGTAGATGTCAGCATCAGCGGCGGAGCCTGCAGGTGACCTTGCAGGCAACCTTGGTTTGACCTTGCTTCACTTGTCACCTCCTCCCTGGCCCCACATTATTGATATAATATTGAGGCTGCAGATGATGCATCTTATGGTTCTTCTCAGACATCTTTGCCTCTGGGATTCCCAAATCTGTGGTCTCCCCTTTACATTTACTGCCTCTTAATTCTTAAGCCATCTCTTCATTTGTGAATGCCACTAAGCAGCAGCTATGACGACCCCAGTGGGCACTTGGACAGTCCCATCTCCTCCCCCACTCCATCTCTGCCTGGACATTTTGTGTGTTGCTGGCCTCTCCAGTCATAACAGGCTGGGATCAATTTTCCAGTGGCAGCTTGGAAATAATAGTGCAAAATGTATATTAATACAGAAATATATTGTGAAACTGTCCTTAAACAAACAAATGAGCCACTTTAAAATATTACTGCTATAAATGACCATGACAGTAGCACAGCACATATAATAAAAAATAACTGCTGAAGAGAATCTGCTGAATTACTATAGTAATAAACCAGATGTGATTATTATCATTTAACACGGTCATTGAATACTATGAATCCCTGAAGCCATTAAAATATTTATGATTAAACATTTGCTATTCCTTATAACAGAACATATAGTTGGGTATTAAAAAAAAAAAAAAACAGTTAAAGTATTCCTTCAGCTAATCTGTACCAGTTCAGTAATGGAGGTCAACTAACATTGGTGGTGCCTGCCTCTTGACACATTCAGGTGTGATTCTGCTGAGATGAGATACTCTGATGCCGCACAGTAGGGTGCGTCGACTGCATACTACTAAGGCAAGAGCCTGCTCCCATTCTCCATGGGTGGGGACACAGGTGTCTCGGGGTTGCTGGTCATTCTCCTGAGGTTGGTGCAGGTGGAGAGAGACCTTGAAAGCCCTGTTTGCATCTTTTGCATCTTGACCATCTTCCATCAGAAATCTTTACCAGCGAGTCTCCGAGTCTCTGCTTGGCCAGTTCTAGCCTGCTGTGTCAAGAAAGTGCTCAGGAGAGCAGCCTGCAGGCATGGAGTGGAGGTGAGGGATGGATATCGTCACTAACCTCATGGGTCTCTCTCTCTCTCTCTCTCTCTCTCTCTCTCTCTCTCTCTCTCTCTCCTGCTCCCTGCTGCACCCCATCACTCTTTTCATAACTATTTTAAGTTAAATCAGTTCAGTAAACTCTAAAGTGTGGCTTGCTGTCCTGCAAGGAGTTATTAGTCAGTTCACATTTTAATGAGACTTCCCTGCACACAGTGCCTACCTCCAATGGAATTTGATTGTACTTCGTACCTGGTTCTGTGTGCAATAAGCTTTACTGTGGCCAGGAGCTGTGGCAGAGGAGGAAACCTACCCAACCATTGAGCACCCTGTCTTTCCAATAGTCCAGGCATGGACTTCCTCTGATTGGAAGAAGGGTTGGGTGGGAATACTTTACCATAATCACTTGAGACGTCCCTGAACGTTTTAATTACATTCTCCATAAAAATGAGAATTGATGATCTCTTTTTAAATGGATAGCAACAGCAACAGCCTTACCTTATGTCTGTAGAGGTGGATATTTTCCAAAATAGTAAGTGCTTGAGTTGAGATTCTGAGAATAATAAAAAAAGCAAAAAATAATTTTAGGTAGAGCCCTGGAGTTGGCTGCCACATCTCATTGTAACTGGCAGCATGATATTTGATGTGTCTTATAACTCCACATGGCCTCATGACTTGCCAAAGTGTTTTCTCATACAACCATGACAATTGTATATATTGGTGTGATGTATATGAAACATTTATCTCTGCTAGCATATGGATAATAGGTATTTAATAAACATTAATTTATTAAATGATGAATGAATGGTGAATTTACTCACTGTTTCCACACTACCACGATGACAACTCAATTCCTGGCATACGCAGACACCTATCGGGAGCTCATTTGGTTCCCAGCATGCCTCTCTTGAGATTCTCATATGGCTTTGGCAGTGTGACACAGCTCTATCATGTGGGTGCCATATTTGCCTTTATGCTTCCAAGTTTTATTCACGTAGGTCTGCTGGGTTCTTGATGTGGTCTCAAGTCTGTGGGTTCAGTAAGCTGGGCAGTGGTTGGTATGTGAGCAGGGGCCCTCATAAAGCCTCTAAGAGGAATTCAAAAGACTTTCCAGGTTTCCTGCTGCTACCATCAACTCTAATGAACTATTGGGACATTAGAGACTCTATGCATTAATCAGTCACTAGATCAGCAACTATTCCATCAGAAGGCACCCAGGGCATTGCTGGATCCCTAAACCTGGTGTGTGTGTTTGTGTGTGTGTGTGTGTGTGTGTGTGTGTGGTGTGTGGTATGTGTGTGTGTAGGTGTGTGTGTGGTGTGGTGTGTGTGTGGTGTGTATATGTGTGTGCGTGTGTGTGGTGTATGAGTGTGTGTGTTTGATTTGTCAGCCACTCCAGCATGCAAGGTGGGGGCAGGGTTGGAATAGCTTAAAGACTCAGCTCAGGAGGGGTGGCCTTGATTCCATTCTCTGTCCATGAGCTGGATGAATCTCACAGCCATGCCCGGAACTTCTGGGACTTTCTGCGATTCCAGTTCTTGTGTGTGTGTGTGTGGGGGGGGGGTTCCTTCTATCCTTTATTCTTGTTGACCTCTGACCTCTAGATCTCTCTTGGACCCTAAGGCAACTCTTTCTCCTCTGCCCATAGCTACTAGTGTCTTTTCATGCCTCCAGCAGCTATCATACCATGCTGCAGCCCTTTAGTGACAGTTCTCTGTGTGTGCACACACATGTGACAGGTGTTACCTTGAAACTGACTTTAGTGACTAACTGCTAAGAACTGGAGCTGGGAAGCCACTGTTTTGTAATAGTTCCTAAATTTGTCCCACCTAGGCAAGTCCTTCAGCTTACCTTCTCAGTGGCTTCCTCTGCTGCTTAGACACTTGGCCTTGTCATCTGAGTTCCCAGGCTTCACTTAGAGCCCGAGATCCTTTCTGTGTTTGCCCAGGGTAGTCTGCCCATGACTTGGGCCCTATCTGAAGGTCACTGAACTATTCCCTAAAGTTCAACAGAAATATGTGGTTAATGTCAGACAGTTTCGAGCTTGTGTGAGCATTTAAGTACTGCTTACACCAGCCTATGGTTTCCTTTGCTCTCGGAAGCCCTGTTGGAGAGCCACAGCGTGCTGGGCCTAGGCTCTGCACTTCTTTGCAGTAAAGCTTAGTTTCAGTTGGGCAGGTTTGTTGGGTTGTGCATGGAGCCAGTTTCTGCTGCAAGAATATGCCTTTTATGTTTCTATGTGGAATATATCGCCCAAGGTGCAAATCTATTTAAAACAGTTCTTGAGCGTTAACATTTAAACGTTATTTTTGGTTCACTGGCAAGACCGTTCTGAAGACAGAGTGCTTGTGCTGAGAAGCCTGGGCCTTGGCTGGGAAGGTGAGTCCCCTGAGAGTGGGTCCAGCTGAGCTGTCCCTTTCATTTCCGCTCTGGATTTCCTAGTTTTTGATAAAGACTCAAGTTTTGATAAAGACTGAATTTTTTAAGCAGGAGAGAGCCTATCAATTTAATCCATCTGTTTCTGTATTTACTTTAAAGACATTAGTTTTTAGTTATCTCCATAAAAAAGAAGACATGAGAACCACAGGGCAGAGCTCGAATCTTCTTGCTGGTGAAAGGCTACAACCTGCTGATATTGATCCCTTTAAGGGTTCTGGATGGAACTTAGCAACAATGACAAGAACCTCGTTCCTGACTGTTTCTTAAGCAAGTCTTTATGCCATCAGCAATGCAAAGTTCTCATTGCTTCTTTGTGCCTTGGCTCCCTTAGTCATACAGAACCCCCTCCCCGCCCCCAGGAAGCAGACGTTATAGGGCCCCATATTTAGTTACTTTTCTCACCGATGTGCTTAAACACCCAGCTAACAAAGCCTGAGGGAGGAAAGGTCTCCTGTGGCTCATGTTTAGGGGAATCGTGGCTGTTAAGGCATGGCAGCAGGGTTCTTAGTGACTCTGGCACTTAGAGCTTGTTCATACTAGTGAGGACCAGGAAGCAGACACTGGACAGGGAGTGGTGCCAGGCTGGAAACCATAAGGCCTACCCCTTCTGTGATGCACTTCCTTCAGTTAGGCCCACCTCCCAAAGGCTCTATGGTTTCCTATGTGGTGTCACCAGATGGGCACCAAGTGTGCAAATGTATGAGCCTGTGGGAATATTTTATGTTCAAATCAAAATGAATCCTCTATCTATCTATCTATCTATCTATCTATCTATCTATCTATCTATCTATCTATCTATTTTAGACAGGGTCCTAAGTAGCCCAGGCTGACCTCTCACTATGCAGCAGAGGCAGGTCTTGAACTGTGGTTCCAACTTCATAAGTGCTGAGGTCACTGACCTGAGGCACTATACTTAGCTCTGACATCCTTATTTTACACCATCACTTACAGATACTCAAAGAGAGTTCTCCTGGCGTTTCCTGTTACCGTGGCTACCATGTCTGTCTCTCTGCCTGGCTGACTCAGTGCAAGCCATGACCTTGCCTGTACTACCTGCTACCTGCTCAGAGGCTGGCATACAAAAGCTACCTGATATGTTAGTTGACAGGAAGACAGGACCAATGGCCATGTAGAGGGATGGGACCTGCCTTGAGGTCACCAGGTAGGGTCACTCAAGGCCATGGCTGCTAGACACCCGGGTGGGAGTTCTTCCAAGAACTGCAAGAGTTTCCTTTGTTAATGGGTGTAGAGATAATGCCCCAGTGTTGCTGCTCCTGTGGTGGAAGGAGCCCAGCCTTTACACAGACAGTGGGCAAAGTCCCCCAAAGCGTTACTCTGTGACTCAGAAGTCTGACTCTGAGACAGCCCATAGAGAGAGTGGGCAAGACGGTGCAGAAGGAAGGAAGGGGGGATCGTGTAGAAATTCTTTTCTTAAATGAAAAGCCCAAATAAAGTAAATAAATGAAAACATAAATCACGGGTGTCTTCTCCAGGCTCCTGGCTACAGGAAAACAAATTAGAAATGGGCTTGAATGAAGGGCGCATTGAAGAGGCTTGGCTTGAATTAAGTGCTTATATATTTTCAAAGCACTTTGTTGGTTTCTGTAAAAATAGCAAATAAAAAGGTAATAATATCCCCTAGCCCTGCGAGGCAAACTGGTGATAGAGTAAGCTTGGGCAGTGGTGTGTGTGTGTGGGGGGAGCGGGGTGTAGGGTTTAAGGGCCCATGCTTCAGCAGGGAAAAGGAAAGCCTTTGCTTTAGAAGTGTATGCATTCCTCCCTTAATAATTCATGATGAGGTGCTACATTTCCAAGCAGATATCGTGTGTCTTTCTTATAGCACCCACTTTCCTCCTAAAATGGACCCAAATGAAACTGAAGGACATAACTTGAAGTTTTTATCCCTGTGACAGCTCACCTCAAGGAGCTGCTTCAGGGCTATCAAATCCTTATGATTTGAGGCATGTTTTATAATCCCTTTACTCATAGTTGAAGAAATGTTAATAAAGATAATTAAAGCCAGCACCATCCACCACAGGAATCAAAAGCCGCTTCACAACTCCTCTTGACCCGCTGTGTTATTAATTTAAAAATAAGACCTAGCTGGGGAACTTGGTTGCTTTTGTAAATGTTCACAAGTGGGGAGATGAGTCTTCTCAAAACAGTGGTAGGAGAAAATAGCACCGGAAAAGTTAGCAGGGGCTGGAGGGACTCTCCCCTCGTAAAGGAAGGCTTAGGCCTTTTGTTGGGAAGTGGCAGGTGGGTTGTACAATTCCAGTGTAATTTCAGAAAGCCATCTCCTGAACATAATAAACATGCCGGCAATAATAGGATTCAGAAAATAGCAAAATACGTTCCAGACGCCCTTTGATTGTGCATATAGAACAGAGAATTTAGCTGTAATTGGCTATAACACAGTTATGGACAGCAAATGACACACTGTGGAGTTGGGCAATGTGCAATTCTGATTAGAAATGGTGTGTTTCAGACAAACGCCACAAATATAGAAGGGGCAGGTACATGGTGACACAGCAGCCCCTCCCCCACCTCCTTCCCTCCCCCTTCCTGTTTAATGAAATCATAAATTAGGGCAGAAAACTTATTCTATTATTTTTCAACTGATCAATTGACAGCCAATACAGCATTTTCTTCAGAGGCTACAGCTGCATGAGAGAGGGAAGTGGGAGCCCACGGAGAATTGACTTTTGGAGAACTAGATGTAATTTGAATCAAGAATTATAATGGGAAATAAACCATTACAATAAACAAGGAAACATGTACACAATTACTTTCATGCTGTAATTTTATTCACTCTAGTTGAGAAAATAAAGAGATAATACTGACCGTAGCACCTGGGTATTTAATGCAAACTGTAAAATCTATTATATTAAACAAAGTCAAAAGCAATGTGAAAGATCTTGAATCTATTCAAGGCATGCACCTCATTACAGACTTAGCAAATTAAAACACAAATAGGATTAGAAAAGAATAATGTAACAATCTCCCACCAGGTCCCTAGAGCATTAAGTCATAAATTGGGTTTGCATTAAATTGTGCCTGCAGTATTGAATTCAGGGAAAGGGCTGTGGGCTGGAGATAAACCATGCCGGGCTACTCACCAACTTTGGCAAAGCTATGTGTTTTCCGAGACGTGCAGTAAATTTGTTAGACTAAAACAGCTCCAAAGAAAGAAATTGAGCACTTCATATCTCAATTTAAAAACGTCCCGTGCCCTGCCATATGTGGTCTACGCAGATAAAAACGTAGACAAGCTCCCGTGTGAATCAGAGCTGTGCTTGCCGGGTAAGCGTGGAGACATTTTACTTCCTGTACTGTGTAATCCAGGGCACATTTTAGACAAAACAAATGAAACTGTTTGACATAGTTCCTAATGGATTTGATTTTGCTTTCTGTTTGGTCTGTAGATGCTGAAACGTAGTCTCCAGATGAACCTTCCCATTAATTCTGCAGGGAGCCTGGACCTTATTTATTCTGGCTGACCCATAGAAAAATGTATAGGGCATTTAAAAAAGTAAATAAATATTCTTAAGCCAATTTTAAAAATAACTATTACTTCCATAAGTGAGGCATTCCTCTTATTATGATGTGCGGTGAGGATTTGTTTTCTCACCCTCTGGCTAAGAGAGGTGGGGTCGGGAAAAGAGAATTTGTTCCAGTTTTCTATGTCATCCACAGAAGAAGTCTCAGTCCTTAATTTCTCTGTTGCCCACAAATGGGCTGGCAGGGTATGCAGAGCTCCTCTGGCTGTTAGCCCTCTTTCTTAAGATCATTTTCAGATATGGAATAGAATTGACTTTCTTAAGGCTATGATGAGAAATAAAGAGGACCATGAGAAAGGCCTAGGAAATACTAGTTTAAAAAAAATACTCGACTCCCTGATTTCACCCATAAGTGACATTTGCAAGATGTCCTGAGCAAGTGTAGGCTGCTGTGCTGGGTGTGCCGGCCTCCTCTGACTCCAGAGGAGGACATGGAGCCTTAATGATGCAGGAGGTAGGACCTCCTCCCTGCCTTCTGCCTTTTTCCATTGAGCTCTGGGCTCTGGCCATTCTGCCTCCCAGCCTTTGCAGCTGGCTGGCCTGCCCTCCAGGTGATGGGCTTCTACATCCCACTTTAGTAGAAGACAGTCTGTTTAAAACTGCACTCTTTATTTTCAAAAGCTTATTTGAAAGTCTAAATGGCTCCCATTTTGGCTTTAGTGAGACAAATGCGGGCTAAAATACTCGGTGCCCCTTGAGGGTGAAGGATACATAAGGCCCGCTGGAATTTCCAGAGCCAAAGTCTGTGCTTCTCACAGTGGCAATTTTTCTGCCACGTTATTTATGTGGTGGTTTTACTTCTAATTATGGCTCATCATGGCTGTTAGTGCTGAGCAGTAGAGACCAAACTGCATTGTACTGCCATTTAACTCCAGCACATAAAATGGGTGATAAAGCTGAGGGATTGAAAACCAAACCAACCCCCCCCCCCAAAAAAAAAAAAAAAGCCTAACTTTCTGTGACAAACTCACATCCATTTCTGCCTGTCTGAGGCTGGGCGCCTTCTCCGGAGGAAATAGGCTCTGCAGCCTCAGATTTCTGTGCGGGCTTGCTCCTAAGTCATCTCCTGTGGTAGATAAAACAACCCCAGGACCCCCAAATAATTAACACTTGACAGACTTTATCAGAATCAACCTATTTTGTTGTTCACCAGCTAAGGAGAGCAAGTAGATATTACTTAATGTATAAAAAAATAAAAGGCCTTTTGTTCTCAATTTTGACTACGATTTTTTTTTCTGATAAGAAGAATGCCGTGTGTGTGTGTGTGTGTGTGTGTGTGTGTGTGTGTGTGTGTGTGTGTGTGTGTAAACAAAGAAGATAAATGGCTGGGATGAGAATGAGTTGGCCATAACCTGATTAAAGCCATCGAGCTGGCTCCTAGGAGAACCACAGAGGGCATAATGATTGGGTTGTTGTTCTTAATACGTCTAATGTTGACTCTTAAAGAAATCAAGAAAAATGTTAAGAGGTTCCTGGTATTTCACTGTGGCAGTGAGCTCTTCCCTGACAGAAACAAACAAACAAACAAACAAACAAACAGACAGACAGACAAACACGTTCTCCGTGGCTGGGGCACCATGTCCAGCCATGTAAGCTGATTTGCCTGAAGCTATTAGGAGGTCTTTTAAAGCCAAAGTCAGCCTCCTCTGCCGCCAGAGCCTCAGGGACAAGGACAGGTTTGGCTTTGTTGAAACCATGCTGGGTAGAACAGCCATGAAATGTCACTTTCCTTCCTTCTCAGTCACTGCCTGTGCAGCTTAGTTTTGTCAGTGTGACACAAACCAGGGTCACCTGCTACGAGGGAATCTCACAGGAGGAATCTCCTTCCTGGGAGTGGCCTGCAGGCGTTTCTTTCATTAAAGCTGAGGAGGGAAGGCCCGGCCTATTGCGGTGGTGCGACCTCCCCCACCCCCTGCGCATGGTCTAGGGTGCTGTAAGACAGCAAGCTGAACTAACCATACAGGGCAAGGCACTAAGAGGCATTTCTCCATGGCCTCTGCTCCAGCCCTTGCCTCCAGTGTCCTGCCCTGATGTCCATTCACGATGGATTGTCGGCTACAAACCCTTTCCTCTCCTAGCTACGCAGTGTTCCTCACAGCAGCAGAAAGCAAACCAGGACACTGCTTTTGGTCTCCCGGAGCACTTTGGGTCGCAGTAAGATGTCTTCTAGAGTCTATCACCTGAAGTGTTCAGCCTGCAACCTGTGAGCCCTTGCCCTCAGCACAGCTGGGAGTGTAGACCACAGTGTCAAAAGATTAGAGACCCTGGGATGATATTTAAAAGTCATGGTGTTCTGACCTGTTGGACTATCAGGGAGAGAACGTAGGGGGTTGGTAGGCTCTGGAGAGCCCATTGTGGTTGAGGCAATGGCTTGTCCTTCCACACTCTCACCATGAGCTCTGTGTGGAGTGGCTATAGGAGTATGGATGTGTATGTTTGTGTAAAAGTTGTTCACAAGTGACGGTGCACATTCACATGCCCTAGCAAATGCTGGGGCGGACCTTGCATTTTGTGTGCCACTGCCACTGTGGAGCTTGAGGGTCACCACATACACTTTAGCTGTCAGAATCTTTGATGGCTGTGGAAACTTCAAACTCAGTAGCTGAATTCCAGCTTCTTACTCTTTCTTTAAACCAGCAACATAAGTGATGTCAGATATTTTCCTTTCAATTCTGCAAGTACATATTGGGACTGAAGTGATGACTTAGGGGTTAAGAGCATCGTTTTTTGTTCTTGCAGGGAATATGGGTTCAGTTCCTTTCACCCACATAGCTGTTGACAACCATTTGTAACTCCACTTCTAGGAGATATGGTGCCATCTTCTGGCTTCCGAGAAGGACTGACATGCACGCGGTGTATACGCATACAGACAGCAAGACTAAAATAAATCTCTTTAAAAGTACATACTGAGAGTCCATTGAGAGAGGACTTGGCTCACTTCCTTAAAGGCGCTGGTAGAAAGGTTGATCAGGAGTTATCTGTCCTCAGCTTTTGATCTACCTGGTTCTCAAATCCATAATCTTCCTTCCCACCCTGTGTTTCTAAGCAAGCATTCTGCCTCTCTGTTCCCATAAACAATGCACATTGAAGACCCTGCTTGGTGGAGCCTAAATCTGATAGAAGCCAGCAGCAGACATTTTCCTAAGTCTGTAGAAGCAGCAGGAGGTTGGGGTGGAGGAGCTCAGCCATGCTGCCTTCAGTGTTAAGGTGGATGGGTATGGATTCAGAATTCTTCTGTCTCCTCTTCACTCAGACAACAGCCTTTGGCTACAGATCCACCTCTTCCTGTCATCTCCAGGCCTGTCCTTCCCCTACTGTCTCATTTGAGAGCCACCCTATCACACTGTCACCCCACCCAGGGAGGGCAGAGAGATGAAATCAGAGGAGATGGGATAAAACCACAGCTACACTGTCTATTAGGCCTTGGTCTAAGAATAACAACAATGAATGAAAGATACAAAAGATGGGGAGAGAAGTTGGAATTAATTTGTTGTCTCTTTTCTTAGAAAATGCTGCCAGGCAGTGGTGGTGCTCACCTTTAATCCCAGCACTTGGAAGGAAGGGGCAGGCGGATTTCTGAGTTCGAGGCCAGCCTGGTCTACAGAGTGAGTTCCAGGACAGCCAGGGCTACACAGAGAAACCCTGCCTCGAAAACGAAAAAAACAAACAAAACCTATGCTTGCAATAAACTTAACAGCAGGATTTTGGTATCAGAACATATTATCTAAATTATTTAATTTAATTTTAATTTTTTCTTACTTTTCAAGTTAGCACATAAGTTATGAAATTTATGGGACTTTCATACATATACACTATTACACCTTGTTCTTTCTCATTCCTCGCCTTGACCACCTTCTACCACTCCTCTCCCCTCTTGCTGACCACCTTTCTCCTCCTCAGTCAGTCCCCTTTATGGTTACTTTCCTGTCACTGTGATAAAATACCATGACCAAAAGAAACTTAAGGAAGAAAGAGGGTTTTTTTTGTTTTTTTGGTTTTTTTTTTTTTTGCTTATGATTCCAGAGGAGTAGAGTCCATCATGAGCTAGAAGCCGGCTGACCTCGTGCTCATCCACACATGGGAGGCAGAGAGACAGAAAGAACAGGAAGTAGGGTAAAGCCATAAAACCTTCACCATGCCCTCCCAATGACATCCTTCCTCCTGCAAGGTTCTAAAGATTCCATAAACCTCTCGGAAAGTGTCACCAAATGAGGACCAAGTGTTCAAAGACCTGAACTTAGGAGGGGCAGTTCTCATTCAAGCCTAGCAGCTCCCTGCATGTCACATGTACTCCACTGCCCTGTCTTTCCCCTGCTCTTCTCTGTGTGCGTGTCGTGTATGTGTGTATGGTGTGTGTATATGGTATGTGTATGTGGTATGTGTGTATGGTGTATGTATATGGTGTGTGTGTGTGTGTGTGTGTGTGTGGTGTGTATGGTATGTGTATGTGGTATGTGTGTATGGTGTATGTGTATGGCGTGTGTGTATGTTATGTGTGTGTGTGTGTGGTGTATATATGTATGGTATGTATATATGGTGTGTGTATGTGTGTATGGTGGGTATTTATGGTATGTGTGTGGTGTATGTGTGTATGGTGTGCATATATGGTGTGTATGGAGTATATGTGGTGTGTGTATGGTGTATGTATGGTGTGTGTGTGTGATGTGTGTATGGTGCGTGTATGGTGTATGTATGTATGGTGTGTGTATATGGTGTATGTGTATGTGTGTATGGTGGGTATGTATGGTGTGTGTGTGGTGTATGTGTGTATGGTGTGTATATATGGTGTGTGTGTATGGTGTATGTGTGGTGTATGTGATGTGTGTGTATGTATGGTGTATATACTTGTGTGTAGAGACAAAGAGAGCAACTCTTAAGTCACCTTCTACCATATATTTTGAGAGCGTCTCTCAGTGGACCTGGAGCTGACTGATTCTGCTAAATGGCTGGCCAGTAAACTCTGGGATCCGCAAGTCTCCATCTCTCCAGTACTGGGACCATAGGCATGTATCCCCATACCCAGCTTTTCTTTTAAAATGCGTTTTTACTTGCTTCTCTTGTTAGGGGAAATGTACGTTCTATATACATGGTGCAATCATAGGATAACTAGGAGGAGATGGTTTTCTCTGTCTACCATGTGGGCTCCTGGCCAGATTCAGGTCATCAGGCTTGGCATCTGTTATGTCTTCCTGCTTGGCCATTGTGGCAGCCTATTGCCAGTTTTTTATATAGGTTCTGAAAACCCCAATGCCAGTCCTCACACTTGCACTCCAAGCAGCTGATGGACTGACCCATCTCCCCAGACCCTCATGTTTACCTTTTCAGATAATGCTTTAATGTAGTTAACTCTGTAGAGTACAGTGGAGAGAGGCCGAGTAATTTCACAACTGAAGTGACCTTTCACATCGCTTCTGCGGGGTTCAGGTTCCTTTTCTTCACCAGGTGCACACTGAGCCTTAACATTTAACAAGAGAGCATCGTGAATGCAATTTGTTGATGTTGGAGTCAGTTGACTGGCCTGAGCCTTAGCTATGTGTTCACACAGGAGCTGTGTGACACCCATTGTGTTGTTAATGTCTCTGAAGCTTAGTGTCCATTTCTGGAAATGGGGTCAGCCTCAAAAGACCCCTGACAGGGTTAGATTGACAAAGGCACAGGCAGCACTACATTTTCCTAGGATCAGAAAACACTGAGCCTATTATGATTAGTAGGTTACTATGGTTACTCATGCTACAATTCCAGGACTCAGGAGGCAAAGGTCAAAGGATCGCACACATGTGAGGCTAACCTGGTCTACAAAGGGATTCCAGATACAGAATGAGATCGGTCTCAAACAAAGCAAAGCAAACCAACTGAACAGTCCCTTCTCCTAAGTCCCCAGTGTAGGGGGTGAAGAAAGCTCTGAGTGGATGCGTGCTGCTGACATGGCCACAGCTATGCCAAAGTCAAAACCTTCCTCCAGGCCAGGGGAACACAGAGAAATGGGAAAGCCTTCCTGGGGATCCTAGTGTGGATGTTGATAGTGTGTGTAGATGTCATCCACCATGGACTTCTGCTATGCCAAAGTCAAAACCTTCCTCCAGGCCAGGGGAACACAGAGAAATGGGAAAGCCTTCCTGGGGATCCTAGTGTGGATGTTGATAGTGTGTGTAGATGTCATCCACCATGGACTTCTGCTAGATGTTTACGCCTGAAGACTGATCCCTACAGAGACTGCTCATACTGAGATTAGCCAGCCCTGTCCTCTTACTCAGCTATGTACCATAGACCCTGGCTCCTTATTTACCCCTATGTAAATAGCCTCACTTCCCTGCTCAACTCTACATAACAGATACACAGCTTCAGGGTGCTGAGGTTTCTCCATCAGAGAGACTAGTCTACCCTACCCCAGATTTTTTCTGTGTCCATGTCAGCATTTTCTTGATTGCCTCATTGCCCTGAGTCGGCTCTCTTCAGGGAGTCCTGCAAGGCCTCGGTGAAGGCTTAGATTTTTCAAAACCTATGTTAATAAGGGTTCTTAAATGATTTAACCTCCCTTCTAGCCCATCACCCACTAGAAGTATTGGAAAGAAAAATAGGCCACAGTGAGATGTGGACCTGTTTAGAAATAATTCTTTTGGGTGACTCCAACCTTCATTACCAGGATAGCAGCAGTTCAGTTTGCATGAATCAGCAGTGGTAGCTCGATACACTTGCAGACACCATTCACGAATCTGCAACAGCAGTTCAATCTAGAAGAGACTAAGAGGCCCTGCCAACCCCTTGAGTCAGCAGAGATTGGCAAGAAGCCACTGGAACACCACCAGAAGTTCCTTGGTATGTTTCTCTCTATGAAGTCACAACAAACAATGATCAGCAAAGAAGGCAAGGTGAACCAATGCCACAGAGTCATCGGTGAAGAATAGCGTCAGAAAAGCCCTACAATGACCAGCAAAGAATTCCAAGGTGAACCAATGCAATAGCTTTGTCCACTGTGTGTTGGGTTATACTTATACTCTTTTCAAACATCATGTATCCTCTCAAGCATCTGCTTCAGCAAGACATCACAGGCCCTTTCACCAGGCCACTTCCAGAAAAACACCATGTGTCTGTTCTCAGGAAAGCATCCTCTCATAAGACAGATTCCAGAAAAACATCACACGACACATTGAGTCTCCAAAGAAACCAGAAATTTCCACCTCACCTCAGTATTTCAGATCAAACCAAACAGCAACTAGGAAATGTGAGCATGGTGATGTGAAGGTGAGGTGAGGAAGGAAGGAAGGAAGCTGACCTGCGATGAGCATGAGCTGGAAAGTCCATGGGGTCAGGACCACAGGCTAACCCTTCCCACCAAAGAGGAAATAATGTCACTGTCCAACTAACAGCACTGCTGTTAGTTGGACAGAACAAGTTTCAGTGCAGATATTGCTTTAGGGAAAGAAAAACCCCACAAATGCATCAATCCAATCCTCAGGGTCCTTGCTTATTGCTCCTCATTTTTCAATTTTTTATTTTTAAGGAAGATAAAAAGTTTATAGTTTTGACAATACCATTTACTTCTACATTTTCACCTAAAACCATTCAATGAATGGCAATAATGCCCACCCAGGGTTTCATGCAGCTAGATAAACATGTTAGTATTAATTAAACACGCTTATTGGACAGTGTATTCTGTCCTGTTGTGGTCCATACCAGTTTGTCTACCACCAAAACCACCTTTCCCCTTGTTCCTTCTCTTCTCATCTTCATGTTCACAACTGAGCAGAGGAAAGCACCTAGCAAGGGCACAGGTGAACGGAGGGACTAATGCTGTGATGACGAACCATGTATACAGAAAGCACAGAATGGCAGTCTTTCTTAGGTACAGGGAAAGCAGAGACGGGGAGGAGGCTAGCTGCCGTTCCTAGGCTCCTTCTCTCAGGTTTCCAGGACCCAGGAGCATCCCCAGATGCTCCTAAAGTAGGAAGCTGAGGTGTCTCCATCAGCAGTAAAAAGGGCTTGAGCAAGGCACAGGCAGATGCCTCAGCTCTCCTTCCCATTGTTACTCTGAGAACCACTCACCTGGGGGTATGAGGGGCTCTGTGTGCACACCAAGCCCCCAGGAAGGCTACAGGAAATTGCTTCACATAATCACGGTCAAAATCTTCTAGATTCATTTAGGATTTGCCTTCTTTAGTTTTGTTGCTGCCGTTTTGCTTTGCTTTAAACAATTGAGCTCTATTTTCAAACTAACTTTGTGCCTCTTTTACAAGTAAACAGTACAAATGAGAAGGATCCTGGAAGAAGACAAAAGGGAAGGTTCCAAAAAGGATCGGGCTTGATGCTAGTGATTATCTGATGGCATCTGAGGCAAAAGGAAATGTGGAAAATTCCCTGTGAACAACACCATAGAGCCTACTGTCTGATACAAGCACACCCGTGCCGCCTCTGGGGCAGCCATAGCATTTCCTGGGACAGACATAAAATGGAGTTTTACCCAGGCCCTGTCTGAGCATTCGCTGAGCAAGTGAGGAATACTGAATACTGTCTAGGAAAAAGACACAGACCAGACATGGGACATGGACCTTCCCAAAAGGATGCAAAATTAAAATTATACATACTGACCCAAAGTTCAGTCACTTATTGATTTACCTAACAGCATTTCTTTCTTTCTTTCTTTCTTTCTTTCTTTCTTTCTTTCTTTCTTTCTTTCTTTCTTTCTTTCTTTCTTTCTTTCTTTCTTTCTTTTTTTTTAAATAAATGCTAGCCGGGTGTGGTGGCACACACCTTTAATCCCAGTACTCGGGAGGCAGAAGCAGGCGGATTTCTGAGTTTGAGGCCAGCCTGGTCTACAAAGTGAGTTCCAGCCAGGGCTATACAGACAAACCCTGTCTCAAAAAAATTTTTTTTCATATACCAAAAGGATCATATGCTTCATATAGAAAATTTATAAAATATGGAAAACAGAGCATGAGATTTGTAATCCTATCATTCATTTGACCACACTGACACTTTAGTGTCCTACCCCTAAGTTTTGTCTGTGTATAGACATACCTGTCTATTTTACAAAGACAAAAATTACTATAGGATTCTCTAGGTAATTATATATATATGTTTCTCATATCCCAGTGATGTCACTTCAAATGACTGTAGAGGAATCCAGTGTAACGTGACTCTAGCCATCTTGATTGAACCACTCTTTTTCTGCCCGATGGAGCAGAGTCGTGGGAATAGATAAATATGCAGACTGCGGGCATGTCCTGCTTCCTCACGGATGTTTGTCCATATGAACCAATTTTGAGACAGGCCAGATGCCTTCTGAAGTCCATCTTTGACTTAACACATAAAGCACTTCTTCTGGGATTTGGGATGCAGAGGGGAGAGAGGGGGTCTAGCCCATTCAAAGCCAGCAGACCTAAGAAGTCTGTAAACTATTTGCCCAAAGATCTGTGTACATAATCTTTCCATAGACTTTTCTAGATGGGAAGGAAGTGGTTCCAGGGACCCACCATTTTTTAAAAAGCACCTTTTTTGGAACACTTAGCGTGGGGAGAGCCCTGTTTCTGTCCCCAGGTTCTGCAGCCCCAGGGTAAGTTGGACATAGTGTACAGAGTATTGGGGTCACCGTGGAGGAAGGTAGAGAGGACGCAACATTTTCCTACATATGCTGTTCTACCCAACGGTCTGCAGACAGGCGGCAGCTCTGTTCTCCATATTTGCAGACTTGTGGTACAGATTTGCACATATTTGTTTGAATTGAGTTCATTGCTCTTCAAAATGTGGGTGGCATTTGGATATTGTTCTCCTCTCTGGTTCTTTGAAATAAGTTGATTGTTCTATAATTGAGGTAATAAGGTTGAAACTCCTTTCAGTGCCCACATGAGCTCTTCACCTCCCACTCCATCAAAGGCTGACTCTGCATGACAGTCCCTAGTTAATTCAGACATATGGGGAATGGATAATACACAAAACATATATTTTAATGTATAATAGAGATTAGAAGGAAAAAGGCGCCCAGAGGAAGCTTCCTTCATCCCATGCTGGCCTCAGCCACACTATGTTGCTGAGGACTTTTTAGCTTTTGATTCTCCTGCGTCCATCTCCTGGATGCTGCACTACAGGTGTGTGCTACCATGCCCAGCTAACCACATTCTGGGGACGGACCTCAAGATGCTGTGCACATTCGGGAAGGACCTCACCAACCAAGATGCAACCTTAGCTGTGAATAATACATTTTAAGACTTCGATGAGGAAGATTTGTTCTCAGTAGCATGGTATAATAGCACACACAACTGAAATATCCCCCTAAACATGTCTTCATGAATTTGCATACAGCTAGCAATTTTACTCTTAAGTACACATAGGTAGAATGAATACTTAGTCAGGAAACAGCTGAATTTATTATAATCCTATTCCTGCACTAATCCTTTTTCTCAAGCACTTAAAGATTTTTTCCCTTAGATGGTAGATCTAGATTTTCAATTCCAAAGGACATACTTTTGGAAAAAAATACTCCACTGAAGACATGTCACAGTAACTTTTATTATTCATTAGTGTGTTTTAAAGTGGCCCTGAAGAGAAATGCTTTTTGCTAAAGTAAAAATACATCCGTTTCTATGATCTAATTGTACAATTGGCTAGAATTCCTATCTATCAGTTCAAAGGGAAACGTGGTTTCAGTGAATTTGTTTTTAATAAAAATGTGTTATCTATGATAAATATATTTCACTTTGCTCAAATAGATTTGATTGGGAAAACATATTGAGCAGAAGTCCTGGTAGAGCTTAATTTCATTGCTTGGAGAAAACGTATTGAATGCTGCTTTGAATTAAATTCTATTTGTTTTAATAAAAGTGTATTGGCCTGAGTGTACATATATTTGTTTTAGTGGCAGTACATTGCATCCAATAAAACTATATTGGCTTCACTGCTTGTGTCTCCTGCTCAGTGAAAATGGATTGAGGGGGAAAATGAAGTAGGCAGGAAGCAGCCAGCCCAAGGTCTCTGGTGAGTCTCCAAAGAAGCTGGAAGGAGAGGGTTTCCATAGACTTTATATCAGAATATGCTTTAAGTATAAGTAATGCCTTTCACTATCAAGGGCTTGGGTGTGTCGCCAAATTGCCACCATATAGAGGCAAGTTCCTGAAGTGCTCTATTCCAGGGGGGGGAGTTATGACTACCCAGGACACCAGAGGAGGAACTCCTACGACAGCCCAGCGCAGGCTTGTCAACATCTCTTAAGCTTTGCACCAGCCTCATTGGTTCCAATCAAAGGCTGGCTCCCAAGCATTCCTAAATCCCTCAAATGAACAGAAAAGGGATCATGACTTCTCCCCAAGGATGGCCTGGCCCATCAACCTTGAAATGGGTCTGACTTTGAACTGATGGCACAGGGGGAGGAATTGCTACCCTGAGACACATCTCTGATGATTAGGCTTCCTAAACATGGCCGCTCTTCAGAGAGAGAGGCACCACCACCTGCGAAGTGTCAGTCTGTGCAGAGCGCTACCAGCACGTCGTGAGCCTCCATGTGGCTCCCAGATGCCACATGGATGTGCTTTATATAGCATCCTGACCCCAAGGCCAGATTTGGGAGAACAGGATTCACAATAAGACTGTTATTATTCTTATACCACTGTCTGGCTATTAAGAGTGTGTGTGCGTTGACTTGTTTTTCTTCCCTGGAAATAAGCGGGATCTGACTGTTTCTCACAGTTTCATTTAGCCTTGATGAGAAGGAAATGCAAACAGCTCTTTCATTTGCACCTTTGCTCCAACTTAATGTGCGAACAAGCTCTCAACCTTTCTACTAATAACCTTGAATTCTCAAGGAATCCCATTACTGAGGACCCCTAAGCCTTTGCTGTATATTTGCTCATTTTTAGAGTGCCTTGAAGTCTTGAAAGACCCTACAAGGAGACACAAGTGAAACTTATCTATGGGCCTTTTCCCCCTCTGTGAAAATATTCCCAATTATCTTCTGGAAGTCAAGGAGGAAATGTTTTTGATAAAGATATTTCCTGGGTTGTCCTTGGAGATGTGAGGTCATTGTGGGGGATGTGGGGGAGGGCAGCAAGCGGTTCACTTGGTCAGAGTATAGCATTTGTAAACTGTACAAATGTCACATGGTGTGAGGTGGTTCAGGAAGTCTCAGGTGGCTGCAGACATGAGACATAGAAAGGATCTGGCTAATGGTTGCCTTGTGGTTCTGTTGTTGCTTTCTGAGAGAAGGTCTCATAGTCTAGGCTGGCCTCAAACTTGCTGTGTCACGGAGATGGGTCTCAAATGACTGATTCTTATGCCTTTACTTCCCAAGGGTGCACCACCACACACTTGTTAAAGAACATACCATGGTGGTTAGCTATGGCCTGGTCCAGCTGTAGAAATCTGGGAGTTATGGGAATGAGTGTCATAGGATTGCTATATCCTAGAGGTAAGAGAACCCAGATAGGTATACACCAACACACATTTACAGATCACTTCCCAGCCTCACTGGTTGAAAGGTATTATGTTTGTGCTTCAGGAAGTCAGGCAAGGGAAGACATAATGGGCTGGCTGCTTAAACCCCAAGGCAAAGAATGGAGTTGAGGGTGATGCAGGTGACATCTGCTGCTCTATAAAAGCCACTGTACAGACAAAGAAGCTAGGATGTGGGGTAGTTTCCCAGGGACACACAGTTAACAAATGGCCCAAGCAGAATGCAAACCCAGCTCTGGCTGAAAGACAGTGGCATACCCAGTGAGCTATACTGCAGTGGTCCTTCCCAGGAAGCTGGCATGACTTTAAGATATCAAAACCATGTGGGGGGGGGAGGTTCCAGTGAGTCAGGGCTAGAAACCAAGAACATAGGCAGGAGATGGGGATTGGAGAAAGGGGCTATGTCCCATAAGCGTTAACCATAGGAATGGCCAGGAGCTTTGGTTCATCTTAGGCTTAACTTTATATTAATATCTAGGCATGTGTCACATCCTTACATAACTAGGGGTGATGAGGTGATGAAGAAATCATAGACACATGGACATAGAAAAGCTGGGATTGGATAGTCTGAGCTCTCGGATGGAGAAACCATAGCATCCCGGAAGCTCATCATGTTAATTTATACAGGGCAAGTGGGGCTGGGGCATACAGCTGAACAAGGAGGGAGGGCCTATGGTGTACAACTGAACAAGGGGACAGGTTAGCTAATCTTGGTAGGAGCAGTCTCTGTAGGTAGCAGTCTTCAGGCTGTAAGCATTGAGAGAGAGAGAGAGAGAGAGAGAGAGAGAGAGAGAGAGAGAGAGAGAGAGAGAGAGAGAGAGAGAGAGAGAGAGAGAGAGAGAGAGAGAGAGCTATGGGGAATGTTTTTTGCACACATTCAACATGCTCACTCAGACTGAGGATACTTTTGCCATCATTCTGAGCCTTGTCCAGGTAAGGCTTTGCCAGTGGCTGAGGCATTGGGCCCCTTGACATGGCCGTGCCCATATCAAAAGCACATATTCCAAGATTCCACTCGCTTCCTTCAGGTAAGTGTTTATGAAACACTGAGTTCAACTTGTCCCATGTTGGATCTTTGATTAATAGCTGATCGCAAATTACCTCCCCGTCAGGTACTGCCTTCACAAGCCCCCTGCTGATCAGTTAACTCCTTTTACAGCCTCCTCTACTGCACTCTCCAGTGCTTGCTGCTTTGTGGAGTAAGTTATGATTACTTGGTGCTATAAAACCAAACAGCAATCCTCACAGCTGTTTTGATTCTATTTAATGAAATGGTGGTGACATCCGAATGTCACTGCAGCAGAGAGGCGGACGGGTTGTTGAGGCTGCTGAGAGGCGACGGATTGGCATTACTCCCTGGGCTAATATCCTATATGACAGTTCTGCAGTTATCCCTCTTCTGTGTCCATACATGGCTGCTGCAGACTCATTCTTCCCAGGGAGACACTGCAGGTGTGTCAACAGCCCTGTGGCTGATGCAATGGGACAGCCAGGCTAGAGATGATGACTACGGTGTTGTAAAGATGGAGAGGAATATTTTATTAGAACAAAGCATGCAGCTAACAGTCAGAGCCATTCAAGAGCTCAAACTCTGTGCAGACTGCAGAGAGCCAATGGCGTGCATGTGTCAGTGCATCAGAAACTAGTGGAAAAATCTTTAGTTTCTCCTTTCTTTGCCGCACACAATGGAGAGAGAGAGTGATTCTGGGAAAGATATCAAGCAGCCAACATGGAGGCAAGAAGCCAGCCTGGTCCTCAATCAATTATGCGAGAGTATTACCAAATCAATGAATTCACAGTGTGAGTGCTTGCGGCAGATGGACGAACACTTGTCGGCTATCTGGAGCCTCGAGAATCAGATTTATTTTCAGAGCTTATTTGTCTCATTTCTCCTGCCCGGTGCTGGAAGGCAGAGCATGCAGCTGTGATTTTTCAAATGCAAGAGATCTCCAACTATTTTATAGCATGTGAGGTCAGGCGTCTGGAGCTAAACTCTCTGGGACTTCTGGCTTTTTGATCCTTAGAATAAGGACAAAAGGTCTTCCCTCCCTCCCTCCCTCCCTCCCTCCCTCCCTCCCTCCCTCCCTCCCTCCCTCCCTCTCTGTCTCGCGCCTTCTCCTTCCCCCTCCCCCTCTCCCTCTCTTCTTCTTCTTCTCCTTCTCCTCCTTCTTCTTCCTCTTCCTCCTCTTCTTCCTCTTCCTCTTCTCTCTCATTCCTGAAGATCTTAATAATAAAAGAGTGAGACTGAATTGACTGATCTCTCAGATCTGGTTGGAGACCAGGATTATTGGTGTTACTGCAAGGCAAGAGGAAGCTTCTCTCTTAGACACAGCCTATGTTAGACTGTCTCTCAGTCAGCTCCTGTTATTATAACAAAATACCAGACAGAATCAACTTATAAGCATAGAAGGTTTGTTTTAGATCACAATTGCAGATGTCCCAGTGTACAAATGACTTGTATCCTTGCTTTGAGCCAATGATGAGACAGCACCCTTGAGAGCAGGATTGTGAGTTTATTAGTCTCATGGATGAGAACAGAAGAGAAGTAAAGACGAATTGGCTAGGGTCTCCTTTAAAGGTATACCCTCAATGACCCAAAGACCTTTCTGTAGACCATGCTTCTTACAGCTCCTTTATTACTCAGTAGCACCAAGCTGGGAACCAATCTTCTCACTCATAGGCCTTTGGGTGATCTGCTAGAGCAAATGATCTCAGTAACACACGGCAGTGATACGGCGGTCACTGGGCAGAGCTGTCAGCCCTTCCTGCCATCAAGGATCCTAGAATTCTTAGCTGGAAGAGAAATTGAGATGAGCCTCCTATTTTGGCACTTGTGGGGGAATCATTTGCAATGGGATCGTGAAGAGTTGGATGTCTTCATGAACGGTTTCAGGTGCCTTCTTGTGGAAGGAGTCATGATTCCCATTTCGGGTACTGGACAAAGTGAGAGGGTTTTGGTTTCTATTTTGTTTTTGTTTTTTTATGGTCACTGTCAAACAGGAAGTTAACAAACAGGCTGCAGACATTCTGAATTCCCAGCCTCCTGGTGCAGGGTGTGTGACTAAGTAACTGAATGAACAGCTTCTGAGCTGTTCGGGACAAGTGTCCTGGGGTGGTGGCTACTGGCCAAAGCTGAAGAGGTGTGTCTCAGTGTGTCTGTTTTCCCTTTTGGCCATCTACAAAGTCAATCAGCTGGCCTGCAAGTATTGATTGGCCAGAAGCCTTCATGCCTACTCCACCACTGACCAACGTAGATGTTCTGAGTGATTCTATTATCCATTCGAGGTGAGTCTCTGTGCCAGGTACTGAGGATAAACTGATACTTACAACTTCATCCCTGCCTTCATGGCCCAGGGTGTGACAAGTGCCATGGTGGAAGTAAGTTCAGCAAGAAATGATCCCTAGCCTAGCACACAGGGAGGTAAAGCCTTCAGTGTGACCGACTGGAGAAACGGACACCGAGCTAGCTGGCTATGAAATAGCAAGATTTGAGAATTACAGCTTCACAGGATGGGGGGGGGGGTAACCTGTGCAAATACCAAAGAGTCTGCCAGGAAGGACAATAGCCTGTATATGCAGTACAGGTCAGAAGGAGGTGTAAGCCACAGAGCTAGAAGTGATCTAGGCCTGACAGCCCATGATGGATGTAGTGGGTCACACACGGAGGTCAGCTCAGTCTGTAGGAAAGCCCTCTGACAGGATTGCCCTGGATCATCCTGCAGTATCAACCCTGCAGCTGAACAGGAGAAAGCACGGGAGAGGCTCTGAGCAGTTACAGAATAAACCAACCAACTGGACGATAGTTTTGCTATTTTCTCTAATTAGTGCTGAGACCTGACTTTTGGGGTTGGGGGTGATAGATAACAATGTTTTCTTGAGAAAAAAAAACCATGAAATTCACATTAGGTTGTTTTAGGTAAGCAAGTTCTAGAAATTGAATGACTGAATTTGAAACGGAAAAATTGAAATATCTAATCCATCTATCTGTGGTTCTTATTTGAGATATATATATATTTTTAAATTTCTCAGTGATGACATTGGTAAGTTCTGCAGCACAGAGCTGAGAAGAAGACCCTTTGGAAGGATCCTTTTAGCCCAGTCTCTGGGGTCAGCAGGATCTGAACTGAAATCACTCTTGTGCCTCACCTCTCCACCCATCAGATTCCTCATCTGAAAAATGGGATGTCAACAACACTCCACACCCAGTGGACACCACAGAATGGGACTGAACCCAGGGACATATGTAAACAGCTGGGAACAGAGCCAAGCACACCAGGAGCCTTAGCAATGTCAGGAGGAAACTGAAGGGCTAAAGACCGAACCCAAATGATTCAGAAGAGAATCTTGATGTCCTTAGGTAGCCTTGGATCCTTTTGATTTGTTTCTATTGTGGCATGATGTGGCAAGTTTTGATGATTCATTTTGTAGTAAATAGGGCGGGACTGTGTGGGTTGAGCGACTTTCAAGGCATTTGAACTTCTATACAGAGCCCAAGGGACTTAGGTTTTTTGACTCCAGGTTACTGAGCCAAACCTGACTTGCAAAATGACTGGCCTCTGCTGCAGAGGTAGGGGAGAATTTGGCTCTCTTGCTTATGATATCTACAGTAACCCATCAGCCATGGAACTGAAGGATGTGTTCTGCGCTCCCCTTTCCCCTTTAATGTGCCATTAAATCAAATACTCTATTAGCAGAATTAGTTCATTCAGTGTCTGCAACGAAACATCCTGTGAATTGTGCGATGTCTCTCGCAAATGGCCCTGCACTCTGGGGTCTACTTGAGCAGTTTATATCCTGTGGAGAAGGGCCGAGCTGCCCAAGGATCCCACTGCCTTCCTCTAAGTGAAATATTATGGCTTCCACAAAGGATAATTATTTGGATCATTTTGCCATGTGCAAACCTGGTGAATTCCAACACTGCGGATCAGGCTCTGGCCCAAAGCCTGCTGTCCCCACACCTGCAGCCCAGGTCTTGCCTTGGCCCCGTGGCCAACCTTCCTAACCTTCTTTCGTCTCTGCTCTCTGAGTAAGTCCAGTTCTGAGGCTGGGGCCAATGCTTTTGTTGAGAGTTAAAATATGGAGAAATTCCCTCCCTTGATTTAGGTGAGGGCTATAGGTGGAAACCCCCTTATTTCCACTCTCACTCACAGTCACCCACATGATGGGAAAGCAGGCGGTACTAACGACTGTGCCTCTGTCCCGGTAATCTAGCGTTAGGAAAATTAGCAAGGAGTTTATAAAGTCACATTCGGGCACACTGACTGCCAGGGCACTGGCTGTTTCTGGATCTTGTGGTCCACCTTTCCTCATGCCCAGGGATGTCTAGCCAGGTGAATTTACCCATTATGTTCTTTCTCTTCCTCTAGAGCCAGTGTATTGGAGAGCATTTACTTTCATACATAGTAAATCTTAAACTGATGAGCTGGCAAGTATTTAACCTTTTCTCTGGAGAGGATCATCGTTTGCAGGGCTTGCCAATTACCATGGTGTAAATACTACCACTGTGATTGATTTTAAGCTATCAGTGTGGCATTGTTGCATACAAAGATGGAATGCTATGCTTGTTAAAACCCAAAGTATACCCTAGTTCCTTGAATGTGACCTTAAGAGTACTTAATAATAAAATCCAATAAAATGATTGGAATGGTATGAGTTCTAGATAATCAATACATTTTTTTCTTCTCTTGCCTTTAAAAAAAAAAAAACAATGTAATCATGATCATGTATAATAAGGATGACTGCAACATCCTTCAAAATTAGCAAGCTAATGGAACCCAGACCTTGCACACCTCTCCATTTAAGAGTATAGCATGCAATTTCTCCATTACAACCCAATTACAGTCCTGTAATTGGCGTAGGTCTGCAGCAGGCTTCCACATAGTGGGCTAGGGACCCTGGTACCCTCTGACTTGAGTCTTCATCACCCTCTAGGGATCTCAGACTCACTCACTTTCTAACCAAGGACATGACTTTAGTTTACCAGGTTTGGCCACTTTCCAAGGACTGAGATTCTGCCACATGGCCAACTCTAACTGCAAGAAAAGGTATGGAAACTTTTAGTTGTGGACCCAAGAAAGGAAGTAAGAAGTGTGAGCATCTTGTCCTTTCTTCTACAGCACATCTAAGATTGACTTCTTCATGGACTGATGTCATGAAGTAGATAATTGGCTTGTTTTATTAAATATGCCAGGGTTGTGGGGGTATAAATGGTGAAATTAATTGTTATAGAGATATCAACTAATAAGTATAACTATACCCACAGTAAAAACCAATTGAAATGGTATTTACCATTATTCAGATATGGAAATAGTGTCTTTCAGGACAGGACGCTGTGCACCGCCAGCCTTTTCTAAGCTCAATGATCCTTGATCATCCTTCCAGCCACATATGATAAACCTTTATTCCAGCTCTATGTTAGCTTCCAGGGATATGGAAATGTTTAGGGCTATTTATTGCCTACTGAGGAAGGCAGAGTGAGAGAGAGGTCAAGGCCCATGGGTCAAGGCAGAGTCAGGGAGAGAACAACTGTGGAGTCCAAGGCTTCCAGAAGGGCAGGGATTTGATGTGGCTCTAGAGGGATGGGTGTCTCCAGGTTTCTAGATATGGAAGGGACAGGAGGCAGGCATTCCAGGGGGACAGCTTGGTCAGATGATTGTTCCAAGAATGGCAAGAAGCTCAGTGAGGAAAGAGTCTGGGCTGGAACATAAGGGTCTGTGTCAAATTTTAATGGACTTTTCCTGGAATTCAGAGGAATTTGTAATGTATCATAGGCTCTTACTTTTCAGAGTACAGGACATGCAGCCTGCCAGGAGGTAGAGAAATATAAATGAAACCTCTACTACCCCTCTTGGTGGTAAGCAACTAGAAATGCTTTTTGAGAAGTTCTAGAGAAGGCTCTTCCCATCTCAGTGGATCAATGTGGCTTGTCCCTGAAGTCCCTGTCGTCAGTGTAATGTGACACTCAGATCAACCTAGATCGCATCACAGGCGGCTGCCCAAAGCTTGGGGACTAAGGGTAGAGAAGGGAAGTTCCATAAAGGAAATCCAGACACAGGATTAGAGATGGAGAAATGGCTGCCAGGTGGCCCCACCAGCCATTGGTCACATGGAGAGGAAGGAGCAGATGGCAGCAGTTCTAGGAACCCCCATTTGCACTCGAGAGTGAACAGGGTGTGAGAGAGCATCAGTCATTTCATCTTGGTTTTTAGAGTTTTTTGTTTTGTTTTGGTTTGGTTTGGTTTAATTACTGGGAGAACCAACATAAAGAGGGCTCCTTTCACTAGGGAGGGGTGCTGAGCCTCACCTGCAATCTGATATGTGAGCGAGAGCCCCTCCTGCTTCCTCTCTGGCTCGTGGCCCCGGGTTGTGGGGGTGCATCAGGGCAGAGCCAGTGGTTTCACTGTGGTTGCTATGACTGTGCCAAGTCACGAACCCACAGATCTGAGTCAGGAAGGCTCTGCCTCAAAGCAGATAAGCCAAGCGGGTCACACAAATAGCCGATAACTCACATCCTGCCTGACAAATGGCCTGGAACCACAGAGCTACCTCTGCTATGGTGGTGTTCTTGGGAAGAGGCCCATAGCAGAACTGTCACTGGAAGCAGACCCTGAGCCTGTGGGACAGGCATGATTTACACAGGCCCCGTATGGTAGGTGTCATAGGAAAAGCCAGGCCCACGATGTTAATAATGCCAGCTTGACGTTCAGCACTTGTGGGTCTGGAGCAAATGGGTTTAAGGCCTCTTAAACCTAAATCTAAGCTCTCACGCTGTAGGTAATGATGTCCATCCTTCAGGAGAGCAAAGACACAGCAAAGATCATCTGAGCAAAGTCTCTGGCATGGGGTATGTCATGAAGTCAGTGCTCAGGAAAGCCAGTCTACTCTGTAGGAAGAGGCTGACCCACCCTGCCAAGCTGTTTAATATGGAGTCGCTGCGTAGGCTCAGGTGATTCCACATAGCATCTCATTTAATCGCCATGACCGTCTCCGAAGAGTCTCCATGCTCTTCTCGCCTTACCGATGAGGAGAGACAGAAGCAAGGTTTGGGGTGTGTAGGCGGTGAGCAGGGATCTGGGATGGGAAGCTGTGCAGCTAGGGCCTGAGAAGGCTGAGAGAAAATGGCTTCTTCACAGTGGCAAAGCAGCTGGTGAGGTCTGGGAAACAGAGCAGCAGACATCCTTGAGCATCTCTCTCTCCCCTGGCCATCAACAACCACCGCTCAAATCTAGTCACGAATTACTGCAAGGGGTAAGCTGCCCCAGGCTGAGAAGTGTATGGAAGGAATATAAACGGTGCACAGCATCCATTAGAGACATAGAGTCACTGTCCAGGTTGAAAGCCCTCATCTTTCAGGATAAAAGTGCTACCGTGCGTGCCTCTAAACCACGAAGCAAACAGAATAGCTCCCTCAGAAAGGCTCTCTTAGGAATGGTGTTGTAAAAATGTCCAATGGGAAAATCTTCCAAGTGCTAAATCCCTCTACAAATTTCCTTTCCTATTATCTCTCAGCAGAAGCAGTCCTGAATAAACACTGCAGAGTACTGAAAACTAAGCCGGGAGGACACTGGCAAATTCTCCTCAGACTGGGTATTGGCTTCGGTGTGAGAAACTTCTTGCACATTTGTAGGCTGGGTACGGAACCTTTAGAGAAGGCCATCACGAAGAATATCAGGTTTGGCCATGCCCTGGCGTCAAGTAACCTCCTCCCTCCCCCCCCCCCCCCCCGAAGCAAAGCCAAAGGCCAGCAAATCTGCGCCATCAAGGACCAGCCTGGCAGCTTCTCGTGGTTGTAGCAATAAATCGCTACATTGGCCGAACTAAAAATTCTAATAACAATAACAATTAACATTTATGTAGCATGTATAGTGGCTCCAGAAAAATATTCTTTTAAGGTCACAACGTTCCTTTATCACTACATTGTCACAGTCTACAGCAGTACCAGCTAACATCTATTGAATAATAGCTATGGTTAGTTTAGCCACATTATCTCATTAATCTTCAAAACTTTACAGCCATGCTTTCAGGCTGGCCTTTTATTGTTCCCATTGCTCAGATGCTGAAGCAGGTTTACACAGATAGAGGCCCAGCTATGTTGCAAGTTCTCCTCCTCTTCCTCTTCTTCCTCCTCCAACTTACCTTCTTCCTCTTCTTTTTGAGACAAGGTTTCTTTGTGTAGCCTTGGCGGTCCTGGAACTTGCTCTGTTGGCCAGGTTGGCCTCTGCCTCTCAAGTGCCAGCACTAAAGATGTACACTGCTGCTGCCCTCCAGCTCTTCCATTTTTCTCAAGCTGCTAACAGGTCACCTTAAAAGCAACCCGCTTGGTTGTGTCACGTGAGTGGTTTCCCCTTTCACCCCCATGCCCACACCCGCCTGTATGGGTATCATGTGGGTGTCAAATGTGGGTCAAACATCTCCAGAGTCTCTGCTTTGCTCCATGCTTGGCGTTTGCAAGCTCTCCCAACACTGCTAAAGGACCCTGAAGACGTCAGGTTCCCTTTTAGGAATCCATTGGAACCTTAAGCTCCTCTAAGAAGATCCACTTTCCTTGAGCAGGGCAAAGGAGAGAAGTGGGTGTTTGTGACTAGTGGCCTTAGAGAGGAAGGCTGGCCAGGTGAGGACTGGCGTGACATCAAGCATCATGAGACACCCACGATATTTCTGTGATTGTTCAGGGACAGCAAGACTGGAATGGACCAGTGTTGTTGTGCACAAGACCAGAGCAGAGCCTAGGCAGGGGTCTCTGCTGACTCTTTTGTGTGTCTGTCACTGGTCTTGGATAACTGTAACTTTTCACTCAAATCTAGATTTACTGTTCCCCTTTCTAGTGCCTCGGATTAAAGCCAGGGTCTTGTAAAAGCTACCTCTCCATTCTGCGAGTGGGCTGGGAAGACAGTTCCACAGGTAAAGTATTTGTGGTACAAATGTTAGGTCTGCTGTTTACATCCTCAGTACCTAGGTAAACGCTGCATAGGTGTGGTGGTCCACCCTCCTGTATTCCCAGCACTTGAAAGGCAGAGGCAGGGGATCTGCTGGGGCAAGCTGGTTAGGTCGATAGACTAGCCTAGTGAGAGGCACTGCTTCAATATATAAAGTGGAGACAAACTGAAAAAGACACCTGACTATATCTTGTCTCCACACAAATGAATATGCCTGTGAACGCCTGTGAGACTCACACAAGAACGCACACACACACACACACACACACACACACACACACACAAATGGCAACCCACAAACAAAAAACCTCTGGTTTTTTATTGACAGACAGAAATCGTGTATTTATTATGTACAAGCTATTTTAAAATCTGTATATTTTCTGAAATGACTAAATCGAGATAATTAACAGACACATTACTTCACATACTTATAAATGCTGTCGATGATTTAAAATCTTAAAGTCTACTCTCAGCAGATTTCAAGAATAATAGATTGTTATTAGCCATAGTTACTGCAGAGATCAATAGCTCTCAGGACCTTGTTCCCTCTGTCTGAAATTATGAATCCTTTGACTAAGAGCTCCCAGGTACCTCCACCAGAGACCCCAGCCTCTCTACTCTCTGTTCTACTCTCTGCAGGCCACTCTACTCTCTGTTCCTACAAGGTCAACTTTTTAGATTCCACATGAGTGACATCTTGTGGCATTTATCTCTGTCCCTGACCTGACTTCTTTCTCTCACACAGGTTTGCCACAGTCTTCCACCCTGTAGCGAATGACCGGCTTTCCTCTTTGGCAGAGGCTAACAAGCATTCATCTTTTTCCATCCAGACAGTTCAGAGAGAAAGAGTGCCCCAAAGGCAAGGTAGCACAGAGGGGTAAACTTACACTCTGATTTATAACAGAAGCAATATCAGTTATGAAGTATTAACGAAATAATTTTTGTGACTGGAGGTCACCACTACTTGAGGAACTGTTTTAAACAGTCCCTGCACTGGGAAGATTGGGAACCACTGCTCAGATCCCAAACAGAGGAGTAGCTGTTAGCTCAGATCTCATCTGCCTATCCCCGCACTCCTGACACCCTCATGTCTCTCACATCTTCCCCTTTCCTTTTAGCCTCACTGTCCCCCAAAGCCAAGGCACACAATAGCACCCCCATGCCACCAATACACATCACTTGTGATATTGCAACCCCTTCTTTCTCCTGGGTTGTCACTTCAGGGTCTAAACTGCTACCAGGTACAGAGACTCACTATTCAAGCTTTGAGATCCTCACGGATTGCAGGGCATTCCAAACCCTTTCTCTAAACCAGTCTGCTCTCTGTTCAATAAACAGGGTTTCCCGAATCTCATGCTGAGAGCAGAAGGATGAGTGTGAGGTTCTGGAGCAAAGGGAAGGCTGGATCAAAAGAGCTTCCGAGTTCCTTCCAGCCCTGAAGAGTGCAGTGGACAGTTAACAATCTAATATGCTTTAGCGCTTACAGCATGGTAAACACTTCCAGCTGTCTGCGCTTTAGGTCTCTTCCTTCCTCTAATTCTCATAATAGCGTTGTGAAGGAAGTGCCATCCCATTTTACAGATGGGGATGCTGACTGAGTCTTGGAGAAGATATATGTATCATAGGTCCAAAGGTTCAAGGTTACTAAGATGAAATAAGCAGGACTCAAAGGCAGACTCTGTTTACAAGCTGCCTGTCCCGGGCTTTCCCTATCTGTCCTTGGCTCCAACCCTCACCCCATAAACCCCTGAAACCTGGTGTTTTAGGTTGCTCATAGACAATCTAAAACACCAGGGATTCCTTCCCAGGGTGGCCCACAGGAATCCCTGTGGGACAGACTCCTGCATCCTGACTTCAGATTGGCTTCCCTGCAGATACACATTTTGCAAGGTGCTTCTCTTTACCCCTGTGAGACACCTTTGTTAGAGCATGCTGGGGGGCCGGCCCTGCTGGACTCAGGGCCCTCCTATCCAGCTGGCATCACCTGGCTCTTGGAATTGCTCTTAATCCCATTGTTTTTCAGGAGACCTAAGTATTTTGACAGCACAGAAGAATGGTACATCTGGAGGTCTGGGGTCCAGCAAAGCAGGGGAACATCCTAAACAAATGGATTGACTGCTTCCGGCACTGTCATTAACTTCTGCTCCTGGGCTGACATCCGGAGTTTAACTCCTGACAGCTGGGACACAGGCAAAAGGAAACCTTTTTAATTTATAGTGAGCAAGACAAGTTCCTCCCCCTCCTGGACATCCCCACCTTCCTGGCTCTTTTAAAGGGCCAGAGTCACTTGAAACAATAAAATCTTATATAGTTCCCCATGTGGAACTTCTCTGGTATGTTCTGAAGCCCTAGAAAGTGTCTGTCTGTTCAAATACCATGAAAGCATTTAAAATTTTTTCTTCAGGTAGTAAAGCTACAAGACCATTAAAAAGGATTGATGTAATTATTGAGGAACCTGTAAATTAAAAAAACAAAAAGATTGCAATATATATACCAAGGCAGGAGAAAATATCTCTGCTTTTAACAAAACCTATGTTTTCTCAGCAAGAATGAGTTAGCAGGCGGGAAATAAAGTTAATTTCAGTTTTATTAATAATATCTGAAATGAAATGTTATAACTCTCCCAACCTTGCAGACAACTGGAATATTTATTTCTACTTCAGAAAAAACATGAGCGGCTGTTACCTTGAAGCAACACACACATTTAATTAATGCAGGCAAGGAAAGGAATTGTGACTGCATTTAAATCAGGCACGTAGAATTTAAGAGATCTGACCTTAAAAATGAAGAAAATATTATTGTAATTACTCCATTTGCTAAAAACAAATGATGTGACATTTGAATTTAAGACTTCTATCAAAAGCATAGAGTGTCTTTAATCAGTTTGCACCTCTCCATTTTAATGGAGTTGCGCTTGGGCAGCTGAATTCACAATTACTGAGGCTGGCGACTCCAGGCCTTTGAAATGACTTGAAAAGATTAGCATTCATGGATTATTTATTAGCTCCCTGTGAGTGTCTTTCCCAGAGTGGAAGTAGCATACTATACCAGTCTAGTTCCCAAGTTAAACTCTTTTAATTAACAGCACACTGCTGGTTGTTGCAAATGCGCCTCTGAAGTTGTGGGGCATGTTGTCATGCTCTTTCTTCCACGTGGGTCTTTAGTGGCTGTCTTTGTTCCTCACCAGCTCAAGCAGAGTCCTGATCCCAGCCCTGGCGTCTGCTTCTGCTGCAGCCCTGGAAACACCATGGCTTGCAGGAATCGGGCTGTTTGGACAGACAGCGGATCTCAGCCTGCTAGAGCTCTCACTGATAGGGAGTGCCTGTCTCAGGCTCAGCGGAGAAGTCGGTGACATGGTGACACTTGCAGTTTAACCTAAACACACTTCCTGCCTAGATAACAAAAATGTCACACGTGTGTCCCTGACAGCGAGCACAGAGCCGCAAGTCTGTGGCTGTGCTGCTGGCTGGCACGTGCTCTATCTGCCATCTGAAGCCTTCGCCGCCTGCCAGGCTGTGGATCTCTGCTCCTCTGGAGCAGGGAAAGCAGTCCAAACAGACCTCCTGGCAGGAGGCAGGGACTACAATGTTGCAGAGACTGCGGACCTCGGGTTAAAGCTGACAAAGGCGAGTGGAGTCAGCTTTGCAGGGCAGCTAAAACTTCTGTGAAATTAGAACAACAGGAATAAATAACTGTGGTGGTAGACCTGGAAGAAAGTGGTGCCTCAGGCTGGATCCTGCCACAGCAGAAGGCTGAGAGCAAGCCTGAGCTAGTGACACTCCAAGTCCGGAATTTGTCTTCTGAAATCCTGATTTCTGTGGTTGTTTGATTTATACACACTTCCATGCAGAGATTATGAATGTGCATATGTGTGTGTGTACACGCTCTCCCTAGCGCGTGCGTGTGTGCATGTGCATGTGTTAACCCGAAGGCACTGTGGACTAATATATACTTTTGGAAAATCTGACAGTAAAATTTACAGCGTTTACAAGTAATGTCTGGTTCCTTGCTTTGAAAATCTTGTTTCAGAGAAACCTTCTGGAAAATTCTGCCAGAACTATGTCTATAAAGCCCAATCTATAACTTGATGTGTGAAGTTTATTTTCCAAAAAGATAACTAATACTTGAAATGGGACTTATCTGTAGCTTTCCCCCTGGAGAATAGACAGTAACCCAAACAGGACAACCTTTTCAATATCTGTCACTTCAGACCCAAGTAAATGTAAGAGATGAAAATTTGCCGTAACTGAGTAAAGAAATGGATTTCATGTTACACAAACATGGAACTGAAAGGGTAGTACCATAATAAACATTGTTTCCTTGTGGGGATTCCTACTACGCTCAGGGATGAATTTGGGGTAAAGACAGGGCATGCTTTGGGGACCAACTGAGACCCTCTGAAACTGGGAGTCCAAATGAATCTTCCCTTCCTTAAATTGTGAGTCTCAGGGCCTACCACCCAGGAGATCCTTCAGCCTCCCTTGAGAGTTGGCCATCCCAACACCAACCTCACAAATGGAGTAACCACAGTACGTACCTCCCTTTCTTTGTCCTTCGAATGGGACAGTTAGTTTTGGCTGGCTAAGTTCATTCAATGAGAGTCAAAAAATAGAAGATAAATCTTTTGGGGACCGGATGGTACTGCCAAATAAAATGAGGAGCAAAACAAGACTATTTAATCCTGGTCCATTGCTGAACCCTCCTAATGCATTTAGTTCCAACCCTCTCTGGCTGTAGTAAGCAATTACATGTGGTGTGCGTTTCTCCTGGTGTGTCCCCTCCCAATTTGGTTGTCATCGTTTTTTCTACAGCAGCAAATATTTATAGACACCCTTCAGCGTGACTTGATTGTTTTCCCCTCTGAACATACTTCTAAAGGTTTTGGTGTGTGATGTCCAGTCCAGCCTTTGCTACCACCTGGAAGGTACTCCCACCGTGTGGCTGAATCCTGAGGGGCTGCAACACCATTGTCCTCCTTTGAGCTGAGCACCTGTACCGGGAACGCTGGAGAGGGCTACAGAGCGGGAGCAGGACCTTGGGGAAAAACCATGGGTAGGGCTTCTAGGGCTGGGGCTGGGGTCACTTGGGTGGACAGTGACCTGGTCTGAGGGTCTTGGGTTCCTGGGCAAGTATACTGGTATGACACACACTATCACATAGGGTGCCTGCCTTGCTTTTAGAGAGACAGGGTTGGCACTCCCCACTGGAGGGACAGAGTAAGGGAGATGCAGTCATTACTCCATTTGTGAGATTGGTGTTGGGATGGCCAACTCAAAGGAGGCTGAAGGATCTCCTGGGTGCTAAGCCCTGACACATACAACTTAAGGGAGGGAAGATTCACTTGGGCTCCCAGTTTCACAGGGTCTCAGTTGGTCATGGCAGTTGGACCGGGTAGAGGAGGCTCCTCAAGTCCTGGTGGGCTAGGAATCAGGGGATCCACTATGGCCCTCTCAGGCATGCTCTCTTATCACCTTCTTCTACCAGACTTGTCTCATCTTCTAAAGATGCCATAGCCTCTTAAAAGCAGTGCCATCAATCAGGTGACAAATACTCAAAACAGAGGCCTGTGGGGGACACTTAAGATTCGATTCAGGACACCGACTCGACTGTTAAGTCTGTAGCTCAGTTGCGCTGTGTATCACGTTGCTGTTCAGTCCATCTCTATGACTGCTTGATCGTGCAAAAACGTTATACTGGGGCTGGAGAGGTGACTTAGAGGGTAAGAGCACTGTCGGCTCTTCTAGAGATCCTGAGTTCAATTCCCAGCAACCACATGGTAGCTCATGACCATCTGTAATGAGATCTGGTATCCTCTTTTGGCCTGTAAGCATACATGCATGCAGAACACTGTACACGTAATACCTAAATAAATCTTTAAAAAACAAAAAGCTTTATACTCATCCAGCAGCTGTCTGTGCCCCTCCTTGTAGTCCCTGACAAGGGCCATTTACCTTCAATGTCTATGACTTTGCCCACCCAGGGTACTCAATATGCATAGGATTACACCGTGGCTGGCTTATTTCACTTAGAATGCTGCAACATATATTGGAATCTTTCCCTTTCTGGGGCAGAATAACATTCTGTGGTACCTATACAACCCTAGCTACTCACCCCTCAAGGGGTGCCTCTCTCCCTCAGAGATTGGGAAGATTGCTGTGAGTCATCACAGCATGGGTGTGCAGACACTTTCTTAAGGTACTTCCCCCACCCCTGTCTCGGATGTGGATGTCTAACCAAGTGGTGAAATGATTGGATTGAACCTTAACTTTATTATCTTGTACCTCTATGGAAATCTCACTTTTGACTTTTGAGCCATGACTTAGCCCGCTGACCTCACTTTTCAGTCACACACCAAAGGCTGTAACATCTATCCTACGTCTGTTTGTCGTGCCAATGCTAAGGCACACTGAGCTAATCTCCAAGGACAACAAAGCTAATAGTTCTGTTTCAGAGCCAGAGTTACATGTAAACACCAGGCACTTTGGGCAACTTGTCAAGACTTACCCGAAGGCCCCAAGATTGGGGCAGGACCCTGAGGTCACATCACAGGAAGTATTAGCCACTCACTCAAAATCCTTCGGTGACATCTATTTAAAAATACTGCGGTCCCTCTGAACCCAGCGCCTATCAGTTTATCTTCACCATGAGCTTGACCGCTGTCTCTGCTTTTCCCTCCAGGGACTGCAAACACATAGGGAAATGTGAGTTCCAACTGTCCTGTTTCTCTAGCCTCCAGGACGATAACAGATTAAATAGGATGGGCTGAGTGGCCATACTTCTTGTAAAGTTATCCCCAGAGATGAATGTGCGTCGTGGCTCTGAGGCGTTGGTGGCGTCTGCAGTGTAACTAAGGTTGACAGACTGCTTGCATGTGGGTGGCTGTCTCCTTTCCAGCTGTGACCGGCTGAATTATATCACCTGTCCCGTTTGATGTATTAGGATATGCCCAAGCTCAAGACGCGTGTTGCCGCAATAGGGAAATTAATGTCCGCCACTGGAGGCAATTAATAATGATTAGGAACAAAACAGCAGGGTTAAATCTGTGCACTTAGCAGTGTTCACACTCTTTTATGTTGTATTTCAGCCTACTTGCCCAAAGAGGGAGAAAAAGGCTTTTGGGGGAGTTAGGACAAGCTTATCTTAATTAGCATGTAAACTTAGAGGAAACATCAAAGTCTCTTTAATGAGACCAGCTTACTCATTACTCACATGATCCTTGCTTCCCAAGGTCAGAGAGCATCGTACATAAAGAGTAGTAGACTGTAGAGATAAATATTGAGACTAAGTTGAGAGTAAAGCTTTTGGACTTTGGAATTGCATTTGATCTATGAATTGGGGTGAGAAAACTTCACCCTCTCTGTTTGGCAGTTTAAACAACAGCAGCCAATTGGCTCAGCAAAGATTTTCAACCACCTGACTGGTGCAGTTCTGGGCAACCAGCATATAAGATTCATAGTGACTGTTAATCTCTATCAGGTGAATCAAGCCTATACAACTGTAAGTGTTTAAAACATAGGTCGAAGAAGGAGTTTTCTCCCAAGATGCAGAACGTGGTGGGAATTGGTAGATTATAAATCTGTGAGACAGTAGAACCTGAGGTACAGATGTGTGCAAACGTATATTTGTCCCCTACAGGCACTTATGCCACCAGGTATTAGTGGCTTACTACACAATACAAATATTGATCCATCCGATATTTTATTAGGAAATTTCATAAAACAGATTAAAGCATAATTGGCTACCAGCTGGACTTTACAGCCAAGTGAAGATTATATACTTAACCTCAGGGATAATGCAATACTCATTAATGAAAAACTGTGGGATAAAGGTCTTGGAAAAACGTCTGCGCCGTATTTCATTAAGAAAGAATTTGGAGTGGGAGAATTAAATAATTCCTTTGCTGTAAACCTACAATGTCTGTGGGAATTCCATTGGCAACCCCAGCTCAGGGCCACCAATGGGCCACCCCATTGCTCCTCCATGGTGTCCTCCAAGAGTTTCAGTTAATAGGAAAAACTTTAAGCAAGAATCAGTTGGCTCACTTAACCCAGACATCCAAATGCCTGCATGTAAGTAGAGGGTTGAATTTAATACCACCTATACATGTGGTACCATTACCTCATGGGGATCTAGCACCACATGACTGAGATAGCCACACAGTCCTTCGGCTTCAATAGTTCATTCATTCATTCATTCATTCATTCACTGGATCACTATTACTTATCATTTGTCTTAAAACATCAGCTTGGGTAAATGTCGGAGGCTTGCCGCTGTGTTGATCACTTCTGTTATTTTATTTTATTTTATTTTTTCAAGACAGGGTTTTTCTGTGTAGCTCTGGCTGTCCTGGAACTCACTCTGTAGACCAGGCTGGCCTTGAACTCAGAAATCCGCCTGCCTCTGCCTCCCAAGTGCTGGGATTAAAGGCATGCATCACCAGTGCCCAGCCACTTCTGTTATTGTTAGGTGTCTTAGGGTCTTCATTGCTGTGATAAACACCACACAAGGGCAGAAACTTCAGAAGAGGAAGATCTTTTTGTAAGACAGGGAGCCAAGACTGGATGGGATACTAGGAGAATTATGTTAATACTGTCTGGGAAGCAAGTGCCCACCCTAGATGACCTCACCCTAGACTCCACCCCTTAAAGGCCCTATCCCCTCATTTTACCACACCGAAGACATAGCTTCTGACACATGCTTGAGGGAGAAACCACATGCAAACATAGCAGGCGAGAGGGAGATCAAGAAGAACACGGAGAAAAGAGGGCAAGCAGGCAAGGCCCTGTGCTCTCATTGCTATGGTGCTAATAGAGATAAGGGCAGGTCTCACTAAAACAGTAAATAAGAAGTAAACCCAACTCAGAAACAAATAAGAAACTGGGTACAGACACTCCCCAAACTGCTCCAAATAGCAAGCCCAGCCAAGTTACCAAATGCTTGCTGCATACATTTCCATGTACGACGATGTTCGCAGGAACACAGACCTGGAAGTCAGACAGACACCAGACCGGTGGACTGGTGGCAAGCTGTGAGATACAGACAACTTTAGGTAAAGTCTAGAATGGCTTAACACCAAGCTTGTGGTGAGTGCTTGCTTGGAGCAGCAGGGAAGAGGGTGTGATTCTGGCTCAGTCTCCGGGCAGCATGGAATTGCTTAGTACTATGGTTTTGTAAGGTTTATTTCTGTTCTTTGTATGGGTGTTCTGTCTGCATGTAAGTGCACCATGTACATGTACTGCTCCAGGTGCCCAGAAGAGGGCACTAGATCCCCCCTGGGACCGGAATTACAGATTATTTTGAACGGATAGGTAGATGCTGGGAATGGAACTCTGGCCCTCTGCAAGAGCAGTCTGTGCTTGTAGCCTCGGGACCATCTGCTAATAATAATTTTTAGAGCAGACAATGGGCACATAGGTGCTCAGTTTATTGCTATTCTCCAAACCAGGATAAACAGTCCACGCTGCCTCACGTGCTCAGAGACACTGCGCACTCAGAAAAGGGATTGCTTCAGCTGCTCTCGGCGTTCCAGCAGCTTGACCAAGTCACCTGCCTTTCCCAGTGTGACGCTTTTTGTGGAAACAACTGGAAGGGAATGAGAACACGCGCATGCGACACAGCTGGGCCTGCTCTGGTCTCAAGTCTATGAACCATGGTTATTTCTGGGGCTCCTCAAAAGGCTTTTAACTGACCTGGAGATGTCTCAATCCAAAGCAACTCTAAGTTGGAATCCACCCCGGAAGGCCTGTCGTGAGGTCCCTCCCATTGGCTCGTGGTTACCCACCTTCCTACAGGGCCTTCAGGTGGCCTTCCCTCTGTACAAGTGAACCTCAGGCATCACTCCATTTTCTTAAAAGGACACCAATCCTGTTGCACTATTATTATCTTATCCCTATTGTCAACCTTAATTCCCTTTTCAAGGGCCCACAGAGCTATACCTTGGGCAAAGCTTCAACACAGGAGTTTGGGGAAACACTGTTCAGTAACGGTTTGAGTGGGACCTGTTCCCTCTGTGCTCGCTCATGGGCTTGAACACTTCCAGCTGCTGGCACCTCTTTAGGAGGCAAGACTGGTGAAGGGAGATCATTGCTTCTGGTCTTTGTTGTCTACTTTCTGTTTGTTACCATGTACCAAGCCTTTTGGTAAGTTTCTACGACTGTGAGTGGAGGTTCTCTGGCCATGATGAAGTGAATTTCCTTAACTGAGCATCCAGATCTAAGCCCCCCCCTTCCCTGGGCTGCCTCCCTCAGGTGTTATCATTTGTGTAATGCACATACGAATGGCTCCTGCTCACCTCATCCATTTGTTGGACACCTACTACATGTCAGCCCCTCCACCAAGGATGTCATCAGAAGCCATTTCGTAAAGAGAGTACCATCTGTCTGAATGGATGTGGCACCTGTCAATAAAAATCTGATGGCCTATGGCTTAGGCAGGAAATAGGAGATGGGACATCCAGGGGGTAGAAAGGGTTCTGGAACAGTGCCGGGCGTGGGGGATTAACCTGGGAAGATGTAATGATACAGACACGGGGTACCTGAGCACAGGTAACCAGTCATGTGGCAGAATGTAGAGCAGAATAAACAGGTTATATTCAGTTATGATCTAGTCAGCGAAGCGCCTAGCTATATGGCCAAGGTATTTGTAAATATATTTTGAGTCTGAGTCTTATTTCTGGGAGCATGAGGCCGAGAGGTAGAAATTCTACTTCATTTGCTTCTCTGTTACAAGGCATCCACTGTAATAATTCTCATCTCTCAGATGAGACCAGCCACATGACTTAGATGTACTAGAGCAAAGGTTGGACCCAAAGCTGTTTGTCATCTGCTGAGTTGTTTGCCTCAAAGCACAGTAATTAGAACTGCCAGTCTTAGAGATGTGATTTGGGTAAAGCAAAATGGCTTTTGAAATAGTACCCAGTGCTAAGGAATGTGGTTATGGCCCTCACGTGGGGGGACAGGACCTCTAATCAGTAGAAAAACTCCATTATATCAGCTTTTACTGAATACAGTCACTGGCTTTGATTGGCCCAGATGTGCATCTGCAGCCAGGGAAGGTCACAGGGAGCTGGGGCTCTATGCACTGCTGTATTTCTTGATAATTACCCAAGGAAAGCTAGGACTTTAGGACCAAAGGCAGACTTTCTTTACAATCGTCGCACTAGCTTAAATCAACGATAACTATAACAGTCCTCAGGGTTCCAAAGTGACCTCTTATTAACATGATCTATAATTTTGATTATTTTCTATTACTCTCAGTAGAGGTCTGGGCCTGTAGACTCCAAGTTCACCAGGCTTCTTGCTTGTGTCTGTGAGATGGTGTGTGTGTGGGTGAGGGGGGAGCTTCTGAATTTGAATTAATTTTCCTCTGCTCTCCTTGTTTCTTTCTTTTTTGTTCTAAATATTTGTTTTCATATATGAGTGCTCTATCTACCTGTACACCTGCATGCCAGAAGAGAGCATCAGATGTAGATGGTCATGAGCCACTGTGTGACTGCTGGGATTTGAACTCAGGACCTTTGTAAGAACAGACAGTGTTCTTAACCACTGAGCCATCTTTCCAGCCCTCTCATTGTTTCTTTAGATTGCTTCTGGAGATGTGTGGTCTGATTCACCTCATTCTCCCTTGCTTAGGCTGAGAATGCATGTGGTTGGAGGAGGGGAGCTCTGTGGCTCAGATGCCACCTCATGATAGAGAAGGCTGTCACATATTGAGAACCGCTTGATACAAGACAAGCTTATGGCTTGAGATAAACTACAGACATTAGCTTATTGATAACACATTGACTTTCTTCCTTTCCTTTTTCTTATTTTGGAGCTGGGGATTAAAGTGCAGTTTCTTGCATGCTAAGCACGTGTTTCTTCACTGAAATGTACTTCTAGACATAACTAGGTTCTTTTGAATCTATATGAAAGATGAAGAGTTGGAGACCCAGATGAGTGAGTCTCACTGATAAGATCACACAGTTTGAAAGGTCAGAGATGGGACTGGATTCCCCGTCAGTCAAACCCTTGGCCTTCTCCAATATGCTGCCATATTTTATGCAGGCCACCATCATTTTGGAAGAGGGAACCTCAATTGAGAATATGACATCACCAAACAGCTGGTGGGCAAGCCTGCGGCAACACTTTCTTGGTTGATGATAGATATGTGTGGGCCCATCCCACAGGAGTCCATCTCACTCCCAGGTAGCAGTCCTGGGTGCTCTAAGAGAGCAGTCTGGGTAAGGCATGAGAAGCAAGCCAGGAAGCAGCACTTCTCCACGGCCTCTGCCTCAGCTCCTGCCCTGACTTCTCTCAGTGACTGTCACCTGGAAATGTAAAAGCTGAAACAAAACTTTTCTTCCCCAAGTTGCTTTTGGTCACGGTGCTTTATCACAGCGATAGAAACCCAAGACCTTCTCTGTCCTCATGAGAAGGTTGTTCTGAGAAGCTGAAAGATGCAAAGTTGACACCAGAGCTAGAAGTATGAGACCACTTTCTTGCATGCCCTTCCTCTACAACACAGAGGTCAACATGCCCATCTTCCTGAAATGCAAGCCATCTTAGGCACTGTGGGCACGATGGTATTTCTTTCATTATCACCTGGAAAGGAAGACAAAGATAGTACTGTGCACTAGTTTGGAGGACATTTGCCAGCCAAATTCAGTCTCTGCTGAAGTGCACGCGGCTTTGAAGCCTCAGAAAATTTGGTTTGAAAGTTGACTGAGACACAGATCCACTGCAATATCTTTGTGTTACCAGCGGTACTGTAGCTGGACGAACACACAGATAGACCTATAATATCAGCGTTCAAGTGATTAAAAAGAAATAAAGCATTGCCAGATGTTGGCTTGGAACAACCAATAGGACACATTGGAAACAACACTGATTTCTGCAACTGGAAATTGGAACTGATCATTACTGGGCACTAAATGTGCGTGTTTTTCCGAAGTTCCTAAATCTATTTAATTTCTGTGTTGACAGAGATATTAGACAGCTGTTTGAAAATCTGTCTCTGTTTCCTGAGCTATGCACAAGAAGTCTTTTTGTTAAGGCACAGAAATGTCAATGAGAGCCATTCAGTGTACCAATCAGCTGTAAGCGAAAAGCGAGGCTGGAAGCGATAACCTTAACTTACAGCTTCAATAGTCCTGATGGCTCCCCATGTGCACCCCCTCAAGACATGGCTGAGGCAGGCGACACCTCCCAAGTGCCACAGTACAATGCCAGCTTGGGTGATTAGAGTCAAAGAGCATGAGTTAGGAGGTGCGTTCACTGAAAATGGCTTCCAAGCGACTTGCTGTGCACCCCAGGGGTACACTCCTGAACCCTCTGCTCTATTGCCCTATTACCCATCTCAGCCCCATGCATGGCTTTCTAAATGGGATCAAATGCTTCTATCTTTACGCCTGTGGCAAACTACCACGGGAACCAGGTGCACGAGAAGAGAAAACCTACTTCATTCCTTCTTCCCAGGGCAGCCCGTGAACTTGTTAATTGGTATCCCAGCTTCACATAGCAGCTTCAGAAACAGCTCCATGGCCCGGTGTAGAAAGTAAAAAAATACTGTATACATAATAACGTTCCTTTTAATACGATCTATAGAAACTGATATGGGAGAGGAGACTAAACCTGTATGTCTTACAATAGGTAAGTAGTTACATAAATTATTTCAAATTCTGGGTAGGCATGGTAGTCTACACCTAGTGGTTTAGTGAATCAGGAGTTTAAGGTCACTCTGGGATGTTTGTCAAGTTGTAGGTTACTTTGGGCCCGAGGAAGTCTTTGCTAAATCTCTGAGACAGACCCCGGAAAGGGTTCACTGTTTTCCATGGGTCTGAGATATTGGCACTCTTGACATGCCCATGTCAGAAGCACACACCCACTCAGGACTTCATCCACTCTTTACACGTTCATTCAGGGTCACCTTCACTCCCCACAGCTGGCACATTAGGAAGGAATTTGATGAGATGGATTTCTTAGATCATTTGTTACACACTTGGAACACCCAGACTGGTACAACCAGTACATGGTCCCCTAATGGGAAACAACCTACGGCCACCTACCTGCTGCTGTGCACTCTGTATTTACCGTGTGCCAAGATCTGTACCCAGCCATACTAATACCACATCTATTACCACATACTAATACCACTGTTTTGGCAGTGCCCGACAGCACTGTGTTCTGCAGTTGTTTGTGGTTATTACTAACACCCTGCTTGTCTCATTATGTAATGTGAGTGACATTGTCTTCTCACTGCTAGTGAGAAACTGAGGGCCACCAGTTCAGTAACTGCCCAAGCAGATTGACAGTGGCAGAGACACAGTGACAACATAACTGTCAGAGGTGCTGGGATACTCAGTCCATATCACCCAAGTCTGGTCTTGTCTACCGGACCCAAGAGAAGCGCCAATAGGGAAGCAACAACCTTGACAATAGTTACAGATAATATAAAATATCTTGGTGTAACTCTAACCAAGCAAGTGCAAGATTGGTATGACAAGAACTTCAAGTCTGAAGAAGGAAACTGAAGAAGATCTCGGAAGATGGAAAGATTGATTGGCAGGATTAACATAGTGAAAATGGCCATCTTACCAATAGCAATCTACAGATTCAATGAAATTCCCATCAAAATTCCAACACGATTCTTTACAGACCTTGAAAGAGCAATTCTCAACTTCATATGAAAAAAAAAAACAAAACAAACTAAAACAGGATAGCAAAACCAGTCCTGCACAATAAAAGAACTCGGAGGCATCACTATTCCTGATTTCAAGCTGTACTCCAGAGCAGTAGTAAGAAAAAACGGCATGGTATTGGTATAAAACCAGTCAGGTTGATCAGTGGAATCTAATCAAAGATCCAGAAACAAACCCATACACTTATGGACACTTGATTTTTGACAAAGAAGCCAAAATTATACAATGGGGAAAAGAAAGCACCTTCAAAAAATGGTACTGTTTTAACTGGATGTCTGCATGTAGAAGAATGCAAATAAACCTATACTTAACACCCTGCAAAAACCTTAAACCCAAGTGGATTAAGGACCTCAACATAAAACCAGATACACTAATTCTAATAGATGAGAAAGTGGGAAAGAGTCTTGAATGCATTGGTACAGGAGACAACTTCCTGAGCAGAACACCAACAGCTCAGGCACTAAGATCAACAATTAATAAATAAGACTTCGGCCGGGCGTGGTGGCGCACGCCTTTAATCCCAGCACTCAGGAGGCAGAGGCAGGCGGATTTCTGAGTTCAAGGCCAGCCTGGTCTACAAAGTATGTTCCAGGACAGCCAGGGCTACACAGAGAAACCCTGCCTTGAAAAATCCAAAAATAAATAAATAAATAAGACTTCATGAAACTGAAAAGCTTCTGTAAGGCAAAGGACACTGTCAATAGGACCAAAGAGCAGCCGACAGAATGGGAAAAGATCTTCACCGACCCTACATCTGATAGAGGGCTAATATCCAAAATATATGAAGAACCCAAGAAATTAAACATCAACAAACCAAAAACCCAATTCAATAAATGAAGTACAGAGCTAAACAGAGGAATCTAGAATGACCTAGAAGCACCTAAAGAAATGTCCAACATCCTTAGTCATCAGGGAAATGCAAATCTAAATGACCCTGATAATCCATTTTACACCTGTCAGAATGGCTAAGATAAAAAACTCAAGTGACAGCAGATGCTGGCAAGGATGTGAAGCAAGGGGAACACTCCTCCATTGCTGGGGGGGAGTGCAAACTTGTGCAATTACTTTGGAAATCAATCTGGTGATTTCTCAGAAAACTGTTATACTTCAACATTCAGCTATACTACTTCTGGGTATATATGCAAAAGATGATCCACTATACCAAAGGACACTTACTCAACTATGTACATAGCAGCCTTATTCATAATAGCCAGAAACGAGAAATAACTCAGAGGTCTCTCAACAGAAGAATGAAGACAATGTGGTACAGCTACACAGTGGAAGACTACTCAATTATTAAAAACAGGAACATCATGAAAAGAGCATACATGGTCTGGACCTAGGCTCCTACACATATATAGCAGATGTGCAACTTGGTTTTCATGTGAGTCCCCTAATAGGTGAGCAAGTTTGGGAGGTGGGGGATGTGTCTCTGACCCAGACTCGGTTGCCTGCTTTTGCATTCCTTTGCCCTAGCTGGGTGATTTTGTCTGACCTTAGTAGGAGAGGATGTTCTTAGTCCTGTTGAGACTTGATGTGGCAGGATGGGTTGGTATCCAATGGGGAGGGGCAGGGAGAGGGCTCCACTCCTCCTCTGAGAAAGGGAGGGAGGGGTGGACTGGGAGGAGAGAAGAGAGGGGGGCTTTGAGTGGGATGTAAAATTAATTAATTAATTAATAAAATAATTAAATATCCTGTTTTGGGCAACAGAAGAAGAGGAGGAAGAGGAAGAAGAAGGAGGAGGAAGAGGATCAGGAGGAGGAGAAGGAGGAGCAGAAGAAGAAGAAGGAGAAGGAGAAGGAGAAGGAGAAGGAGAAGGAGAAGGAGAAGGAGAAGGAGAAGGAGAAGGAGAAGGAGAAGGAGAAGGAGAAGAAGGACTTTCTAAGCATGAAATCACAACCAAAGTGGCCAGAGGCATTGAATGCCTAAGGGCTTTGGGTCAGGGTAGCTTACATGCTTATCTCTTAGCAGGATGCTCTTGAATTTGACACCCATTTCTAAGACTCTCTGTGACCTGAGGGAGAAAGAAAAGTTGCTGCATACCAAGAATTTTTGTGACGAGCTCCCCTTTCAGCTCCGAACAACAAGCCCTGAAGCAGTGCCCCGTGTTCCTCTCATTTCACAGATATGGGAAGTCAGGAGCGGCAAGCTAAAGAGCATCCCTGGAGAACAGAGCTGATCCTTGCCAGAACTCTGATGCTCTATCTGACTCTTGAAGCCACTACTTCCCAGGATGGGAGGGCCTCTCCCTGGCTCTCTGCTTCCTGCAAGAACACACCATGTCCAATGATCTCGGAGTCCTCCTTTGATCAATGCTGAGAGGGAAAAGAGATGCCCAATGGAGTGTGTACCTGGGAGGGATAGGTGAGGTAGATGAGAACCAAGAAGGAAGGAGAGAGGGAGCATTGGGTAAAAGCTGCTAAGACAGGGTAGTATTGGAGAGAATGAAGTTTCCAGAATAATACAAACTGTAGAGCTACAGAAGTTTGGAGATACAGAGACACGAACATTTTAGTCTTAGTTAGAGTCAGAGGTGTTACAGTGGTCTATGGCATGAGTCAGCTGGAAAAGGAAATTGTCAACTGGGCAAAGCTGGTGTCCATCCTGTCAGCCCTCCCTACCCCATCCCCTCCAGGACACATAAGGATCCAAGGATGGAGGCAAGGCTAGGGCTGGCTTCTTGCTTTGCTTTAAGCTTTGAGACCAACCATGAAGAGAAGAGCATAGAAAGAACTCTTGGGTGCTTTGCAAAAGTCAGAGGAAAATGAGAACAGTGTAAATGTGACAGGAGCTCAGATCAGCCATCCCATCTAGTGCTGGAATAAAGTCAAGGATGTATGTGCAACCATTTGCTCTTAACCTCAATAGCTCAATGCATTGGGTGTATTGTGGAGGCCATAAAAAGAAACAAGACGGGTCAGGAACTTTGGAAGAACTTGGCCAATTCCACTTAGCAGACCAAGGTTAAGTACTCTACACAAGGTTAAGTACTCTACATCTCAGCCCCTAGGAGGAGAGTCGAGGTCACTGGTTCTTTTCTGTCCTGGGAAGGAGAGCCAAAGATAAAAGGAGCCCCTTTGAGGAAGACAGTGCTGAGGCTGAGGAGTGGCCAGCATGGCTAGGAAGAGAAGGTGGCTTGCCTCAGAGGAAACAGCAGCTGCCTGGTGTCTGGAGGCGTGGGCTCTGCAGCTTCAAGAGGTGAGACTGAGAAGGAAAGCTGAGAATCCTGCATCTCGGTCCTCTCGTACATTTAATTTTGTGGTATCTTAATAAAATGAGCCATGCTCCTGAGAGGGTAACAGAGGCCTTTACCTTCCCAACTCTCTGGCGGATGCTGCCCCTCATCCTCTGGACATCTGGTTTCATGCTCAGGTACTCATAATCTTCATTTCATTGACATCTTCAGGTCACAGGAGTCCCAGAACTGCCCTCAGCATCTGACTTGTTTCCTATGTCAGGACCACCCATGTATCCCCTCTCCTCTCTTAGTCAAACTTGCTAGACCAAAGTCTTGGTAGCTAGTTATCTTGCCTCTTTAATACTCAATCTGACCACAAAGCATTAACTAGCACTGAATACCTGTACTGGATAGTTTTGTGTCAATTTGACACAGGCTGGAGTTATCACAGAGAAAGGAGCATCAGTTGGGGAAATGCCTCCACGAAATCCAGCTGTAAGGCATTTTCTCAATTAGTGATCAAGGGGGGGAGATCCCCTTGTGGGTGGTGCCATCTCTGGGCTGGTAGTCTTGGGTTCTATAAGAAAGCAAGCTGAGCAAGCCAGTGGAAGCAAGCCATGGCTCTGCATCAGCTCCTGCTTCCTGACCTGCTTGAGTTCCAGTCCTGACTTCCTTTGGTGATGAACAGCAATGGAAGTGTAAGCCGAATAAACCCTTCCTCCCCAACTTGCTTCTTGGTCATGATGTTTGTGCAGGAATAGAAACCCTGACTAAGACCCTACCTTTACCACAGAGGCTGACTTTGCCCCCACAAACAGTGACCAGGAACCTACAGCATTCTGGGATGAAATGAACCAGCCAACAGGCAAGTTCTGTGCTTTAGGGATGGGTGAGCTAGCTCTCCTACTTGGAAAACTTAGAAACTCATCAGCAGATGCAATCCCAAAAAGGTGCAGAAACCCAACTGCAAATTAAGATAATAGAATACAAAAGGTAGAAGCCTCGGAACAAAGGTAAAATGGCGGAAGGCATTGGGTGTCAGGGCTGCATTGAAGAAAGCAAGATCTTTACCCTGCAAAAGAAGCTTTTATAAGGCTTTTTCGGTTGGCACACAGTGGAAGACAGGTAATTAAACACTCAGGAGAGATGTGTGGGGAGATACAAGATAGACCCTCACTCATTTGTTGAATAAGTACTAATTGAACATCTTCCACATCATAAACAAGGGTACAGAGCTTGAAACATGAAAATGGAAATGCCAAGCCTGTGCACACTGATGCATCGAGAAGGAATTCAAAGAGATGGCAATTTTCCAAGGTGGTGTCTTCTATGGACACAGCGGTGCACATGAAACATGACAGGAGCTTGGGACAGAAAACTGAAGGAAGATAATTAAAAGCAAACGTATAAGCCAAGTGTTTAAAAATCATCTGTAAGAACAAAGTGCATCTACCAACAGCAGAAGGTGGATGAGACCAACAGATCTTATGTGTAAAATGGAGGGAAACATTAACTCAGTGCATTTAAAAGAAGACAAATATTAAAACTCCCCTAAGACACAGTGCTTGCCATTGGCGGGGCTGGGTTTTCTGGCCATTCATCTGATGGTCTTCCCTTTGGCCTACAGAGCAGCACACGGACCCTTCTGAACAAGTGAAAAAGTCAGGAGAATTAGATTCATGAAAAGAAGTAGAAATGAGGTGGGGGTGGGAGGTGGAAATCCTGCAGTGTGTAGTGTTTGTGGTTTGTGTTACCAAAAAGCAGAGATCTATTTCCTTTCTGTGTGTCTATGTGTCTGTCTCTTTCTTTGTCTCTGCCTCTCTGTCTCTGTCTCTGTCTCTGTCTCTGTCTCTCTCTCTCTCTCTCTCTCTCTGTCTCTCTCTTTCTGTGTGTGTGTGTGTGTGTGTGTGTGTGTGTGTTTGCCCCAAGTAGTTAGAAACCTAGAATACAAGATCTTTGTTTTGTTTTTGTCAAGACAGGGATTCTCTGTGTAGCTTGTCTGTTCTGGAACTCACTATGTAGACCAGGTTAGACTCAAAAGGCAGGTGCCACTACCCCTGGCTGAGTACAAGGTCTTAAACTGCAGGCATGCCAATCCAGGCTAGAATGAGGGAGTTCATCTCTTCCTAAGAAAAAAAAAGTATAGGTGGAGAAAACAAACACATTAGGATAACTAAACACAACACTAGACTGTCTGGTGGGAGGGCAGCTGGGGGGGAGTACTTTCTGGGAGTGAGTCTACTGTGTAAGTATGGGGCAAGGATTCAAAGGCTGAGCCCAATTTTTCATAACAGCAGTGGATCACATGTAAAGTTGGCCACTGGGAAATTCTCTCACTTTCAAGGACTGACTCGGGGCTCTATGTTTCCTCTTCCTGAGAAGAAGAAGAAATGGCCATGTTGAGGTTGCCTGGATTATATGCACACATGTGCACCTCTTGCTACTGTTACACAGCATTGGAAAGCCCTGGCTAGGGGACACCTCAAGCGTCTGTGTCCACTTAGGGTTCCTCCATTCTTGCCAGGGTACCTCAAGCTTTCAGGTCTAGGGCTTGTGAGGGGTTGGCTTCTACACACACTTTAAATAGCTTGATGTTCTTATCTTTGAAGGGGTTTCACAGACAGGGACTACAAGAAAGCAATGACTGACTCAGCGAAGGTGCCCAGCAGAGCTTGTCTTGCAGTTTATAGTGTATACTACAGAACTATTCTCTAGCCATTTTGTCACCCATCTTCAGAAGTTCTGCTGGGCCTGTTGGCGAAAGGTCATCACAGCTGGGGTGGTTGACTACCTTCTCTCCTCGAGGTAGTAGTCAGGGGACTCACAGTTGAGCACACAACCATAAGTGAAGAAAGATGAAGATAGGGAACTTCATCTACACAACTACAGGGAAGCTGTCATCCCTGGTGAGTGCAGACTTTCCACTGTGGCTGCTTAACAGTCACCCGCGTTCCTGCCCATACCCTCACTAGTTGCTTTGTGAGCAAACCTAATAAACCCATTGATTCTCTGGGTGATTGTTGGGCAAACCACACATCAGTTTGCCATTTTTGGCAGCTTAGGAGAAGGGTTAGACACTGTTTCTGTCTCTCCCAGGGAAGGGATTCTAGCAAAAGAGGGTCCTGTAGACTTGCAGAGGCAAGTTCTTTATCTGGAGAGCAAGAAGAGATTTCTAGGGATGGGTTTGGCTCCTACCCCTTCCTGTCCCAGCTGGAGCGACTTGGTTGTTTACCAGCAGACTTGAGGGTGCTCATGGAAATAGCCTTGGTGCTAGATCTGGAATTGAGCAGAGTGTGGTGTGTTTTTTAGGAAGAGAATGAACTCAAACCTGGTTGATTCTGCTTGGTTTCCTGCTTTATCACAAGCAGTAGAACATACTCATCATTGAAAATCAAATCTCACTGCCTACTTCCCGGGGATCTGTGGCAATTAAATGAGATAAGGATGTATATCCAGAGCTTAGTAAAGAATGTGTGGGGATGTGCAAGCTCGGTGAACACAGATTTTCTTCACTTGACCTTTTTTTCGGAGATGAAGATTTTGATCACCTGCCTTCTCCTGAGTATGAGAAAAATTTTCTTTCCTTTTTTGCTTGAGTCCTTTAAAAAGTGATGCTCTAATTAATTCTATGAGAATTCCACACACACATACAATGTATTTTGAATATAATCATCCTTAACTGCTTCCTGATCTAGCTAGCTCCTCCCAATTCTGTGTTCTCTGTCTCTCTCTTTCACACACACACACACACACACACACACACACCTCATTGAATTTAGTTTGTGCTGCCCATATTCTTAGGTATGGGGCCATTTACTGGAGCATAATCAGCCTATCAGAGGCCACACCCATAAAGAAAACGGACTCTTCTTTCCCAGGAAGTCACCGGCTGTCAATAGCTCCTCAGCTATGAATGGAAGTTCCTGAGCCTTGCTGGAATATTGACTGGATTGATCTAGTACGTGTGCTATGCAGGCAACCACAGCTGTTGTAAGGTTAAGAGGAGGAGCTCAGAAGACGCTGCCTCAGTCTGGTCCTCTCCAACCTCTGGCCCTTCCAGTCTTTCTGCCCCATCTTCCATGGTGGTCTCCAAGCCTTGTAGGAGGGCTGGGATACCGATATCCCATTGGTTGCCGAGTACTCCAGAGATACTTAATCTCTGCACATTGATCCTTTTGTTGAATCAGGTTCTAGTCAGCAACCAAGAGAAATGACAATAGCCTGTATTTGGGGGGGGGCATCCCCAGGATATCCCCAACAAACAACTTGAGAGACAGTCTCTCACATCAGGCACTGGGCTATTTTTATTTAGCAATCTATGGCTTCTGGGATGACCATTAATTACCCTCTGTGCAGGAAATAGTCTAATTAAACTCTGGTCAGTGTGTGTGTGTGTGTGTGTGTGTGTGTGTGTGTGTGTGTAACTCTGTTAAGCTTCTATTTTTTTCAGGTAGCCATAGTGTTAGTTATCTGTCATGTGACACTTTCCTTTGCCCTACCTGCCTATCCCTTTCTCTGCTTATACTTTCTTCTCATCCACTAACATCACCTGTGTCCTATTATCTCCCTTCCCTTAAGATCTTTCTTTCTTCTCCCTCTCTAGGTTACTGTGCTCTGTAGATCCTCCTGGCGAAACACACAAATCTACAGTGGGTTCATACACAAGTAGGAAAGTGTAGCATCTGTCTTTCTGGGTCTGGTTTAGCTCACTCAGTGTAAGATTTTCCAGTTCCATCTACATACCTTCAAATTTCATTTTTCCTTATATTCTAATAAAATTCCACTATGTATAGTTTTAAGGTTTTCATTTTTCTGTTTATCAGTGGATGAACACCTAGGCTGTTTCCATATCCCAGCTATTGTGTATAAAACAGAAATGAACGTAAAAGTAATTTGTAAGTAATTTAAACAATAGTGCTCTCCTCAAGAGCCATAGACTGTATAACAAAATCCCCAATACCAAGCAAGAGAAACCTCCTTTGAGTTGTTGGTCAGAGAAGTCCAAGAGACTCCCCCAAAATATAGGGTATTGTGATTGCTCTTGGTTCCCTCCCAGAACTTGAAGGTAAGACCCTATTGTTGAAGACATCAAATATTTTGGACACAGGACTTAGAGACATCAAGCTGGAACTGACCTGGAAGACCCCCTCTGCGGCTTAGCTCTCATATTCGAAGGAGCTCTGTAAGCTGCCAAGGGAGAAAAGTAATTAAAAGTCCTACTTGGCTGTAAAACCTTTGAACCACAGCCATGATTGGCACCGCAAGACACTCCAGAGCATGCAAGAGTGACATCCTTAACCGTCTAATTGGACTCAAGGCCCATTCAGTAAGAAGGAGCCCAGGCCTGGGACTGTAAGCCTAGCCAACTCCCTGTGGCTGGTGATACCACTGGCTGGAGAGAAGCTCCGACTACTTACTGCCACTTTCCTAAACCAGTGATATTTCCAACTGCATTCTAAACACCTGTCCTCATAGACACAGAGAAGTATAACTTTTATCCCTCTTCAAAGAAGCTTCTTTCAGCTGCTGACAGAGAGCACCACAGAAAATGACAGAAAACAAATGACAAAAGGCAAAAATGCAGGGAACAAGTGACTACTCGGAGTCACCATTTACAATGGAGACATCTCCAGTATAACCCTTACAACCAAGGCTCAGGGAGCATCATAAAAGTGGTGGTAGAAAGACTGTGAGAGCCAAGGGACCAGGATTTGGTCTCTGCTTCCAGATAGACAGGCATTTCCTGTATGTGACAGGCAGTTAGTTAGTTACATCCATGAGATCTTAACCATGTGCTCACCTAAACAAGATCTGCACAATGACAACACTAATTGACACTTCAACATGAAAGGGAGGACTCTCACAAGGCTCTTAGATAAAGTGGTACAGACAATTCATAACTGCTAAGAGAGGGAGAATCAGTCTTCTCCATGGCAAGTCTTCTGATAGGTTATCCTATCCCAAACAGTTATATAGAGACACATAGACATCTAAGCAACACTTAACGAACAGCAAGTTGTATTTATATACACATACATATGTATATATGTACATATATACATATGTTACATGTAGCAATAATATGTTACATGTAACAATAATGGTTGAGAGGTCATGAATTTCGGAAGGAGTAGGGGGACATGGGAAAAGTTCGAAGAGAGAGAGGGAGAGGTGGAAGTGATATAATTACAGTTCTCATGTACAAATTCCAAAATTAAAACAAAGTGGCTTTGTTTTTTTTTTTTTTAAGTTTCGTTTTATTAAAGAAACCTGTCTAGCCCTTACTGGTACTATGCCTATAGGCAAATTATTTAGGTAGTGTCCTGGAGAGCCCACAGGCACGCTGTTTGGAGTCACTAAATCAGCATATGTTAATGTCTTATTGATGATGACAGTACTGTATGAATGCAGTACTGGAAGCAAACCTCTCCATTAATAAGATGTGCTCCCAACAAACATCTATTGTCTAATTTCTCTGTGAAATATCAGAGATGTTGAGGCAAACACCCAGGCTTGCTTAATTATTGGATAATACGCGCTGGTGACAGAAATGAATTACAGCTACTGTGCAACACCCTGTGTTGTTAATGATGACACCCAACAGCACAGAATACGTGGCTGAGTCCATGGAAACCCGGGGCAGTTGTGACATCAGCAACAGCAGCAGGGTCACAAAGCTTCTACTGCACAGGTCTGCAATTAGCTTGTGTCGCAAGGGGCTGTAGCCAGAACTCCTCTGCATCACGTGGGCCTTAAGATGACAAGGGAGAAATGGATAATGCTTGTTGAATTTCTCCAGCTCAAGAGAGGAGTAGTGAGCGGTGAATAGGTTTGTGGACGGTCTTCATTCTCCACTTCAGGGAGTAAAGTTGTCAACACAGATGGGTGAGCTCTGACCCTGTCCCCCGTGACTGTGCCTTTGTTGTTGTGACTCAAAAGCCATGGTCAGGGAGTATCCTCAGTGCCTTCATTATGTTAGGTGGTCAGAAGCTAAGGCAACGGTTCTCAACCTGTGGTCTTGACCCTATCACATATCAGATATTCTACATAGCAGATATTTGCATTATGATTCATAACAGTAGCAGAAGTGCAGTTATGAAGTAGCAACAGAAATAATTGTATGGCTGAGAATCACCACAATGTGAGGAATTGTCTTAAAGGGTCACAGCATTAGGAACGTTGAGGACCACCGAGTTAGGGGTGATCGTGGCTAGAAGTAGGCTCTACTTTTTGACTTTGGCTCTAAGTAAGCTCTACATATCTTATGTGAGACGAACTGCACTTTCTAGGAGGGTCAGGTTTGGTCTCTTTTATGCTAACAACAACAATAAACAAATACCTTTAGGACAAGAACACATCTGTGTAGCCAATAATGGTAGAAAGCGTTATTTCCCTGGGAGGCCTCCTTGCCACCCCAAGTCCTGGACAGATCTTTTCCTTAGCTAGCTGCAACTTGCTTTTTAGGGTTCAGGAACTGCCATACTCCCATTTGTACTTGGGCTGCCTCCCTATATTAAAATCAGAGGCTTGTCAACTCATGAGCAGGCAGAGCCACAGTGTGCCACACCATGTGATGTTATTCACAGGCCACTCGCCACAAGTTATGCTGGCACACAGCACATCCATGAAGAGCCTGAAGAGTCATTAAGTGAAATACACCAAGGGACACATACTGTCTGAGTCACTTACAGCATTTCAAATAGGCAAACTCATGGAGACAGGCAGTACACTAGAGGTCACAGGCAAGAAGAACTCCCTTTGTGGATGGTGGTGATGGTTGTCCAACAATCTGAGTGCATTTGGCACTGCCGAACTCTACTCTTAGAAATGGTTAAAATAGAGCATTTTACTTAATGAGTATTTAACCATAACAGAGAAAAGACAGATCTAAAACTAGAAAAATAAATAAATGCAGAAGTCAAAAGCCAAAGGAGGCTGGAAGGTTCCCTGACCAGTTCGGTATGGACAACTCATCTGTGTATTCATGATACTTCAATTTACTTCTCTTTTCCAAAATAGGTCACTTGTCACCCTTCCTTAAGCTACAGGAAGGCTGGAACATGATAAGTATACACCGTTTCAGAGGGTTTGTGTTTCTGTGTTCTGACATATAAAAGTAATTTGGTGTGGGCTGAGTCCTCCAGTATTTTAAGCAATTTCCAGGTACTGTTAAATACCCGGTTAAAATCCCTCTAATGTGTCTGGTAATCATTTGAGCTGTTAAAACATAATATGAATCCAGACATATAGTTATGCTAAAACCTTCCCCATTTGCCTACCTCTCAGGCAGATTACAAAGGGAATGTGTTATAGACAATAAAATCTAAGGGGAAAAAATTGCCACCCTGCTTCTGCTCTGCCATTAAACTCAGCAACGGCGGCCATTGCCGTGTGAAAGGAAAAACAACAAGTTTACAGTTTCTCATTTCCCATGGTAAACAGATTGCTTATTTTAATTCTGAAATCAAGCAATGGAGGCGATGGAGGTCTGTAAATAAGAGTGTGCATCTCAATTTTCTGCAAATGCTTAAGTGGTTTACATCTGTTTCCTCCCAGTTGTATTTCTCAAACATGAATTTCCATTTTAAAAAGAGTCGTAAAATCACTACTGTTTCTCTGTGGATCTATTAGCAATAAAATAGCCTACAGAGGTTTGCACAGCCATGGAAAATGTACAGTGATAATAGGCTGTCCTGCTGTTACATGGCTTATGCAAACTTCACATTTATCATGGCAGAACCATCTATCCGCAGGGTTGTAGCACAGCAAACAACTGAATAAAACAGACCAAGAGAAGGAAGACGAGACTGAAATCCCTGTGTACACATCATTAATCAGACAAGATGAATTCTCCAACTGGGAGACATGTTTCCTCAACGCCAACAGAGAAGGGGCAGGAGGAGGAGGATGCGTTGGGTTGAGATCAGCCTAAAGCATGCAGCTTTCCCTAAAGCCTCCAAATGCACAGAAGTGCCTGCTTGTCTCGTTTGCATGCAATGAAAGTCACCAAAAGGTCATTGTTGAAAGTGGTTAGTCCGGCAGATGATCATCTTTTGTTGCTTCTCACTGGTGTGCTGTGTGTCTGCATGCCTTGTGTATGTATGGAATCAGTATACCGTGGCACTGCCCACTTAGGTGTTGGCAATCCTCTGTTTTAGTCTGGAGAGACAACCCAAGTATATTCTGTTATGTTCTTACATGGTAATGGGGCCTCCTGAATACACCTGCACAGGCAGAGTGGCAGGCATGTTCATTAAGGTCCCAAAGCCCCTATGACTCAACATTCACACCCCTGTACCTGATTTACACCCCCACAGGACTCTGCCGCCTCCAGAGATGACAGTCTGTGTTTCTGACATTATATTAATTCATGAACTGTCTGGCTCAGGGTAAGGAGGTGTCCAGTAGCTTCTGTCCAAGGTGCCATGCACGGGATTCATCTAATCCTTCTACAGGGAGCTCCTGCCACTTCCATAATGATGGCTTTATTCCAGGTGGAGTTTACTGTTTTGAATTGATTCATGTCACTGGATTCCTAATTGGGCTTTTGGCAACATGTCCTCAGACCATAAAATTGTTGCAAATAATTCATCTACCAACCTCAGACCATTTGTGGATGGGGGAACTCATTATTAAGACTTGAATATTTCTGCCTGGGCTTAGAGCGTAGGAACGTCATTTATGGGTACCACACTGGGAGGAGAGGGTCAATCTGCATTCTAGGCCAGAGCCTCTATGTCAAGTTGCCCCAGGAAGGAGTCCCTGGAAGGAGTCCAATGATTCTGGCTACCAAAGCTGAAAAGGGCTTGGATTGCCCTCCATTCCCCATCCTCTTAGGACATTGCTCTGCTGCTACTGCTCTGTTTATCCACCCCTGGATACCTCACACCTCAATCATTACATCTCTGTGAGCAGTCCCACAGTGACACTTCTTACAATAGACTCCCCAAGGCTCTGCACATCTTGGGACATAGCTATCTAGCCACACAGGTTGTCCCAGCCTCTCATGGCATTCTAGAAGCAGAGATGCAATGTATGTAACAAGGGCCCTCGGTCCCACATCTGTTTCTGGTGCCTTGGTTAGGAAGCAGAGTACAGCAAACAGCATCATTTCTGTCCAGGAGTCTTCCTGAAGCAATGAGCAGGGGCACTGCTCATATTCCTCAGTGATCTGTCATGTGACACATTGGTCCCTCTTCCACAAACAAACCCAAGGGTTTGCTGCTGTTGTTGGGTTGGTTGGGTTGATTGGTTGGGGTGGTTGGGTTGGTTGGTTGGGTTGGTTGGTTGGTTTGGTTGGTTTGGTTGGTTTGGTTGGGTTGGTTGGGTTGATTGGGTTGATTGGGTTGATTGGGTTGGTTGGTTGAGTTGGTTTGGTTGGTTTGGTTGGGTTGGTTGGGTTGATTGGGTTGGTTGGGTTGGTTGGGTTGGTTTGCCTTCTGCTCAGACTCATCTCTCGGTCGTGGTTTTGAGGTCCCCAGTGGAGATCCTCAGGAATTCTTGGAGGTGTCCTTGGGCACTTCCTGCAGTCCTCTATTAGCTGTGGGCTCTCATTTCTCCTCACTCTCTCTGGTGGCTCCTCCAGGAAATCCTGGCTCTATTGGAAATCAATGTTTCTGAATATGAACCAGATCCTGCCATGAGGCACTGGTGGATCAAGGCTTCTTATAGCAGGATTATTAGCAAGAGCAGTGGTCACTGCAATTCTGTGCACCAGCTACTACCCGATGAGGCCCAGACAGGATCACATGTTTGTCTAAGGCACACAGTGAGTCTTGAGATTGGGATTTAAAGCTATGCTTCTAAACTGCATGATGGGTTTCTCTGATCTTAGCTTCTTCGTCGTATCCTGCGTTTTCGTGGTGGGAAGGAAACACTTCGTGCCTTTGGCTCTAAGTGTGTGCCTGATGGAGGGCTCCGCACATGGGGTCCTCCCAGTCCCTGCTGTTCTTTAGCACACTTCGTTCTGCTTCCTCCTGCAGTCTCCAAGCCTCTCCTCCCTCCACACTTCCCCATCACGATACATCTTCTACACAGCAGGACAGGGTAATTCGCTGCATGCTAGGCAGTAACTATGTAGTAATAACAATAATTCTTGGTACTTAGAGTTCCTCATCCAAGGATGTCACCCAAGCTTAAAGAAATTGAAATATATCTGCTCACAGCAGCATGGTGGGGTGGCTTGGGTCTCATTTTCAGGCCTGGAGAGAAGAACGCATATATAAAAGAAGGAAGCGCCTGGTCCTTCCTAACCTGATTTTTCAAACCACAGCTCAGGTAGACAAGAGAGCATGTAGGGAAAGAGGCCACACCAAGAGTGATGGCCTCTGATCTCTCTGATGACCTTTTGCAGATTGTATTCGGAGCTTGGAAGTCTCTATCTTCAGCCCTATGACTTTATCATGTTGAAGTGAAAGGCTAGGTCTCTGTTGTAAAATGACTTGGTCTATGCCTGTCCCTCCCTCTGTGGTGAGATGGGGAGAGGAGGACATAGCCTGGAGAGATGCCCTCTGAGCACACTGGTCTGTCACCGTGCACTCCATAGACAGTCAAATGCACTCCTGCAGAAAGGCAAGGCCCTGCCCTGGCGGCTGAAAGATTTGTGGGGAAGGAGCAGACCTTGGTCTGTCTGTCTGTCTGTCTGTCTGTCTGTCTGTCTCTCTCTCTCTCTCTCTCTCTCTGAGTGTGGACTCAGTGGAACAAGAGAAGCCCACAGGAGCAAGGAGCACCGGAGTCTCAGGTTTGCTCCAATGTCACATTCCACGCATGCCTCTAGCTTAGAGACCAAAAGGTGTTCCCCACTCTAAGTTGGCCACAGTGAGGAATTCAGAAGAAAGAAGGGCAATTTAGTCGAGCTAGATGAGAAGCATTTCAACGGTAAAACCGCTGGAGCTTTTCCCCTGACTGAGAGCAAATGCATTTGTCAAATACACCATAAATATACATTTGCACTATTTATTACTTCTGCCTATAAAAGAAAATTGTATTAGGTGATTGTGCTGAAAATGTGTCAAAAATATAATTTGCATCTCTTTTACAGGGGTGTTTGGTGTGTTTTTGCTATATTTCAATTTGCTAATATACATATATATCTCTGTAGAGACATATATAAATGCTCTTTAGTTCTTCTGATCTTTGTTTTTATTTTCTTGGTATAAAAATTTCAATATAATTTGTGATTCTAAAAATATTGCTTTTGAAAAATACTGTATGGATCCTTCATTCCCCTAATTCCCATAATCCAACACAATAAAACATTTACTAAAAGTATATTAAAGAGAACGCCCTGAAGGGTTTGCGTCTCTTTGACAAACGGCCACAGGAGGCTCCTGTAGAATGTTTGGTGTGTTGTCTTGAATTTCATAGAATCCATCTCTGTTCATTTGGGCTCATTTGCCCAAGCTTCTCCTCAGCCACCTTGAGAAGGTGAGACCCAGTTTCCCTCGCAGCTGCCGTGCATGCTGTGTGGAGCCAAGGTTTCAGCTGTTAGTGCTCATGACTTAAATATGGATACTGTGACCTTTGAAAGGTGATGCGTTCATCTCCATCATTTTAATTTGAATCACCTACCAGCATTTTGTGTTTGCTAGAAAAGTCTTTTGCAAGCATGTCTTCTGTTGGCTCCTTTTAATCACCTTAGGAAGCAGGTCATCAGTCCCCACCTCCCCCCAAGAGGCAATTATGTCACTTTAGGGTCACACAGAAAATCATTAAAAGATTAAAGCCCAGGTCTCCCAAGTCACAGGTGTTCTGCTTTGCTGTTAGAAATGTCATCTTAGTTTCTTTTCTTCATTTACAAGCCACATACCTATCATCTTTCCTGAACTAGACAGTATCTAGGCAAAGAGAGGCCGATCTACTTTATTTCAAATGCTGGAAAGAAATTCCCTCTAAGTTCTGTCTGGGAACACGACTTCACAGGGGAGAGAGAGAGAGAGAGAGAGAGAGAGAGAGAGAGAGAGAGAGAGAGAGAGAGACAGAGAGAGANAGAGAGAGAGAGAGAGAGAGAGAGAGAGAGACAGAGAGAGAGACAGAGAGAGAGACAGAGAGAGAGACAGAGAGAGAGACAGAGAGAGAGACAGAGAGACAGAGAGACAGAGAGACAGAGAAACAGACACACAGAGAGACAGAGAGAGATAGCAAGAGAGAGAAAGAAAGGGACATAATAATATCATATTTGGAGATAAGGCGTTTGGGAAATAATTAAAGTTAAATGTAGTCATAAGGATTGGTCATTTAACTGGTGGCCTTCTGTGGGGAGAAATGAAATGTATACAAGAAGGAGGGTCATCTGAAGACACAGAAGAAGGTGGTCTACAACGCAGAGTGAGACCCCTCACCAGATGTGAATCCTGCCAGACCTTGTTCTAGCTCTCAGAATCCCAGAAGTACATTTCTCTGGGTAAGCCACCCCGCTACTGGTGTCTGTTTCACCTCTTGAGGTCCATGCAGCATAGACATCCAGGCTCTACATCTAAGCTGCAGAGCAGACGGAGTCAAAGCCAGCTGTACTGAGTCAGCATCCAGGGGGCACTAGAGGGCACTCTCAGGCAGGAAGCCCTAGGTCAATAAATTTACCATCCATGAACTTCAGCTGCCACTGCCAAAAGGAGCAGCTGTTCCCAGGAGATACAGCATTACCATGGGAGCAGAAGAGGCCAAGCAACTACACTAAGAAGTACCAGGAAGGAGGGCTATGGAATATAGAACTGAATTATCAAAGAGCCTTGCTTGATACCACCTAAGGGGGCTAAAAGGACTGAATGGACTGAGTATAAGCAGGATTGGGAATCAGTGTATTTTTCTTCTCTGCTAATGGGGGCCCAAGTGAAAGTTTCAGGAAAATAAATGAATCTTTTTGTTAGTTTTCTTGTCACTGTGACAAAATACCCCTGACAAAGCCAATTTAAGGAAAGGATAGAATGTTTATGTATATATACACACACACATATAATATACACACATTTATACATATATTTTTAAGTTAAATTATACACACAGACACAGACACACATATATACATATATATATATATGTATATATATTACATATAATACATGCATACTTGGATTTGGGGCACAGTTCATCATGGTGGGGACATTGTGGTGGCAGAGGCTTGACATAGTTGCGTTTCATTTATGATCAGAAATTAAAGGCCATTAATGATGGTTTTTTATTCAGTCCAAGATCCCAGCTCATAGTGCAGTGCCATCTATGTTTTTAGCATGGGTCTTTCCACCTCAATTAACCTAATCTGGAAAATCCTCCACAGGCATGCCCAGAAACTCATCACCACGGTGATTCTAAATCCTGCTCAATTGACGGTTAGCCATCATGCCTCTTTTCTCTGCCCTTGAGAGGTGTGACTTAGGTTAAATTTGTGAGTGTTACAGAGGAGCCTGTGGGGTGAATGGGATTGCTAGCAGGCACCTACCACCAGTCTATGATGACCTGGAATCAGTATGAATGACGTCCTCTACCAGGCACCTACCACCAGTCTATGATGACCTGGAATCAGTATGAATGACGCCCTCTACCAGGCACCTACCACCAGTCTATGATGACCTGGAATCAGTATGAATGACGCCCTCTACCTGTCTCCTATGTACTTACTATGAGTCAGCTACATCTTAATCTATGCAAAGGATAACACGTGTCTTCATTGTCCTGCATTTGCTGTTTTTCCCAATGGTGTTATAAAAGAGTGTGGAGTACATAGCTCTGCCAAGGATTTGTCAACTAAGCAATGGTGCTGCTACCTGCCTAGCTGGAGCTTATGTGGCTAGAGATTTTGGAGTTGATGACCTTGCTGTAGCTTCCAGCTTTGACACATGCTATGGAGCCTCCGTTTCTACATCTGTAGTGAAGAATGTTGATTTAGAGACTCTGAAGATCCTTCCTCTACCTTCCTCTAGTCCCCAGCTGTCAGAGCATGTCAAATGTCTGATCCCACTTTCGTTGTCTTTCCAGAGTGCCACAGGAGAAGGAGCAGAGTCCTTGAGAGATTGCATCGCATGCTCTCAGCCACGTAGTCTGTTTTAGTGCCCACAACAACCCTACAGAGAGGCTCCATCAGTTGATTGGTAAGAAAACTGAGATGCAGGAAATAACTTGCCCAAGAAAACGTGGTTAGAAAGTGTTAGAACTGAGATGAAAACAGGAACCAGTGGGTCCCATGGTTCAGCCTGGACCACCATAACAGGTTGTACATTAGTGGGTCCCACCACCCAGCCTGGACCACCATATCAGGTTGTGCATTAGTTTCTATTTTGTTGCTGGAATAAAACATCATGACCAAGACAGCTCATAAAAAAAGAAGTTTATTTTGGCTTATGCTCCCAGAGGGTTAAGAGTCCCTTATACAGGGACAGCATGCATCGAGTAGCAAGCATGGCTGCCAGGGTTGAGACTGAGAGCTTGCATTTTGAACCTCAAGCATAGAACGAGTGGGTTCCAAGTAGATGAGGCTTTGCCACTCCCAGTGACGTATTTCCTCCAGCCAGACTGTGCCACCTAAACCTCCTCTAACAGTGCCACTGACCAGGGTATTAAATGTGAAAATTCTGAGACTATGAGGGACATTGCTCACTCAAACCAGCACAGGCTATCTTGGAGACTGGAAAATAGTAATAAATAAGTTGATATATTGATATCTCTTTTCCTGTTGGTATAATGAAAATACTTGAACAAAAGCAACTTACAGAAGTGTTTATCTTGGCCCACAGTTTCAAAGAACATGCCACCATGGTGGAGAAGTCATGGCACAGGAAAGGGAGCTGGCCACATTGTATCAGCAGTCAAGACATAGAGTGGTAAACAATATGCTTCCTCCTCAGTCTAGGACCCAAGCCCAGGGAGTGCGGGTACCCACTGTTAGTATGGGTCTTCTCATCTTTATTAACCTCATTAAGTAATGCCCAGAGGCTGGTCCCCCAGATGGTTGTACATCTGTCATGTTGACAATCAGTGCTAGCCATTACAGTTGGCTTTGGAGGGAAGGCGAGTATTTTGATTCTATATGCCTTGACAGAATTCCTACTGCCAAGAGCCACTTTCACCTGCCCCTCCCAATTTGCTGTATATCTTATTTCACAAGCACTTATTGAATGCTTTCTGTGTGCCAGGCTGAGAAGTAAGATAGTGACAATGTCTGGGTTGAGGACCAGGGTGTGCCAGATTCTCTGCAAAATGTCATTTTCTGAGGTGTTGGTTTTTTGTTTGTTTGTTTTGTTTTGTTTTGCTGTTTGTTTTTGTTGGAACTCACCTTCAAATGTATCCCTCTCATTACAGGAAGCCTCATGATGCCATCTTAGGACATCGACAGTAGACTATCAGCTGAGCTGCAACAGAATTCCAAGTGGGTCCTTTGAACCCTGTGATCTGAAATTTACCTAATCCTTGGCTGGCTTGCATGCTCTTTGTAGGGAGGGAATGGTGAAGTAAAGGAAGTAGGATCAACCTCATTACAGATTGTAATTCATTTAATTTCCCCACCATGAGAATGTGCATTTCATCTTGTGAGCATAGCAATTTTTTTTTCATGCAAAGTAGACATTACACAAATAACGGATAGAGCTCACCAGGAATACGATCTTGGCTAGACAAAATGCCAGCAGTTACTTTCTTAATGCTGTGAGCACTATTGAGGAGTCTCAGGCCATTCCCATAGAGCTGTTTAGATTTCATTAACGCGGCCTTCTCCGGGGTTGTCTACCACCCATGGCTGGAGGAGGGGACTCCACACTCCTGATCCTCGGACAGCCTGCAGCCTGCACTGGGTCTTCCGGAAGACTGGAGCTGCCCGGAAAACTACACACAGCTTGAGAGTGGCAGACCATTTCAGAGCCTGCTGAAGTTACTCCAGCTCAGAGGCGGATCTTTCTTCTCCAGGTCAACCATGCCACCTTACACCACAGACCATTCATATTTAGGGGCAACACTGAGTCCCCTTGTGGGTACCCAGGGTTAAGGATGCCCTGCCTATGTCCGGGGACTGCAGGATAACTCTAAAGACAGCACAGAGCAGCAGATCTTAAAGACATTACCCTGGGGGGTGGGGGGTGGAGTTTGGGGGTGGACAACTTGGCAGATGCAGTGAAGCTCACCTGCAGGTGCCACAGACACACGTGAGAACTGGCCTCATTTTCAGTTTTGTGTGGTGATTGGGATCATTTGGGGCTCTAAATACAAAGTAGGGTTTGTTTAGAGTAGTGTCATCTTTGGTAAATAGGTGGGGCCAGAAGGGAGCAGGGTCTTCAGAGGTCATGAGGCCCATGCCCGTGGGTCCTTAAGTGTGGTAGTCAGTGGGCACAGGGTGTTATGTAGCTTCTTTCCCAGCTCTGCCCTTAGCCTGAGGCAGGCAGCCCGCTCCCCTCTGCCATTCTTTGGGAGAGTTCCAAAAAGAATGTCAGCCAGAAGAACATCTCTGGCCTGGGTGACTTCTTTAAAGCTGGTAGTGGCAGCAGCCAGCAGCCAGCCCAGCCCCTCTCTGGAAAGTGGCCATTTCGTCTGCTTGGTGCCTGGGAGCCAGTGTTGGCTATGGGCTGAAGGGAGGCTCTAGGGACAGAGCCTATGTCCTCTAGTCATAGGTGACTGACTATACTCTACTTGCCTCCAGGAAAACCAGAAGGCTGCTTCTATCATCTGCAGAGCTGCCTTACCTTCTAGACTATGGCTTCACCCAGAGAATGAGAGAAGCAGCACATGCAGCACACACAGACTCACACCCACAAGACGGAACAGTGTCAAAGCTAAGCTCACGCCCCATCTTTCATATTGCTTCCGATTTTCAATAGCTACTGAGTGCCAGAGAGGAAAGGAACAACTTTAAAAGACAATTAGTGGGACATGTGGTATTCATTCTTGGCTCTGCAGCCTCATCTGCCCACAAGTACTCTGCAGTCTTTCATGAAAAACATTTTAGAACTAATGAGCTATATTTGCGTCCCCTGAAGAATGAATTCAGAATTTTTCATCTACGCTGCACCATGAAAAATGGATGTGTTTGGCACAGAAGTCATTTGAACACAAAGCCCGGCCTTGGTGGCAACTCAACCTTTGGAAGAACTTTTCGAACAGCTTAGGTCATTCTCACTGGCTTCCGCAGGGGAAGGTCAGGCTCCCCCGCCCTCGGAGGATGGAAATTTCCTGCACAAACCTAGACGCTGATGAGATTTGTTTCTGTAGATAATCTGCAACAGTGAAATTTTTCATAATGTCACTGCAAAATAAATTAAAATGTTCATCTTCATATGGCTGGTTCCATTGCATTAAAATAAATGTTGCAAGCTCATTTAATTAGTATAGTTAGGAATGTCTCTCCTCTGCTTCACCGACTCTCCAAATCACAAGTTAATTTGTCAAAATCAGACCATTGTTTTTCCTTCATTCTTCATTACTAGCGACAGCCCCATTTAAATAAATGTTTATGCTACAGAGAGCAGAGCAGTGAACAACCCCAAATATTTTTATATGCCGGTGCTGTAAAAGTTTAAAACACAGGGAGCGAAGATGTGGGCTTTCTCCCGTCCCGTTGTGGTTATTGGATATTCGACTGGCTGGAAAGGTACAAAATTGAGCAGTCTGCTGTAACTGATGATGTTCTGTCCGCTATTGCTCATGTTGGCGGATGCACCCTCCCGAAAGCAGTTTTCTCCTATGTTTTCAAAGACAAATGATGACAAAAGATACCATCTCTATAAATTACCTCCTCAAATCATTCTCTTCAAGAACCTTGGTTAATCAATTAGTCAGTGCTGGGAGGGGGCTGATCTGGGACGTGGGGGGGGGGTACTCCTGGTCTCACAGCCATTTCCTCACCACTACCAGCTGTGAGCTTCAGGCACCACTGCTGAAAACTGAAAAGATAACCAAACTCTGGGGGCTTCCTTCATTCTCTCTCACTTCCTGACTCTCCCAAAAGTTCAAGAAAAAAAAAAAAAAAACACAAGTATGGGAACATGGCTGCCATTAATAAAGCTTGAGTTCCTGGCAGAAGTGAGTTGGGGTTAATGATGAAGATCAAGGGGAAAGGGGTTCACATAATTGGCTGAGGAGTTAGTGTGTAGAGGTCTTCTGGAAGGCATCCATCAGTAATGGATGAGAGGAGTTATCAGATCATTATCAGCGCTCCATACTAATGAGCTGAATTCCCGCTCAGTAGAGATCCGCCATTGGAAAGCGCCACAGGGCTTGGCTTTCTATTTGGTTCCAACCAGAGGGAGGTCAACTCTGCTCCCTCAAGCTTTGTCTTCCAACACGATGGGATAACCCAACCTCCCCCTTCTTAAGGAGGATGCAAGACAGGCTAACCTTTTTTGTATAGTTTCCCCATTTTTCCTTTCCCCTTCCCTCATACCTCTCCTCTTCCTTCTCTCCTCTCCTCTCCTCTTCCTGACCCTGGACAGAGTTTTTCTTGCCCTGCTGCCCATGTCTCCATTTTTCTTGCTCTGTATGGCTCCTGTCCTCACCCCCAACCCCAGCAAACAAGGACAAGCACAGTGGGCTTGGCTCTACAGCGTGAGAGGTTTTCAGAATTGCTTTCTGGAAGACTTGGTTGAGATCTGGCATATAGCATCTATCTTTCTTTTTTTTCTTTTTGAGCAAATTCTTGGAACCAACTTTGCCTCATTAATAAATTATTTGATTAACCAGGAAATTTAATTACTGTATATTGTACAAATGTACACGTGTACTTGACCTTCAAGTTTTTCAAGCCATCAAGGACTCAGGCAGGCAGGAAACTGCAGGTTGCCCATTCTACCCTATTGATAGTTACAACTAGCAGTCAAGCTCAAGCTCATTCCCTTGCCTAGCTAGTCCCTGGGAGCTCACACATTCACTCACTCACACACACTCACTCACTCACTCACACACTCACACAATCAATCACTCACTCACACACTCTCACTCACTCACACACTCACTCACACAATCAATCAATCACTCACATAATCAATCAATTACTCACACTCACACATTCACTCACACACACTCATTCACATACTCACTCACTCACACACTCACACATTCACTCACACACACTCATTCACTCATACACTCAGTCACTCATATACTCACACATTCACTCACACACTCATACACTCACACACTCATTCACATACTCATACATTCACTCACACACTCACTCACACTCATACTTACTCACTCACTAACTCACTAATTAATTTGCTAACATTTGTTGGCAGGCAGGAGACTAGAGATTATGTGGAGACCTAGGTTCCTTTCTCAGAGAAGAAGTTGAGTCTTCTCATTGGCTAGCCTGTCCTGTAGTCCAGTGGTCTGATCTCTGCATCTTAGCACCTTACACAGAGACAATGCAATTTGCCAAGACCCGCACTTATGTCTCTGGCTGGCTTTGGAGTAGTTTTTGTCAACAGAGGAAACTGAAAAGCAGGTCCAGGCACACAGATGAGCTGGGGTAAGGTGAGGACTGTCACCTCGAGTCTTTTCTTCTTGGGTCAGTTCACACTACACATATCCCAGGGATTATTCTCGGGTCTGACACACATTCTTCACACTTAAAAGACCAGGAGCAGAAGAGTCCCACTGGAAAGAGCAAATGAGGGGGCCAGAAAATAATGCTAGCCCAGTTTTCTGTCTTCCAATCAAACCTTAGGCTAAACGCATGTGGCCTGCTGCACCTTCCAGGGCAATAGAGCAGACATTTCCTGTATCCTGTGTCCCAGCTGATGTGTTCCTGGGAAAAGGATGGCTCTTGAGAGGCCTCCTCTGCATAAAGCTGGTGTGTGTGTGTGTGTGTGTGTGTGTGTGTGTGTGTGTTGCTAGAAACTGAACGTAGGATCTTGTATATGCTAGGCAAATGCTCTACCACTGAGCTATATATAACTCCCATCCCAATTGCTTTTTTTTTTTTTTTTAAATAAAATCAGTTTTATATAGAGACTTTTAAAGTCGGCCTGCTAAATTATTCCTGAATGGGACACTGCCCTGTGACTCAACCCTATTCACCTCTGATTGATTGATTGATGTATTTATTTATTTTGGTTTTTCGAGACAGAGTTTCTCTGTCTAGCCCTGGCTATCCTGGAACTCACTTTGTAGACCAGGCTGGCCTCGAACTCAGAAATCTGCCTGTCTCTGCCTCCTCAGTGCTGGGATTAAAGGCGTGCACCACCACGCCCGGCTTCACCTCTGATTTATACAAGTTACAAAACTCCTGGTCAAAATGCCCTCATGACCTGCAAAAAGATGCCGTGCTTGCCAAGGCCATGTGCTAGGTATAGCCCCCTCCGCCTCACGCCTCTCAGAGGAGGGCGAAGCACAGACTACCTTTTGACTCAGGACGCCTTTTCCTCCCTCTCAACTATTGCCCATTTTACCCTTTTTTCCTTCTAAACGAAGTGCTCTGATGGGAATACGCTATGCCAAATGTCTCCGACTTTGGGAGAATGAAGGAAGGGAAGAGAGTTCAGATCTGGGTGAGTCTACCATTCAAGTGGCCTGGGTGGTAACCACATGTCACCCGGGCCATCATTGAAACCCCGGGGCCATTTTACACATGGGTGACTTTAAGGCAGCCCTTCTTATCTCAGAGGTGTGCCTCAGTAACTTACCCAGACAGCAGAACCTTACGTTTGTCACCATTAAATTCAGTGAGTCTGGGACACTGTCTCAGGCCTTTTGATCATAAGATCTTTTGGCATCATAATTCTGTCACCTGTAGATCAGTTTTACTTCCCAGCCCCATGCTAGCTTGTTATCCACCAGTCATACAGCTGTCCCTCTGGTCCCCAAGGATAACATAAGAGGGGTTGCCACAAGGTTTGCTGAACTCACAAAAGACACTGCTGCCTCTGGGCCCTGTATTTCCTGGGACTCTGCATCACTAACAACCCACCAAAATATAGGAGGGGCCCTAGCAGGAGGTAGCCACCGATTGTGAGCCACTTCTCAAGGTCCATTAACACTGGGAGGATCCGTGAGCTCTAGAAACCCTGGAAGTATGGCTCCTGAAGCTGGTGTGCAGAGGACATCAGGAAAAGTGCTTGTCCTGAGGTGGGCCCTTACAGAGAAGGCGCAGTCATAAGCATACTACCCTGTGATTCATGCTGTAAAGTTAAGAGTGGGCTGTCAGCCTCTCTCACAGTGCCACTAAGTCATGCCCTGTGTCACCGGAAGGCACATTTGGAAAGCCTTGGCCAGTTACTGGACCTTACTTGCCCTGGCAGGTATCTAAAAATGTAAGTAGAGCCGGGCATGGTGGTGCATGCCTTTAATCCCAACACTTGGGAGGCAGAGGCAGGCAGATTTCTGAGTTTGAGGCCAGCCTGTTCTATAGAGTGAGTTCCAGGACAGCCAGGGCTACATAGAGAAACCCTGTCTCAAAAACCAAAAAACCAACCCAACCAACCAACCCAACCACCCCAACCAATCAACCCAACCAACCCAACAACAGCAGCAAACCCTTGGGTTTGTTTGTGGAAGAGGGACCAATGTGTCACATGACAGATCACTGAGGAATATGAGCAGTGCCCCTGCTCATTGCTTCAGGAAGACTCCTGGACAGAAATGATGCTGTTTGCTGTACTCTGCTTCCTAACCAAGGCACCAGAAACAGATGTGGGACCGAGGGCCCTTGTTACATACATTGCATCTCTGCTTCTAGAATGCCATGAGAGGCTGGGACAACCTGTGTGGCTAGATAGCTATGTCCCAAGATGTGCAGAGCCTTGGGGAGTCTACTGTAAGAAGTGTCACCGTGGGACTGCTCACAGAGATGTAAAAAAATATGTAAGTAGCAACTTCTTGCTTTCAAAATGATGCAGCCTGTGATATCGGTTACAGCAACACAAAATTGGTTGAGATGAAAGGGGGGAAGATGGAAGAGAGGCACCAGAGGGATGCAGAGGGTGCTGAGTTTGTCTGTTGTATATTGTGCTAGAAAATTAAACTGTACAGTGGTGGATGATCACAAACAAACAAACACAGCTTTGTTTGTTTGTTTGTTTGTTTGTTAGAAATTCACTCTTTTATTTAGATTTCACTTCAAATCTTCACCACTGAAAATCTGAAAATTGTGTATCATGCATATTCTTTTATGTGTGATATTAAGAATACATAAAAAATTTGTTTTTTTAATCTGTATTTTTAAGATAACATAGCTGGGCAGTGATGGCGCATGCTTTTAATCCCAGCACTTGGGAGGCAGAGGCAGGCAGATTTCTGAGTTTGAGGTCAGCCTGGTCTATAGAGTGAGTTCCAGGACAGCCAGGGCTACACAGAGAAACCCTGTCTTGAAAAAAAAACATACACACACACACACACACACACACACACACGCACACAAAGTCGAAGAAGCATATCATTTAATCAATCATCTAAACATCTAAATACAAGTATGCCCTGGGCATGAAGCGTTGCCTGAGGGTTCCAGAGAGGATGTGGGGCCATGCCTATAAAGAGCTTAGGATGTAGTGATCCATAGATGGGGGTCAGATGCGGTTTACCCTAGAAGAGTGTTCCAGGGTCCTAGCCAAGTGCAGACAGCAGGTCTCCACGAAACAACGCTCTTTGCCTCAAGAATCATAGGCAAGCTTCAAATGGGATTCTTTGTTGTTCTCAGGAGTCAGGGAAGGGTATGGTCTCACTGTGTAGTTCCAGCATATGTGAAACTCACTGTGTAAACCAGTATGGCCTCGAGCTCAGCCAGAAATCTGCCTCTGTCTCAGGAATGCAGGGATTAAAGGCATGCGCCGCCACACCCAGTCAAATGTGAATTTATACTTAGTGAATGACTTGACGTTTTTCTACCTGGCTCATACTAATAAAAATACTCTTGGATTCTGCTTTTTATTTTTCACCCCTTACTTTGTGGCAGGAGCTATAAAAAAAATTATACAGAATCACTAAGTAGCATGTCATTGTTACTACTGCAGCTGTAAAAAAAAATAGCACACACTTTATTTCACTTTTTCTAAGTTATAACTTTAAAAGAATATATTTCAGGGGCTGAAGAGATGGCTCAGTGGTTAAGAGCACTGGTAGCTTCTTCTGGAAGATCCTGGTTTGGTTCCCAGCACCCACACGGCAACTAACAACTCTGTATAGCCCCAGTCCCAGAGGACCCGGTACCCTTTTCTAGCCTCGGCAGGCACACATTACATACACACGGAAAACAGACATTTGTGTCATCTAAGTACCCATGGACATAAAATCAAAACAAATAAAATCTTTTTTAAAAAATATTTAAATTATTGGATTTAGTTGATTGATTGGTTGATGGATTGATTGATTGTGTTCACGTGTGTTCATGCATGATTGCCATGTACACATGCAAAGGTCAGGGAACAATTAGACAAGGTTGGTTCTCTTCTTCTACCATGGGGTTCCTAGGGACCCAGCTCAGGTCATCAGGCTTAGTGGCAAGTGCTCTCTCCTACTCAGCCATTTTGTTGGCTCCACCCAGCTTTTTAACTTGGTTTCTGAGGATCTGAGCCTAGGTCCTCACGTTTGTGCAATGTCCCCTTTATTCACTGAACTATCTCCCCAACCCAAGGTCTACTTTTAAAGAATGTTCTCAATAGGAGTCAATGCCTAGCAACTTAAGAAGAGTGGGTAGATAGACTATCTATATATAAAGTGATCTTTCTATAAGCCAGGGATGTATCCATAGGATGGAACTTTCTTCAACCACACAAAGGAATCCGGATACATGCCGCAATATGCATGAGCTTTAGAAGCAACATGCTAAATAGAATGAGCTAGATAGAGCAGGCTGCCTGTAACCTGATACGAGGTATAACCCGATACAAGGTATAACCGGATACAAGGCATGTGAAATGTAAAATCAGCAAATTCATCAGGAGCAAGGAGATTATTACTGTAATCACAGGCAGAGGAATGGCAGAATGGAAAATGACTGCTGAGAAGCACGAGGTTCTGCTCTGAGGTTACGAAAGCCTTCGATAGGGACAAGATTGCCCAATCTTGTGAATAAACTGACAACTGCTGAATTGGACACTTTCAGGTGCTGAATGTTTACCATGTAAGCATCTCAACTAAAATAAGACCATTTGAAAGTGTATAGATAATTTAAAATCATAACACTTTTTAAACTCAGGTTTCTAATACGTGTTTATGATTCATCTAATGAATAAACACTATATACACAATCAGATAAAAATAGAGACACGCACTCCCATCTATGTGGAAAGTGAATCAGCAGGTGAGGTGTGACTGCTCATATGTGTACCTCTCCCTGTCAAAAAGCCAGATGAGAGCTCACTCACCTCTGGATCACGTGCTCCGGGCAACATGGTACAAATTGCCTGCTTTTGTTAGCCCGGAGGGCAACAGAATCATTTCAGGTTTACCACTCTGATAAGCGGCCTTTTCCCGATCTCCATCTGCAGAAATTAGAAAATAGTTCATACAAATCAGCCTTATCAACCATTCTGGAGACAGAGGGAAAGACTTAGGGCAGCCAAGCACAAGGTTCCGTTGGCACCAGCCAGGCCCCCAGTAATAAATACATTTATTGCTTGGACAGTAAAAAGTACTGGAGAGTTTAAAATAAATTCAGAGTTATTTAAACTTAATTTATGACCAGGAAAATAAACCCTCTCTTCCACCATTAATGTTTTTTATCTGGGCCATCAAATGTCACACGCTACTGATTTTGGATGTAAGGTCACTGGAAACAACATATCAAAGGTGTCAGCGCCACAAATCAAGTGAAATTCCCTTAAAAATAAAAACGTCAGGAGCAAAATAATAGGCAATAGCTATTTCATGCTATGAAAGACTTGTAATATATCAAAGGGTTCACCTTTCCTTACCTTTATGATGTATCATTCTTAACACTAAATACACTTCTGCTCAACAGATAAAGTAAACAGGCATTGGTACGCTGATGATACCAAGAATGATGGCGCAGAATAATTATCCGGAGGCACAGAAACATGGGAAGCAGCCTGCTGAATATATCAAGAGACAAACAATGACCCTGCATATATGGAGCCTGCTGTCTAGCACGTCAGTTATTTTAAGAGGGTACCTAAAAGGTCACTGTAAGCAGAACCTTCGAAGGCAGAATACAAATTACATCAAATTTGGGATAAGGAAAAAACAAAAAACAAAAACAAAAAACAGAAAACAAAAAGAATTGCCACATGACCATAGTTCTCTATGGAAGCCCTGATCCAGAAGCAATCTCTGGCCTTTCATCCCAGGGTTGAATAAAATAGAAGCAAGTGCCAATCTTCCAGGGGGTGGGTGGGGGGAGATGGAAGATAAAGGAGACTTGGAGCAGATGCATTCTTTATGATCCTTGTGTCATAGAGTTGACAGGCAATGGCATTTGCCATCACAAGTTGGTGCTAAATGCATTAACCCCTGGCATGGTAAATTCACTCAGGATTATACTTTATGTAAAAGTATCTGACTTATCAGAGCCTCAGGTAAAAATGACTTTGTTTCATCCTTGTGACAAATCTTACAGTGATTTTCTAGGACATGGAGGGTAAAATCTTGCTTCCCCATTCAAGGACTCATAATCCATCGGATGAAACGGCTCTGGGGAAGGATAATGGAGGAAGGAGCCATTCACGGAGAAGTACAATTTCGCCCAAGATGGCAGTAAGCAGTTAGAGAGAAAGCCATAACACTTTGGTTTAAGCCTCCCAAAGTTCTCTTATGGTGGAGTGGGGAGGGGGAGGTCATGATTCCAGCGAACGGGTTAATGAGAGCCCTAGGTGGCCAATACCATCCTTGTGCTCCACTGGGTCCTTCCTCTGTTGCCACCGCCTTTCAGGAGAGTGACCTATGGCTGCTCTGTGACAGAGGATAAAAGGTTTTTGCATTAGCCCCCTTTTGTGTCACTGTGACTAATAAAATCCTCATAGAAACAACACAAGGAAGAAGAGATTTCTTTTGTGTGATGGTTTCAGACAGTCTCCGTCCATCTTGACAGGAAGTCAGGGTGGGACAATTCTGTCTGTGACAGTGGGACTGTGCAGCGGAGACTGTTCACATTGTAGCAGGTCAGGAAGCAGACATCAGGACCAGAACCCGAAGAGCCTTCAAAGCCCACCCCTAGTGGTCTGCTCCTACCAGCTAGACCCCACTTCCTGAAGGCTCTGCCACCTCACCCAAGAGTGCTACCCGATTGGGAACGGGCATTCAAAACACAAGACATTTTAGATGCAAACCATAAGAGACATGAAAATCTGATTCTCTTCACTTGGCTGATAAAGAACTGAGATCCACTGCAAAGTAGCTTTACTTACTGTGGCCTGGTTCTGGTCAGGCTACTAAAATGTGAGTCTCACACGTCTGCCTCGCATGTGTGAAGCACCTGTTCTAACTGGGAGGCCGGGTCTCTAAAATGATTTCTAACCATCCTGGATTTAATTGGCAGCTCCTGGTTTCTCTGAAAGTCAATTTCTCTGAGAAGCCACTTACATTCACACTTGTGGATGTTTCTGAGCGGCTCCATACAGCGTGGTTATCTTAGAAGAAGACACCATGAGAGTATGTCTATCTAAGCAAGTGGTTAAGAAATCGCCTGCTTAAATCAAGTATGACTCTCACAGCAGCAGCTTGAATAGGGTTCTGAAGTTGCTCTACATCCTGGCTGCCTTACAGGATGGTGGCCCTGCGGTGAGAAAGAACACTCTTAGAAGAGCCTGCCTTGGGCCAGGGATCATGAAGTATGCAGTAGAGGCCCCTGTTGTCCTGTGTTGTGGTTAAGCTTCACTGTAAATGTGAGTGGATTTTGGTTAAGCTAAGAAGTGGACCTCAGGGTGTCTGTGAGAGAGGTTTATCGAAGAACAAAGACCTGCTTTGAATGTGTGTGCCACCATCTCATGGGCTGGGGCCACAGCCTGGCACTGAGAAAGCAAGCTGAGCACCCTGTTTATCTCTCCCTGATTCCTGACAGCAAACATAATGTGACCAACTCTCTCACTCTCCTGCCTCCATGGTGAACCACACCCTCAGATGGTGAGCCCGAATGAGCCCCTTTTTCCATAGGTTGCTTTCGTTGGATGTTTTTAATCTCAACAATGAGAAAAGTGACGACTAAAACCTGTTTCCAAGCACAGCACGCTGCGCCTTCAGATAGACTCGAGTCTAGACCGCGTGCACAGGACTGAACAGTGCATTATGGGAGTGCAGACCCCTTGTAGCCCGGGGATATCGTACCTCTCTCTGTCATCGTTTGTGCAATCTGCTTGAAAGCTGGAGGTCTGTTCAGGGTCACATCAAGAGAGACAAGTGCCTTAAAGTCAGTCAGCACCCTACTTATCAGTGGATTTGACTTGTTAAAAGACAATAATGCGGGGGTAGTTCTGTGGGAATCAGATGAATTATTTATACATCCGGTGAAAACGTCTTAGCTAGATTTCAGGCCTGCTTAACCCTTGAACTTTCAGCTTGATGTACAGGGGCCGCACTGAGCACTTTCTAATTTGAGTCACTGAAGTTTGTGTTGGGGGGACAGGGTGGTTCTGCCTTGAAAAATGCATCAGTATTAGATCTACACAGTGAGATGCAAGACAATAGAAAGGAGATTAAACACACACACACACACACACACACACACACACACACACACACGTCTTACTGAATCAATGAGACTTTTCAACACAGAGAGTGAGAGGCATTTAAGATCAAATGCAAGGATGCAGGGGTTTACTAGATGCCCTGAAGTTCAGGGGCCACTTTCGCTTCCTATGGGCACACAATTTCACTCAGAAGTAATTGCTAGTCTCCCTAGCCTATTACGTGGAAGTTCGATATAATTAGAGACATATTTGAACCTTTACCAGCTTGAATTCCTGCCCAGCAGTTTTCAGCCTGCTGCCTTTTCAAAACACTTTATTAAGAACCTGTTTTACTGTCACATTCTTTAAAGGAAAACAATAACTCCCAAGTACGTTTTATGGGAGTTGCTCAAAATATGGACCACGATGCCAGAAACCAATAAACTCAACCTTCAGAACTTCCATCAGAGGCCTGCCGTAAACTGCTGCAGAGCCGCCAGGGCAGGCCTGACCTGGAAATTGAAATTCATGTGCTATAATGCTGCATTTTACTGGGGAAACCACACCGGATCCTGCCATTTTTAAGGCCATGTTCTTATTCTGTTGCCTATAATGCAACTTGGCCCACTCTGTGTCCTCTCTTCTCCAGAGTTCCAATGATGTCTTTGTCATCCCATCCAAAGTACCAGATTTATGGGGTGGCATGTTTTAGTTACATTGTATGGAGTGAGATGCTTGAATGGACAGTGGTTGTTAGGCCACACCCTAAAGAGGAGGCATCCTGAGCATGTGGGGAGAGGGAACTTTGGATGAGAACATCCTAGTATTTTCAATGTTGAGGGCAAATAAGCCAAGGGGTATTGAGAGTCAGGCTCAGCTCTTTGAGAGCCTGGAGTCAAGGGAAGCCCTCCTGGGACCAAAAGCTAGCAATGAGGCCTCTGGAAAAGTAAGTGCTGATCCAGGTCACCTTGCTGCCTGATGAGCCGAGTGTGTGCCAGGCAGAGCATAGACAACATCACAGGCTAGGCATGGCCTTGAGTCATGTAGGTTATATTCCCTTTCTAAGACCCAGGCTAAGAAGGGTGGGTTCAGCAAGTGAAAACCTGCAGGTACTTCCAGTTTCTCAAACCAATCTGGCTCAGAAAGATTAGTAAAACAGACAGTCACATCATGTAACAACTTGAACTTATTTTAGAAGCCAATTTGTTTTATATTAGTGCCAAAATAATAATAATAATAATAATAATAATAATAATAATAATAATAATAATAATGTCTTGGTTTAGCTATAACAGTGCAATGAGATCTATATAAAGAAAACTGCAAACCTCTGTTGAAAGAAATCAAAGAAATTCTGAAAAAAGACAAAAAGATGTTTTGTGTTTATGAGTGGGATGCTTTGGCATCCTGTCCTCAAGATGTAAGGTTCTTCCAACTTCATCATTAGATCAACCATAATTGTAATAAAAATATTAATGAGTAACTTGGTGGGCACTACCAAGCTGATTTCTAAAGTTTGTGTGGATAGGTGAGAGATCCGACTTAGCTGAGTCATGTAGAGGAGAAATACGAGCATTGAGTGTCCCTGACTTCAGGCTCTGGCTAAAGCTGCAGTAAGGAAGACAGCGTGGCACTGCCAAAAACAGGGTGAGCAAGTAAAGGGGACAGAACAGAAGGTCCAGAGGCAGACCTGTAAGCCGTGCTCAGCTGCAGTGCAGCGAGGGAACCAAGGTGGCTGCGTGCCACAGTGAGATGTGAACGCGAAGCTGCTCTCATGGAAGACAGTTCAGAAGTTTTGTTATTGTTCTTAGTGTTAGGGTTAGATCTGGAAAGTTAGGGGGAGTAAAAATACATATTCTATCACATTTTCAAAGAATAATAAAATATTTTGAAATGTTCAAAGCTTTTAAAAAATTACATGTATTTATTCGGAGAGGGAAGGGAGATGGATAGATAGATTAGATAGATAGATAGATAGATAGATAGATAGATAGATAGATAGATAGATAGATAGATAGATAACAGAGCTATAGAGAGATAGAGATGGAGTATGAGTGAGCACACAGAGTGAACCTTTCACTTCTCTTCTTCCACCATGTGGGTCCTAGCTTTGGGTTATCAGGCTTGATGGAGACCACCCTTACTATCTTGATGGCCCAAGTTTAGCACTTAAAAAACAAACCCAGAATACATATCATTCAGTGACTGCACTCCTTGGTAATTACTCAAAAGCATTGAAAATCGAAATCTTCCAAAACTCAGCAAAGTAATGCTTATACCATTTTTGAGTCTGCTTTGTTCTGTTTCTGTAACCAAGAGAAACTGGAGTCAGCTGACATGTCCTTTGATAGGCAAATTAGATAAACATGAAGACAAGGACAATGTACAGTGACAGAGGGCTGAGGATGATGGAGGAGATGAAGTGGAAGAAGGTGGTTAAAGCCATCAACTTGAATGGTGCTCAGGGTGAGCTCCCACAGCTTCCGGGGAGGCAGAACCATGGAGACAGTGAAAGGTCAGTAGGTCCAGGGGATGGGTGCAGAGAATGGCAGGATGGCTGAGTGAGGGCAGGAAACTCCTCTCTACAGCAGTACACAGGTGCATTCCTGGTGCTACACATTTCTGAAACCCATAGGATGTTTCCCACCAGATTTTTTTGTCAATAACTATGCTTGCGTAAAATGTTGTAGATTATAACAAATACACCACATGGAGGCACTACTGTGAATAGTGGGGTACACTGTGCACAAGGGAAGGACCTGTGGGCAAGCTGCAGTTCATGTTCTACTTCCCCCTTTAAATCTGGAGTTCCTCTGAAAACTATTCCATTAATTTCCCTTCCAAAAATTTGCTTTGCGGAGACTTGTTTGAGCAGATGGCTTTAATTGCACGGAACAGCCCACTTTGTCTTGTCCTGCAGATTTTGGCCAGTGGAAAGTTTCCTGTGAGAAATTGTTTATAGGCCTCCCATCAGGTCTAAGGAATACTTTTAGATAGTAGCATAATACTTTTAAATAATGGACAGATGGTACTTTCATTTCTAATCTACAGATGAAGGAACTGAGTTTCAAAAGTGAATATAGGGACTTGGGGAGATGGCTCAGAAGTTCTGGCTGTGCTTCCAGAGTACCTGGGTTCAATTCCTAGCCTACATGGCAGCGCACAACTGTCTATAACCCCAGTCCCAGGGGATCTGACACCCTCTTCTGGCCTCTGTGGGGACTTCGTGTTTATGGCGCACTGATTTGCACCCTGACAAAACTGCCCTATACATAAAATTATATGTATTTAAAAAACCAAAAAATAATTTTTAAGGAAGAGGAAACCCAGAGTGTTGGATGGAACCAGTCTCCTGGTCAGTTGGAATGTGTCTTAGGGTTTTACTGCTGTGAACAGACACCATGACCAAGGCAAGTCTTATAAAAAACAACATTTAATCGGGGCTGGCTTACAGTCTCAGAGGTTCAGTCTTTTATCATCAAGGTGGGAGTATGGCAGCATCCAGGCAGGCAGAGCTGAGAGTTCTATGTCTTCATCCAAAGGTTGCTAGTGGAAGACTGACTTCCAGGCAACTAGGGTGAGGATCTTATGCACACACCCACAGTGACACACCTACTCAAACCAGGTCACACCTATTTGAACAAGGCTACACCTCCAAATGGTGCCACTCCCTGGTCCAAGAATATATAAACCATGACAGAATGGGAGCAACTGACTCACTGGCACTCAGTTCCCGGTGGTCCAGTTATTTTAAGAAGTGAAATGGAGGTGAGACTGCATCACCAACAACCCCAGCAGCTGTCACTGGACATTTGGAAAACTTGAACTCTGACTCGGCTAGCCATTGTTTGGTCACCTATGGATCTTGCCATTGAATTGGTCACATAGAGAAAGACCTTTCTTTGATGGCTAAGCCCACCTTATGAGAGGTCTCTGAGAGAGTAAGAAGAGGAGGAGATTCGTGTGGAGACTACAAAGACAGAGGGGAAGCAAGCACATCTCTAAACTCAGTCAGCAGGGCTGAGCTATGCCTCCTCCCTCAGTCAGTAGGGCTGAGCTAGGCTGCTATAATAAACATTTAGAAATGTAAGGTAATGGCATATGTTCTCGCTGCCTTCCCTGGTATCCTGGGAGGTGGGAGGGTCTGTCTCATTTTACCCCCAATCTAGGGGCTCTAACAATTGAGACCCTCCACCTTCTAGGGAGTTGCTAGTCACCAGAGCAGGGAAATGGACCAAGGGGAGTCACACTTCTGCCCCAAAGGGTTCTGTGGAAGGAGACATATATCATTTTTTTCTCATTTATTATTGGCCAAACCAAATTCCTTGGCTTTTCTAATGCCAAAAACATGTGGAAACAAAAGCCAACTATGTCACAGAAGCAAACTAGAGCCCTTTGTAAAACACTCTACCCACTGTAAACATCTTCACAGCTATCTCCACCGAGCCTTCATGAGCTCTAGGGGGTGAGTATTGGTGGACTTCAAGAAGGTTCTGTGCTTTTTTCCTGAAGTCAACAATATGAGGGCTGTATTGGAACCATGACCTTTGGCCCCATGGTTGCATTCTCCCCACGAAGAAACTGCACAACTTCAGCTGTCACTGCACTGTGGGACCTTTGGGTTAAGCATCATAATCAGGGTCCCTATCTGCTGCACCTCACCAAATCCTACAAAGGGGCTGTTTATGGCTCTCCTATTCAACGTCCCTGTTATCTTCTCTTCCATCACCAAGCATGGCACCCAGTGCAGCCCTCTGTGGCCGGCTTCTCCCCCAACCCTCCGCCAGGCTCGCTTCCCTTTTGCTCTGCTGTGTCTTCAGCCTCGATCTACTCCCAGCTCCGTTCATTTTACAATTTGCTTTAAAGGGGAAAATGTAATCAAGGAAACAACTTCCCTCAGACAGATTTGCCACTAAAGCCCCTTAACTAGCGCCCCATGTAAGCAGGGCAAGAGGTGCATTCTAGACAGAGGCTGCCAAACCCATTGCAAAGGCCATGAGAGCCGTGGTATGGGAAATCCAGGCATCTGCTGTCTCCTCTCCGGGAGAGTCGTGCATCCTTCCACAGGGACTCACACCTGATAAAACATGTGGTGTAGCTTCTCAGAGAGACTTTGTCTGCCATCTGTCAGAGAGTAGACCTTATCTATACGCAGCATCCTGACTTGGAAGTTGCCAGATCAGCTGTGCAGTCTTGGGCAGGCTCCTCGCCCTCTTCCCTCTGCCTTACTGCTCAGCCACACATTGGGGACAGTGACAGTCATCCCATGGGGCTGGCTGAGTGTGGTCATATGCGGCAAGCAGAGTGTGGAATCATCCTGAATGCTCACCACTGTTATTCAATGTCAATTGGTACTGGGTCGCCAGGAGGGACCTCAGCTTGGTGTCTCTTGACATGAATCTAAGGTGACAGTAAGGACTCATGCTTATCCCCTCTCTGCTGTGTGAGGAAGGCAGCAGGAATCTTCCTGTTTGTGGACACCAGGAGGCCATAGAGAAATGGGAGCCACAGCTGTGACAGGGCAGACAGAAGGGAAGAAGATCCAGAGCGTGCAGAGAGAGGAGAGGACAATGTCTTCCTCTTTCCGCTGCTGGAGAGAGTGGGTGGGGGATGTGCAGAGGGGGAGTGGTTTGCAAACATTAAAAACCAGAGGCAGTATTACAGCTGGGCATGGTGGTGCACATAGATAATCCCAGTACAATCCCAGCACTTGGGAGCCTGGAAGACTGGGAATTCAAGGCTAACCTGGGATACATAGAAGCCCCTGCCTTGGTAAAAAAATTAAAAGAACTAAGTATAAGATAAGACCAGTGTCTTAGTCAGGGTTTCTATTCCTGCACAAACATCATGACCAAGAAACAAGTTAGGGAGGAATGGGTTTATTCAGCTTACATTTCCATACTTCTGTTCATCACCAAGGAAATCAGGACTGGAACTCAAGCAGGTCAGGAAGCAGGAGCTGATGCAGAGCCATGGAGCGTTGTTACTTACTGACTTGCTTCCCCTGGCTTGCTCAGCCTGCTCTCTTATAAAACCAAGACTACCAGCCCAGAGATGGCACCACCCGACCTCTCCCCTTGATCACTAATTGAGAAAATGCCTTACAACTGGATCTCGTGGAGGCATTTCCCCAACTGAAGCTCCTTTCTCTGTGATAACTACAGCCAGTGTCAAGTTGACGCAAAACTAGCTAGTACAACCAGTATGTTTCAACCTATAATCTGGTTAAAAGGCTAAGACATATAACTAGAACTCAGAGTGAGGCCCAAGAAAGAGTGGGAACAAAGTCCAGGAAGGACACTAGGCTTGTGAAGGACACCGGAGAAAGCTCTCTGATGGCGGTTAGAGCTGAGACAGACCATTAGCAGCACCCATGCACCCACTCACTACATAAAGACTTACTAAATGCCTGCTGGGTGTCAGGTGGAGTGCTAGGCCCGAGGGCTAACGGCAGACCTAAACAGATGGTGTTCTTAGACGTGCAGAGAACATTTGGGACCAAAGAAACAGAAAACCAAAAGCAAAATAACAAGAAAGCGAAAGTTAAAGAGGGAGTGGTGACTCCAAAGAGGAAACAGCAGCCATGTCCGGAAGCATGCAATGCCAGGCTGTGTCCTTGAACTTCACTGAATGGACATCTTTCAAGAGGCATGAGTGTCTATGGAAATGCGGCCACCTCAAAAGCCCGAAGGGAACAGTCAGTGAAGAAAGGCTGGTGGTGGGTCAGTGAACTGGGCATAGCCCAGTGCCAAGACCCCAAATGAAAGGATGGATGGGCTCAGAGTTGCACTTGTGCACTATGGACAGGAGACAGGCAGGCCACCTGAGATTTAAGGTCGCTGTCAGCTCCTCTGGCTGCCTCCCTAGGCCTCGGTTTCTCCACCAGCAAAGTAAACATATGCCGCCAGCAGCTGTTTTGAGAAGCAGAACAAATCTGCAGAAAGTGCTAGACCCAGAATAAGTAATCACTATTGGGCAGCATGAGAATGAAATGAGGAGTCTTCTGTCTACACCTCTCTTGGCTTACTGGTACATCATAAGACTTGGGGCGACACACACAAGCTCAATCTCCACCCTTAGACTTGACCCAAGTGGCTGGGGTCAAGGAAGTATCTGGCAGAGTGGGGGTGAGGGTGATGGGTACAGAGATGTAAACTCAAAGCCCTCAGAGGTTAGCCGCACGCCAATGCGAACATATCTAACATAATAGAAGGATGCCCTTAAGAGAGCCTGGATGGTAACATTATGCTGTGGGCTTCCATTTGCAACTTAAATTGTATTTAGTAGAAACAAATTTAAACAGAGATATATTTGAATATACCATGATAGTTACAGAATTCTGTGGCCAGGAGCATGGCGGAAATCATTTAAAGAAAGAGGCAAACCTAGAAGATTCTGTGCAGTGGATGGAAAGTTAAGTTGTTTTAGACACAGCGGGTCTGGAGTGGGGTCAGGGCACTGTGGAGAAATAGGTGCAGAATGGAGCTAGGAAGAGGCAAGAGACAAAAACCAGGGGAGGAGTGTGAGGCTGTGGTCTCTGGGATGTCACCAGTCACCAGCCAGTGAGCACATGGCCTCAGTTTCCAGCTCCTGCAACCTGTCAGGCGTCTGCCTGGGTCCACAGGGCTCCTCCCCCTATGCCCCTATCTCTCACCCCTCCTCATGTCCCTTCTCTCCCCAGCTCTGCGTCCTCATAGCTTTTAGCTTTATAGTTCACTCCCATGATGCCCACACACCTAACACTTCTTGACCTGCATTGTGTCCTTTACTAGCTAACTGACCAGAATAAAATTTTTAAAAATTCTAGAGGCAAAGCTACAGACTGGGAGAAGCCTTGAACTGCCATCCACATGAGCAAGCTTGCTACAGCCATTGTGGATATTAACTTGGAATATTTATGAAGAATTATCCAAATGTCTTGCTTGGCTTTGCAGTCTCACCAAGCCCTTTGCGTTAGTGTCTTAATCTACATCGCAAAAGGTGTCAGAAAACAATCAAACACATCACTACACAAGAAGGAGTTTGATGACTAAAACTTTTTGAGAAAAGATGTGGAGTTACTAAGAGGGAGGAACCGGAAAAGGCCTCTCCATTGTGGAGTTTTAGCTGAAACTAGAATCAAAGGCAGTCCTGGAAAGATCTGGAAGAAGAATGTTTCTGAAGGAAGAGCTAGTACAGGGCCCCAAGGCAGGAACAAACAGGATTCAGCTAAGGATGGAAAATGCACTTGTGAGCATACGAGGCACCAATAGGTGTGCCCAAGATGGGAACCCAAGGTGGGCTGGAGATGGTTCAGTTATAATAGTTATATTAGTGTCTTTATATATAATAGTGTGTGTGTGTGTGTGTGTGTGTGTGTGTGTGTGTGTGTGTGAAGAGAGAGAGGGAGGAGGAGAGAATGAGGATCTGTATCTTGGTGTGTTCTCTGCCCCAAACAGCCCAGGTTCAAGGCCATGGAAATGAACAGAGCAGAGTCATAGACCTACAGCTCTCAGAATTATAAAACATTTTCTGCTACCCAGAGCTCCGTTTCTCTCCCCTGTTGGTGTCCCTGGACTGCCAGGGTGTCCTTACTGAGTGGAAATGGCTCTTAGGTGCCAGGGCTACTTTAGCATCTCCTTGGCCTCCTGGCAAAGCCCTTACATTGTCATAAACTAGAAGAGGGACTGAATAATTGCACTGGCCCCAAGGTGGCCTGACTAGAAGGTGAAGGCCATTAAGAATTGTAGAGCCCTTCTCCTCAGATCTGATGGTAGGGGGCAAGTTCAATGAAGCCGAATTATTTTGCAACTACTATGTAATTTAATTCCTATAGTATCCTAGGCATTGGGCAAATGGGTCTTATTCCCACTACACGGGTGGGAAAGAGATTTGAAACAGGAAAGGTAATTGACTGACCTAAGGTTAGGTAGCAGGCTGACAGCATCCTAAGCTTGTGCTCCACAGTGGGGGCTGTGGTGCTCCAACACACACCTTCCCAGTGAGCTACTCACACAGAAAGCAATACAGTCAAAGGATGCTCTCCATCCTGTTTACCTGGGGCTGGGACTTTTTCTCAGGATGGGGAAGTCCCAGGCAACTGGAGTAGTTGACCCCGTCTCTGCAACAGTCTGGGGACATCAGCATGCACTTAACTAAGAAATGCCAAAGTGAGTGAAAGAAAACATGTCTCAGGATGAATACAGCTTGTCACAAGTAGTTTATAATTTGCTTTTCAAGTCGAATTGCTCATGAGAGAAGGGAGGCACCTAAACTGTCTGGAGAGGCTTTTATCTTTCCCTATATATCTTGAGCTCAGAGAGCCTTGTGTTGATGAAGCTTTTCTTTCCCTGAGTTCAGCCTCCTTGACCCCCAACTGCCACTGGCTTAGTGGGCATCTCACCCTCAACAGACTGAGGCAACCCAGGGGACAGTTAGAAAAGGCCGTGGAGATGACACAGGTGTGCTCATATGCACAAAAGGGGCTGAGCTCAGGACTGGCGGAGGAGGTAGAGGTTAACAAAAGGGGTAGAAAAGGTTCCAGGAAGCCACGGGTCCTCGGAGATGAACAGCAGCAGGCTTTGTTGGTAAGGGAATATTTATGGGTATTAAAGTTTCCTTCTTAAAGTTCTTGGCTAGGACACTGGACAACCTTCTGAGCTACACCTTCTATCCTGATCAGATGGAGAAATAGAAGCAGATGTCAACCATTCACAAAACAGGCCCTGGTCCGACCCTTATCTGTTCTCACCCAAAGTCTTCAGAGACGCTCTCAGAAGGCAGTGCACACAGGATTACCGCTGCCACAAACATGTTACAGTCACCCAAATATGTTTGGTTTCTTGCTTTTTTTTTTTTTTTTCTGATTTCCTGAGAGGAATCTGGATGCTGGCCTTCCACATCCACAGCTAATTTCAACTGTCATGGCTTCTCTATGTGACACATTCTTCCTTTGGAACCAGAGATTCTTAGTGTGGAAGTGCTTAACACACAGAGCCTGGGGTTTCTGATTCACACAGAAAAAGAGCAATGTTGGAAGCCAATGTTTTATTTGGGAGCAGTGCTGGTTAAAGACAGAGGAAGAGAGAATGCTGAGGGGCTGCTGGGGAGAAAAACTCAGTCTGTTATTTCACTAGGTCCATGAAGCCACAGGATTAAAGGGCGTGGACCAAGTGAAAGCTGGTGGGTTTCTGTCTGTCGTCTTTCAGAAGGTTGTGCAGGCTGCATGTGTGTCTTTTACTGCTAACAAAGGGTGATTGTGTTTGTATCCCTTCTGACGTCTTTTCCTCCATCTCCACGACCTGCTTCTTTCTCTCAGCTACACAGATGCACAGTACAGCGCACAGTGTCTCACAAAGGCAGCTCCAGCAGGGTGCTCCCAGACACAGTGGCTGGATTGATGAGCCAAGCATCAGTGTGTCCATGCAGAAGGTGGTAATCACACAGCCCTCCTCCCTGAGGAGGTCCCTGCGTCTATTACCAGGTCATGTGAAACCCTTGGACAGGTGTTGCCACACTTTAATCTCTGCTCATAAATCTGGGTATGCTGTGAAAAACTGAGCTGGAGACCTTGAACTGATGTTTACAGCAGACAGCAATGTCATGAAGGTGTGAAGCTGCCGCACATCAAGCCGGTCGTAGCAAAGACTCTGGCAAGTCTCGTTCTGACTAACACACCTCTCTAAGGGAGGCAGCAAACTTTGAAGACCACATCTTTGCTTTGCCTGAGACCAAGTTTTGCATGTCACCTCAGGCAAAGAACAAACCCCAAAGGTCAGGGCTGTTCTTAGAGAATGACCTTTCAGGTTCTGGAAGCAGGGGACCCAGGTTCATGTCACAAATTGCCTAGGCCAGTGCTGTATGGTGTAGGGTGAGTCCTCTCTGGGACAAGAAGAGGATGTATTCATCCTCTCCTTTTCGTGGGCAGCTGAGATGTCATGGGTATAATATTTAACCCACAGTAAGTTTTATATAACAGTTGCAGTCACTCACCATGTTAGGCATAGCAAGTGGAGCAACACTGGCTGATTTTTTGCCCAAGCAATTCTTACAGAATTATCCAGAAGCCAGCACCAGAGCAAGATGAAGTCTAGTGTCATTTCCAGCCCCTCACTGACTCTTAGGAAGGGCCCCCTCTGGGTTTCCTTCTCCTTTGGCATCCACCCTTCATTACGACCCACCCTGCCCCTTTTCATGCCTGCGGCCCCTGCCAGGGCTTGTGGTATTGGATGAGCCACTTGAATTTCCAGAGCTGGCTGGGTGCAGAAAGCCTCACAAGATTCAGACCTCTTCCCTGGCTCATCATCAACTCGGCACCACTTCTGGATGAAGTGCACACAGGTGGCCTGGCACAGGATCATCCCTGCACATATTACACAGCCTGTCACTGCACACAACCCTTTCATTCTCCTGGGGACAGAGACAGCCAACTCCTCAGATCTTTCCCTTGGAGAGCTGTGGATGTGTGAGCTTGGAAAGAGAAAAAGCCTTAAGAAGAGGGTTTCATGTGATGAATAGCTGATTGCACCAAGGAACCATCAGAGAAAATAATTAGAGGGTGAGAGAGAATGGGCAGGAAGAACTGTGGCGGCTCCCTCTGGCCCAGTCACTGTCTCTTGAATCCAAGAAACTCTGGGACGTGATTTAACATGACACATGAGGGCGTCAGCTGGGTTCACAAGTGCGGTGCAATTCAGAAGTACGTGTGCCATGGGATGCTGATGGCTTTTCTCCTTTGAGTCCAGGCTGAATGATGACAGCCAGGAAGCACTCCAGATGGAGAGTCACCACCATGCTCCCTCCTGGAGACAGGCTTCCGGTCCCCCAGAAGCACAGGCAGAGAGAAGGATCAGGAAAGACTGAAGGCCCTATGTCATCTTGACCTGGAGTTCATTCTGAAACACTTAGGAAGAATCACATCAGGAATAAAATACCTTGGCACCAGTGTTTTGCAAAGTTATTTTTCTTCTTTGTCTCTATGGACAAAATGAACCAAAGGATCAAGGCACATCTCCTAATAGCCTGCTCCTGTCCATCCAGCCTGATTGATAAACTGTGCTAACTATACCTTTCTGGATTCTTTCCTAAAGTAGAAGTAAAAGGATCCAAAGAAAACATTTTTGTATCCTGTCTATCGTGTAATTAAACAATGCTGCCTTCTGTTTTCAAAGCTCATGCCTGGACCCTGTGGAGTACAGCAGGAAACCCTCTGAGAACCCTCTTCTTAGAGGAAAGACAGACACATTCAACTTCAAAGTCATGCACACTCACCAAAGGGTCCCCAACAATCTCAGTCCAACTAGGTTGAATGGTACAAGGAGAATGATAGCCCTCCACTTTGCTAGGCTGCCTCTGCCTTCTAGAACTATCTTTTGTGGGAGGTGGGATTGAGAAAGATTCCTTACATGTATTCTCCAGGTTGGCTCTGAACTTGTGGTGGTCCTTCTTCCTCAACATTTTGAGTGTTGAGTTAACAGATGTGTGGCACAATATTCAACTAAAACTATATCTTTTTCATTATGTATATTTAATATTTTGCAGTAGTTCTGCCCTGCAGGCCAGGCTAGACAACACTAGCCACATGAATACTGCATGGGGAGAAAAGAGCTGGGTATAAAAAGAGTAAGAGCATTCCAGAAAGAAAGAAAAATTCAGTCAAGATTCAAACTACTTGTCAGGGAATAGCATTAGAAGACATGGGTGATTATCAAAAGCAGCTCTAGAGAGGAGGAAGAGGCTCTGAGGGCTAGGAGCAGATGTATCTAGTGTTAGAATATGCTTTCTAAGTATGTTTTGACAGAACTGGCCACAATGATATCTTTCAGAATACAATCTCGAGAGAGGCTAGCCACATCTCCCTAAATTGTCTCTCCCCACATACTGAACATGGTATTCCTTGTGCTATAATCCCATGGGAAGCTTGAAGAAATTTCCAGAATGAAGTGGCAGTTGTTGGGATCAATTCCTGGAAGTAAATGTGCTCGTGCATATGCAATTTAGTGAACTCAAAGATGGCAACATGGGGTAGTGAGGTCAACGGGACTAATTTCAAGCAGAAATCCTGCAACTCTGCACCCAGCCACCTTGGGTGAGATCATTTTCTTGGATGAGCCTTGCCAATCTTACTTATAACATAGACAAAAGCCACTCCCATCCTAATTAGTTGTTGTGAAGAGGAAATAAGACAGCACCTAGCACAGAGGAGGTGTTCAGTAAGTGTGGCTTCGCATCCCCTTCTTCCTGTAGGATATGTGCTTCTATGCTGCATGCAATTAAACACTTATGATATTCTAAACCAGATTTTCCCATTTTTGGCTCCATAAATTGTAATAAGCTTCGGTCCTAAGTGGCAATCTGTAGATAGGAGGCTGCTGGATTAAATTCTATTTGCTTCATTTCTAATAAGATACCAGTCTATCCTGGAAGAACCTAGAATGATGGTTGGTTCCAACTGTCAAGCTGCCTGTGGGGATGGTGTACCTATGATCTCTGTCCACCCATGCACCCATAATCAAATACTTGGGGCACCTTTGAGTGGAAAACCACTGTCCCCTATCCCCTTAGCTGTGACCTTGCAGATTCTTCCACAGCCTGAAAAAAAGATACATAGTTAAATTGCAGCAGGGCACAAATATTGATAAGTTCAGTTATTACAAGGCACCATGGCAAGAGTTACTAGGAGCCTGAAGAATTCCAAAGGAGAATCACACATACCACACTGATGAAAGTGTAGCATACCAACCTAAAAGCGGCACACTCAGAGACGCTTTCATTGATTGCAAAGTAAAGCAAATACTGGCAGCCACAGGTGACAGGTGTCCACTCTGTCTGGATGAGAAGGTGGTGGTCATGCCTTTCTACTGTCACTTGGATAGTCAGAAACACCCCCATAGTTGATAATGCCACTTCCAAATAGCAAATGCGGCCTTAGCATGCGTGGGGATCTTTACAACCATAGCTGCTAGTGTAAAGAAAGGGGCAATGTGGTCTTTTGAATCAATCATTTTTTACAAAAGAATCACTGAATCCTATCTCTGCCCTGGCAGATCTTCATCCCTCAGATACCAGGAACCACTTTGCAGCAAAAGACAAGGAAGCTGAGCAGGTACTTGGTAGGGAACCCAAAATGTCAGGAGCTTGTATATTGCACCCACAGTCAGGAAGCAGAGAGCCATGCCAACTGTCCTCTTCAATCTATAAAGTCCAGGATTGCCTGCCCAGGGAATGGTCCCACTAACAATTAGGAGGGGCATTCCTGAATTCTTAATGTATTCAAGACAACCCCCGACAGGCATGCTCTGAGGTTGTCTCCCAGTTGACTCCAGACTCTGAGAAGTTGACAGTTAACAGGAACCATATATATCTTTGGCCAAAGACTTTTCTGTACTGTACTCTGGTCATATGATAGAACTCCTTGTCACATAGAAATACCTGTCACCATGGGAAGGTAGATCATTCTTGAATTGCCATGTAATTTAGACACTTTTGTCCCAAATACCCACACTGACCCCAAGGAAACCTGCTTCCCAATGGAGCTTCCTTTGCACAGCTCTCCTCAGACCCTTCCACCTGCATCCTTTCCATCTCCACCCCCAATCCCAGCATCCTTTCATTGATGAATCATAAGGTTGCACTGGGGAATCTATCACTGCCTTTTAACAGGGAAGAGAGCTCTTACAGGCTTGAAAGAAGCCCACTGTTCAGTGTGCTACCTTAGAGAAGAGAGGGGACTGGTGGCTGGGGTGGGGGGTAGCTAAGGTGTAAATAGGAAACAAGTACAGAGTCCATGTGTATGGAGGTAAGGAAGCCCCACAATGCTGGACCAACACTCTTTTAGAACCAGGAAGACGCAGTTGCACAGGGAGGCACCTGAGTAGCTGAACTCACTGATGTAGGCAGGAATCTTATCATGAGGACAGGTAGAGGTGGGTAGAGAGTACTGCCCGTGAAGGGCAAAAGCAAGGCATGCCTCCGAGGCCAGATGACTCCCTGTGGGAGACACCCTTCCGCACCTGCCAGTGACAGGCTTCAGAGGGGAAGGCTCCACAACGCTTCCCCCTCTGAGCAGAAGCAGCTCCAGGTGGTGCAGCTTGGCTAACCATGGGAAGTTTCTGGACATCTGCCTACTTGCCCTACCCAGCATTCTGGATGTCCATGGACAGTGCATACAAAGGTTTTTTTCTACCGGTATCTTCCTAAGCACAGAAAGATCAAAGACCTCAGCATTTTATTCAGAAAACAGCAGAATTTAAAACTTTCCCAATTAAGCCAAGTACAAACGAGGTTCAAATCCTGAAGCCCTGTGCAGGATATATACTCAAACATGCTGATCAACTGCTCCGGGGTGCAGCACCTGGGGTACCGGCTCCCAGATTTATTGGTTTGGAATCATGACAGCTAGGGGATCTTAAAATATTTCTGAGACCTTCATTCTACCCTCTTGCCATTCAGATTTTTATCTTTGCTTTGGAGAATGGGTGGAATGGTCAGACGTTTTAAGGGCTCATCGGATGGTTCTTCTGTGTACCAGACTTTGGCAACCACTGGCCCACCAGGCCAATGACTTTGAGACACCATGTCAACCACAAAGTTTGCTCTTGAGAGCTGTGCATCAAGTTACAAAAAGAATCACACACATGAAATATCGTAATGTTTTAAATGAGGTTGTAATTTTGTGTTGAGCTACCTTCATTGCTATTTTGGGGTACAGTAGCCTATGTGCTGAGAGTTGGACATGTATTTTAGATAGTCATAAACACTCAACAAATTTTCCCCCTTCTAGAACTGCTATATAATTTGTGGGCCCAGTGGGGGAAGTGGGTAGTTAATTTGGTTCCATATTCAATGATCGTCAGAACCTCAAGACAGCAACAACAGAACATTGACGCAAGAGCAGGAACGTTCTGGGCACAGCCTCTGTGCGTGACAAGGCCTAGCACGAAAGGTGGCTTGAATGAGATGCTCTTCCCTCTTCCTTGGGCATCTGAGTACTCAGTCTCCAGTTGGTAATCCTATTTGAGCAGGTTTAGGGGGTGTGGCCTTTCTAGAGGAAGTCTGTTTATTGGGGATGGATCGTAGGGTTCCAAAAGCCATTTGCCATTTCCTGTTTGTACCCATTGCTCCCTGATTTCAATTCAAGATAGGAGGCCTCAGCTCTCATCTTCCAGCTCCAGTTGCCATGCCTGTCTGCTGCTTCACTTCTTTGCTGTGATAGTGATGGACTCTTATCTCCCTAGAACTGTAAGCCCAAATAAACCCTTTCTTCTTCTATAAGTTGGTGTGCTCGTGGTGTCTTATGACATCACAGTAATAGAAAAGTAGCTAATACAATCCATGAACTCAGCCTTTGCTTTCTCCTCTTGTTTTTGGTGGTGCAGTGCACCATGCTAAGTTATGGTGGCACAGAAATCATGCCATGGAAAACAGGAGCTAGCTTCGAGCCAATGTGGCTGTCCTGGTGGGGTCTCCCACCAGCTGGGGTTGCAGGAACATGTTGTGAAGGAGTCTGGGACCTCCACAGGAGAAAGTAGGCTCTGGGGCTGGGAACAATGAGTAAAGAGCACATCCCTGCTCCTTACCAGGGCATATACAGTCATACATGGCTCCTTACTAGGTCATATACAGTCATACATGAGGACATGTGGCTCAGCACTGATCCAGAACAAACGGGACATACTGCAGTCGGTGGTTGCAGCTGTCCTGGGAAAGATCATGCAGTCATAAAAATTAATTTGGGGCCAAGATAAAAATGGAAGTCTGGGGGCTGAGAAGAGAAGAGGACCTGAGTTTTACCCATGTAAAAAGCATATGTGGTATGGAGCACCCTTGTAACACCAGCTGGGGAGGAACTGGGAGGATCCCCAAGGCTCAACAGCCAGCCAGTCTAGTTAAAACGGCAGGCTACTGCTTCAAGGAGAGAACCTGTCTCAAAAAATATGGTGGTTGAGGAAGATTTCCTGCTTCAACCTGTTGCATGCACATGTGCACGCATACACACACACACACACACACACACACACACACACACACACACACACACACGATGATCTGGAAACTCAACCCAGCTAGCCAGTGTTTAGAGCAGTCTTGCCATGTCAGAAGAGGTGCAGGTAGGACTGATGCTGGCTTTCCCTCTTCAGAGTTGTTGATGGGGCCTAAGGACACTTGATTCCTCAAAGCTGCTTTGGGAGAGGGGGAGGAATTATCCTGGAAAGGGAGAGCACAAAGAGAAGGCTGCTACATGTGTCCCTGTGAGTGCCTCTTAGAAAAAACGGTCCAGGATCCCAAAGCCAGTGCCTGTTCTACCAGAGGAGCTATGATTTAGTAAAGGTGCCTCAAAGTGGTGGATCCCAGGCTCTGCAAAAACACTGGAAATGGGGTAACCTTACACAGTAAGTTATGGTCATCTGGTCCCTGCATCACTGATCTTGGTCCTTGGCAAGTTCACACAAAGGGCTCAGTGACTTCAGATCTACAACAGAAGCTCAGAGCATCTGGGCTGGGCCCAGACAGTGACTTGAGTTTGACCCTGGGCTGTCAGAAGCAGAGCTGAAGGAAACCACTTAGGAAAAACTGGTTTAAAAGAACAAAAACCAAAAAACAAAAACAGGAACAGTTGCAAATCTTGGATTTTTTTTTTTCTAGTTTCCAAATGGGAAAGTGCTTAGCTTGCAGGGGCAGTGGGCTTTGGATTTCTAACTGACACGCTCAGATTTGACTCTATAGGATTCCATCTTCTTGGGAGTCTGGCCTTCCCCTCTGCAGGCCTCTATGAGACTGGGGAGACAATAAGGGAGCCTTTGTCCAGTCCTACACCTCACCCCAGGACTGTGCATGGCTGGTACTCACCTTGGGTTCTTTACAGTTCCAGAGGGTCATTGCTAAGTTGACTAAGCAATGTCTCTGCCTTGGCACTGAGCAGGACCACAGTTAGAGTTCAGTGCTGTGGCTCAGGAGTCTGTGCATTGTCCCCCCAGACTGAGGCTCTTATCATTTGAAATGAGAATCAATTTTGACTTAAGAGAGGTTAAATACTTTAAGTCAACTGCTGGGTATTTTGAGACCTGATTCCAAGCTTGTCTGAGTCTTGATAGTGCCATGCCAAATATCCCATGAGCACAATAGCATAATTTATACCTGGGCTCACTTACCTAGTTCCATGTAGGTGTGTAAGAACTCAAAGGACCAGGAAACCTAAGGGTCACTATGAAAGAGGAAGGTGGCATAGGAAGAAAGGGGGAGGGATAGGCCAAACGATTTATTTCTCTAAACCAGCCCAAAATATAATAAGGATGACTTTGTGCCTCACGGGAGTGAGGGGAGCCATGTTGGTGAGATGAAAGGGAGAGCAGGCAAGCAGACAGCCTGGGAGAGGCCAGGGTCAAGTGACCCAGCCAGCTGGCACTGCCCTCTGGCTATTGTAGATAGGATTCTAGAAGAGCAGAGAGACCCATGGGTCAAGGTTCTCCGTGCCTCTATGCCTAGGAAAGGCCAGAGTTTAGGGAAGGGAGCTTACCACTCCACATACATAACACTCAGTCTGTTTCCAGGAGTGGCCACTGCCAAGGGGCCAGCCACAGCCCAGTTGCTCCAAGAATGATGGAGAGACCTTTAATTGTACTTCAAAATCCAGAAAGTGCTGGCAACAGAAAGAGACTGTGGTCTCCACTGGCAGCAGATTGACAGGCTGGCGTGGAAGTTCCTAACTAAACGGTTAAATGGCCAGCTTGCCAAGGCCACCAAGCAAAGTGTTACCTCACCATGGGGCAGATTAAAATATGCACTTTCTCCTAATTGGAGCAGAGTGAAATCAGCCAGGGGCCCTGTCACATGTGCAGGAATGAATTGTCACAGCACGAAACACACCACTCCATAGAACATCCATTATGCTGAGGAAAAGAGCCACATCAACTCCCTTCTGTTGGAATTCCAACTACTTTGTTGTCCAGTGGGCTGGAATATGGAAGCTTTGTTAACCAGTCCTGCATTCATTCCAGTTTCCTACACACATGACCCAACTGAAGCATCCTGTGCCTGGGCATGCTATTTAGCAAGGCTGGCAGTATAAGGATCATTTTTGTGTAAGTAATCTTTGATTTTGTAACTACTTGTCTTATGTCTGTCCAATGTGTTTTCATGCCAAACGTATAAAGCATGAACTACTCTCCTTGCTGCCTTCCATTCTAACGTGTTCTTAGAAGAGAGCAGAAAGTCCAAGACAAAAATATTAATCAATCCTCTTGAGGAATCTGGTATAGAACTGGTCAGAGCCATGAATATTGTGGACCAAGGTGAAACCTTTCTGTATCTTCCCTGGGACCCTTAACAAGAACGCTTCCAGGACAAGACAAGATGGTCATTCCCACAAGGGCCCCTGAGCCGTCACTGGGTCATAACAGTCATGAGGCAGGCATCATATAATGTTGGCTTCAAGACTGAGTCACTCTCTTTTCACAAACATCAACATCTTTTTTTTTTATTGTTATTTTCTTTATTTACATTTCAAATGCTATCCCGAAAGTTCCCTATACCCCACACCCACCCTTGCTCCCCTACCCACCCACTCCCACTTCTTCGCCCTGGCCTTCCCCTGTGCTGGGTCATATAAAGTTTGTAAGATCAAGGGGCCTCTCTTCCCAATGATGGCCGATTAGGCCATCTTCTGCTACATATGCAGCTAGAGACACGAGCTCAGGGGGTACTGGTTAGTTCATATTGTTGTTGCACCTACAGGGTTGCAGCCCCCTTCAGCTCCTTGGGTACATTCTCTAGATCCTCCATTGGGGGCCCTGTGTTCCAACCAATAGCTGACTGTGAGCCTCCACTTCTGTGTTTGTCAGGCACTGGCATAGCCTCACAAGAGGCCACTATATCAGGGTGCCTTCAGCAGAATCTTGCTGGCATGTGCATTAGTATCTGGGTTTGGTGGCTGATGATGGGATGGATTCCCGGATGGGGTAGTCTCTGGATAGTCCATCCTTTCATCTTAGCTCTAAATTTTGTCTCTGTACCTATATCCTTTCATGGGTATTTTGTTCCTTATTCTAAGGAGGAATGAAGTATCCACATGATGGTCTTCCTTCTTGTTTTTCTTCTGTTTTGCAAAATGTATCGTGGGCTAATATCCGCTTATCAGTGAGTGCATATCTAGTGACTTCTATTGTGATTGGGTTACCTCACTAAGGATGATATCCTCCAGATACATCCATTTGCCCAAGAATTTCATAAATTCATTGTTTTTAATATCTGAGTAATACTCCATTGTGTAAATGTACCACAGTTTCTGTATCCATTCCTCTATTGAGGGACATCTAGGTTCTTTCCAGCTTCTGGCTATTATAAATAAGGCTGCTATGAACATAGTGGAGCATGTGTCCTTATTACTAGTTGGAAGATCTTCTGGGTATATGCCCAGAAGAGGTATTGCTGGGTCCTTCAGTAGTACTATGTCCAATTTTCTGAGTAACCACCAGACTGATTTCCAGAGTGGTTGTACAAGCTTGCAATCCCACCAGCAATGGAGGAGTGTTCCTCTTTCTCCACAACCTCGCCAGCATCTGCTGTCACCTGAATTTTTAATCTTAGCCATTCTGACTGGTGTGAGATGGAATCTCAGGGTTGTTTTGATTTGCATTTCCCTGATGACTAAGGAAAACATCAACATCTTAAAATACATCTGTACTGTTACGTTCTATTTGGTTCTTTTAATGTTTTAAACATTCCTCATTTCAGATATGCATAGATACTTCATCATCTTAATCATCCCAAGTTTTTCTCTCCAAACAAAGCATCCACTGAACACCATTCTCCATGTCATGGTGGAGCCATTGTTGGGGAATGTTACAAGTCAGATGACTGGCAAACGTTCACTTGGCTGGGCATAGGCAGAGCTAAATAACCCCTCAGAAGTCTTCCTACATGAACCAGAGTATCTGACGAGCTGCAGTATCTGATCTGAGCCCCTGCCTCTGTGTGTCTAAATTCACATCTGGGGTTTCCATCTTTACTGGTGTTTTCATCATGACTTTCGCCTACTGAAGATATTTAAAATCCTGTTTGTGTCATCCACAAACATTTATGTCTCCAAAGTTTGTGTATGAACTTCTCATTTGATATATTCAATCAAATCACACACACACACACACACACACACACACACACACACACACACACACAGGACCAAGCACAGAACCCAGTATAACATCTGGAAGTTTTCTTCTATGTGTTAAAAATTCTGAGTCAGCCACTTCACTGAACTTGTGGGGTCACATGGTGGACCCTCCATTCCAATGATACAGGAATGAATGGGAAAGAAGGAACGTAGGTTCTGTTTAGTTTTAGGTCAAAAAATAATCATAGTTTAAGTAAGGCACAGGGCAGATTACAGGTAGACATCTGAAAAGGCTGAGTTCAGACTCCTAATGGATGTGTGACATATAAAATATACCCTATACATAGACATTCAAACACATTTTTACTGAAGACATAGCTTATTCTAACTATTTCATTGGTTTAAGAAATAATTAGAGATTAAAAAATAGGAGAATTTTTTACCTTAGTTAATTCATTTGTTTATTGCTCTTCTCAGCTAGCAACATTGACTTATTATCTTTGATAGCAGCATGCTTGTCTTTAACATTGGGACCCCTGAAAGAATTGGGTAAAAATCCAACCACTGAGAACCTTCAGGAAGACCACTGGATTCTGGCTGTCTCCCGACTGTGAAGAACTGAAGTCAGGGTTCAGAGGGAAGCCAGCAGCTAGAGCCACATGTTGGACAGTCTCTCTTTCACCTTGGCTCCTCAGCCGGCTTAGCATGAGGTCTTGCTGCACCATCAACTCTTCTTGCCCTGCCTAGGAGACCCTGACACTATAATGATTTGACCTCCAGATAGTCTTTGTTGAGCATCCCTGTAGTTAAGTAGCATTAAATGCCATTTTAGTACTTGGAAAGTGGCTGCAACAACAACAAACATAGATAACATGCACTGGGCTGTAGGCCTGCTTATTGGCCACTTTATTGGGTTCTTATATCTACTACCCTTCCAACCCTTATTCTACCCTAATCCTGTCCAACTCCACAACACGAGGTAGCAGGGAAAGAATGTTAGAGGGAAAAGGGAGCATAGACCTCTTTAGACTACTTCCTGCTGTTTAGGGGCATCAGGTTCCTTAGGGCATGTCCAATTTAATCATCTGAGTATTTCCAACTAGCAATCAGCAACTCAGCAAGAGCAAGAGCAGCAGCAGGAACCAGCCTTGCAGGGGCAGCAGCAAGTGGAGTAGCCGCTGCCTTCGAAGCGCCTCCCACCTCTCTCCTGGCTCTGGCACTTACCCCTCTCAAGAGTCCCCAGAATTCCAACTGTCGACTATCTTCAGCTGGCAGAACCACGCCCTACCAGAGCAGGAGACAAATCATAATTAGCTGCGTGGACAATCTGAAACAACCCCATATCCCACATCCATAAAAGCATAGTCACATAACAGAACCGGGTTTTTAAAAGAAGCCAAAATCCTCACCACATTGGCCATTTACAATGTGTATTTGCATTATCTTACCGCATCCTCGCGGGAACCCTGTGGTGGAGGCTGCATCTCAGTTCCCACCAGAATAGAGACACTGATGTTTTGGTAGGGCTACTTGCAATCCTGAAGCCGAGAGGTGCTAAAGCCCATTCACTCAGAGTCCTGCCTTTTCACTCAGCACTGGATGCACTTTGGTTAAGTGTAATTCCCCCAGTAAGCTCTGCATTCCTGCGTCGGAGGCCATAGACATGTAAGGGTCAAAGGTTAAATCCCTACCTTCACGGATCTTAGCCCTTGGAACTAGGTTTTGCTGTGGTAAAAATGTTAAAGCACAGGTGACTTAAAATATCAAAGGGTTATTTCTGGTGTGAACTGGGGAGGTGACTCAGTCTGTAAGTACTGGATTTCGGTCCCCAGAACTCACACAAAGGCCAGAGGTCCGGGCCTGTGCCTGTAGTACCAGCACTGAAGAGGCAGAGTCAGGAGTATCCATGAAGCTTGCTGGTCAGTCAGTGTAGCTAAACTGTTGGACTTCAGGTTTAGTGAGAGGCTATAATAAATAGTAAGTTAGAGAAGTAACTGACAAAGACCCAGGATGGCTTCTAAATTTAACACGAGTGTGTGTACACACACACACACACACACACACACACACACACACACACGTTGGGGGGGTTGGGGTCTAGAGAGAGACAGACAGACAGACAGACACACAGAGAGAGACAGAAAGAGAGAGACAGATAGAGAGAGAGTTAATTATTTCTGGTCCATGTTTATGTCCACTGTAGGTCATCTGAGGGCTCTGCTCAATGCTGTCACTCAAGGGCCTAGGTTAATAAAACAGGTCCCACCTCGAAATTGAAAACCTCTGAGAACATGGTTAGCTGGAGATATGGAGGGCCCACTCCAGCAGTCACATGATCAGAAGGAACACAGGTCACTTTTACTCCTATGCATCATCCATGACAAGTTCATTGCCACCCAGCCTAACGAATCCTAGAAATACAATTATTTGATGACCACAAATGGACAGCCTGGAGATTTGAACACCAGTCACCAGTAGGAGGCAGAACGCAATGCCCGCACACAACGCTTGCCCTAAGTTGAAAGGGATTAAAGGAGGAGAGTCATTTCATTCTGTGGGGTCAGGAAATGCATCAGAGAAGAAGGCTGGACAAGTGACATGACAATAGGCAGAGTCCAGGGTAGGAGGTGGGTGAGGCCTCAGGCCGGGTGAATGGTGGGCGTAGGGTTGAAAGTAGGGTTGGGGAGGACCCCTGCAGGTTAGTAATGTGGGCTGGAGGGTCAACTGGGAGAAGGGTGGAAGGATGGCTGGACCAAGATACATACATAAATCTGTTCTCAGTATGACCCCACAGGAGGGGCTGGAGGGTGAGCTGTGATGTGATAAAAGCTTTGAGGTGATATGTTTCCCCAACAAGACACAGGGCAGGGAGTGGGTGGGGAGCTGCAGCACTGTCAGAGTGGACACACATGTCTGTGTTCCAGGGCAGCAATGGGGGTCAGAGAGGAGTCTGAGACTCAATGTGGAGAGAAATCCCTCCATGGTCCCGGGTGAGAAGTCAGAAGCCAAGAAGTCTTGTCGGTGAAGGAGAGAAAATGCTTCCTAACTTGCCTAAGATTTCTGATGACATCAGTGACATTGTCTGAGAAACATATAAAGACAAGTTAAAACTAAATCTTTTCTTCATAGAGGACACCGTGTCCCTGGTCCTATAGATGCAAGAGATTGGGGTAGGAATTTCTGTGATTCCTATCAAGCACTCCCTCCTGTCAGGAGCATATAAGCTAGCTCCCTATTCAGTTACTAAGTATGCCCTAGACTATGTATCTCAACACATATGAAATTGACACTTCCATGGAAAACAATTTACAACCCAAACTTCTTTAATGAAGGTGGCTAAAGCTGGGGAGAAGACACATCTTTTGTCTCCTGTACATTTAGAAAACAATATTCCAAAGCTTTCAGGGGGAGACCATGGTCAGCGAATTTACTCCATGAGTGTAGGCAGAATTCAGAGCAGGAATCCTGCACTAGGTTTGTAGAGCATTTTGCAAAGTCAGGCCCGTGCTACATACTGATCACTATCTCGAACGAGTTCAAGGCCTAATTAACCCTCGCTCAATGGAGCTAAAATAAAATCCACCACAGCTAAGGTATTTTAACTTCAACAAGGCACGCACACAGCAGAGGTGCTCTGCACATCCTGAATCTAATCTGCTACTCACAGCAGGTACATCTATAAAGGCTGGCGATTCGCTCTGGGTGACTATAAAGCTTTGGTTTTACAATGAGTCATATGCATCAGCAAACATGCTTTAATGTCTTTATATTGTTTGTCTTATTAGCAGAACGGGTACTCCAGACCGCAGCAAACAGAAGAATACAAAGTCCGGAATTGAGAATCTTGTGTATTGTGTACTGTGTAGTGGACAGATGTGCTGATTTGTTGATTCATTATTTAAGGAACAGGGGGTCTTTGGAAATAAGAGAGTATATGGAATCTTGTTGTGAGAATGGGATCCAAGAACCCGCAGCATCAATAAACCCTGGAGCTTGTTAGAAATGTAGAACCTTGGGCTACACACGGCTCTGTAAAAGCAAATCTTCATTGACCACGCTCCTTGGGTGATGATGTGTACACACAGGAGACTGAGAAACACAGGCGTTAGGAGCCAATACATCGACAGTCAAGGGACCACATGGGTATAATAAACAGAAAACCGCTGGATGAGCTTCCACTCGACTTGTGGTTTCCCTAAATCCAGGAGCTCTCAGCACTTTGTGTTGCCATTGTCATTAGCAGATCAGAAATGTGATTCATTCCCCAAGGTTGACTCCATTTTTCTTATGAGTTTACACATTTTATCCTTTCACTTTTTTTTTTTTTTTTTTTTTTTTTTTTTTTTTTAGGCTCATTGACATCAAGGTCTTTCTAGACCAGCCTCCTAAGACTAGAACATTCTAGTTCCCCTCAGCGTTTGTCTACCCTCTACCCTCCATTGCTCAGCCTTCTGTAACTCAAGTCTCATTTGGAAAAGGTGAAGATTTCCATTCTCTACTGTTCAGTAAAAAAAAAGGAAAACCCAAGAGTGTTTATAGTATAGTGTGTGCCCTTCGTGTCAGGAAAGAAAACAGGGGTGATGGATAAAAAAGGATTGAGGATCTGCTCACTCACAAAAAGAATATAAATATAAAAAAAAATATAGGAGAGAAAAGCCAGAAGCTGAAATTGATGACCTATGGGGATGAGAAATGATGGGGAGAATGAGGAATGGTGAGGAGAAGCCAAGTGAAGGGCGGGGCTCTAAGTCCAGTCTTTGGTAGGGGTCAGACATTAAGAGCACAGTAATGTCTCTCATATCCCCCTGTATTGCTTAGTTGTTATTGTCAACTTGACACAAACTAGAGACTCCTGGGGAGAGAGACGTTCAATAGAAGACTTGCCTCCCTCAGGTTGGCCCCTGGGCATGTCTGTAGGGCATTTTCCTTATTGTTAATTAATGTGAGAGTGCTTACTGTGGACATTGCCATCCCTGAACAGGTGGGCTCTATAAAAGGGGTAGCTGGATGTGAGCCTGGGAACAGTCCACTAAGCAGAGGGGTAGCTGGATGTGAGCCTGGGAACAGTCCNCTAAGCAGAGGGGTAGCTGGATGTGAGCCTGGGAACAGTCCGCTAAGCAGAGGGGTAGCTGGATGTGAGCCTGGGAACAGTCCACTAAGCAGAGTCCTTCTGTGGTTTCTGCTTCAAGCTCCTGCCTTGACTTCTTGTTTTTCCTTCCCCTAATGATGGTCTGTAGACTGTAAGCCAACTTTCTTCCCCCAGCTTCTTTTGGGTCATGGTATTTATTACTGCAACAGGAAAAAAAAAAAACTAGAACAACCCCAAATGACAAATAATTCAAAGTATCCAAAATCTGAGGGGAACTTTCAATTGGACAGAGTTGCTAACCAGTGTCTAGCTGTGTTGGTTTCCTTTCCTGATGCTGTGTTAAGACAACCTGACAACTCAAGGGGAAAGTTTTATGTCTGCTCACAGGTCAAGCATATAGCCCATTAAGGTGGAATCCAGGCAGCAGGAGCATCCAAGTGCATCCACAATCAAGAGCAGAGAGCAAAGAATGCTTATGCTCTACTAGTTTCCTCTGTTTTATGCAAATTAGGACCCAGCCCATGAAAGAGTTCTGCCTTATTTAGGGTAGGTCTTCCCAATCAATTACCCTAATCAATAGAATCTCCCAAAGGAATTCCTACAGGGCAATCTAACTTAGTCCCTCAGAGGGACTCCTATCCTGGGTGCTGCTAGATCTCATCAAGTTGACGACAGAGGTTAAGCATCACACTAACTTCTGTAAATGAATAAGTATATGAAAGGGTAAGCGGTGTAGAGACAGAAGTAACTAATCTAATTGACTGTGGGATGCAATGTCCTTCCTGCATACTGTAAAGCTAAGGGCGGAGCTGTGATGCATACAGTGCTTCTCACAGGGGCATGTGCCAGCGGTGCTGAGACACCATTACACACAGGAGAATTCCGCAAGTTTCAATAATGAGAAAATGAATGTGATTAAAATGATCCCTACTGCGTTAATTTGGAGTCATAGGTATCTGTATAAATTCATAATATTTAAAGGGAGAAAAGGAGAGGCAGGAGAGAAAGGATGCATGGTCACATACACATGCGACTTAGCTCTCTTTATTTTTGAGAGCCTCAAAAATAACACTGCCCTAGAAATAATGGGCATAGCTATAATACAGAGTTCTTTAAAATGTGTTGTTTTATCTGTGGTAAGATATAGCCTAGTTGTGTGATCACATCCATCAGAAACTCTAAACCTCGTGAATGCTGACTCTGCATCCTTCCTTCTCCCAAGCCCTGGCAACCCCGCCCCACCCCCACCCCCATGCTTTCTGTCTCTGTGAAGACTGCTGTAGGGATGTGTGAAGGGATTCCTATGGATTTTTCAGAACTGGGTTCTTTCACTTAGCACATCACTGTGCTAAGTGCCTTTGTTGTAGCACGGGTCTCCCCTCGACTGCTGCCTTGCATGTGCTATGGTTTGGGCCTGCATTGTGGTAAATCTCCAACCCAAATAAGCCCAGGGAAAGAAATCACAACTCAATTAATATGAATACAAGCTATATGCCCAGATTGGGCAGGTCTACCATTACTCTACTTTATTCCCAATCTATGAGACCCCTTATAACTTGTGGTTTCTCTAGGCCACGATGCGCTTCTTCTCCATTTTCCTTCTGCCTCCTCCTCTTCTGTCATCCCCTCTTCTCTCCTCTCCTCCTTCTCCCTAAAACTGTTCCTCTCCACCTTCTATTCTACTGCCCAATCACTGACTTTAGCCTTTATTTTACATGAAAAGGTGAAGAGAAGGGTCACCAGAAGCCACCTGTGTATGTGATTCATTCCTCATCCACAACCCCTCCTGGAAAGCAGAAAATGGCCCATGTGTTAAAAGCTTGTTCTCAAGAATGGTGCTTTGGGAAAATGTGGGGCCTTTAAGAGATGGACTTAGTACCAGGTCTTTAGAGCACTAGAGGCATATCCATCAAGGGGACAGGAGACTATGGTCCCTTCCTTTTAAACTCTCTTTTTCACTTTCTAGTCACAGGTGATGTTTTGTTCCATATGACTTCTACCAAGATGTGTTGCCTTCCCACAAGTCCAAAGCACTACAGGTCCATTAGCCATGGACTTGATCTTGAAAACCACGAGCCAGTGCAAAGCTAACACAGGGCACAGATGCTACATTTGTCTATTTGTTCATCTGCCCGTGGGTACTAGAGTTGTTCCCATAGACTGGCAGTTGTGACTGGCATTTCCATGAGTACCTGCTACCTTAATTTCATATTTACATATGCCTTGTTGGGTTTCATATTCCTGCACTGACCTTGGGAAAGAGGCATACTGTTTTTAGATGAGAACACAGAAACTCAGTTTCTTTGTTGCTACTTGGCAGAGAGGGGTTGGTTTGAGCCAATCCGTCCCCTTTAGCTCCGGTAGTTAATCCTGGGAGACCAAGTGTGTCTCAGTGCCTTCCATTTGCTTGGGGAAGGAAAAGGGACATTGCCTGGGCGAGTCTCCTCTTCACCTGGTGATGTAGGTGGCACCTGTTCACAAAGTAAGCTGCAGTATTTTAGGAGTCAGAGAGAATGTTATTCTTTCTCCCCTAGAAGATCTTTCTATTCTAGGGCTGGGAAGTGTCTCCGTGGGGAAATGACTTGCAATGCAAGTGTTAGGACTTGGAGTACAGACATCCAGAACCTAAGCAAAAGCCTCACAGGCAGGAGGCTGCCCATAATACCAGCACTCAGGAGACAATGGCAGGAGAATCCCTGGGGTATGCTGGACTAGCTGGAATCATGGGGTTCTGGATTCAATAAGAGATCCTGACTCAATACATGAAATGGAGGCCAACGTCACCTCTGGGCCTCCGCACTCACATACATGTGCACCACATATGTGAGAATGGGCTCATGAACAAAATGGCTTTTCCATTCTGGAGACCCTGAGGCTTGGAGAAAGTTAAGTAGGGAATACCCCTCTCCAAGTCTACATTATGGAGAGACACTTAGGCATCCAAATGTATTCAATCTGATATCTTCTTTCTAGTAGAAGCTGGAGGATCTGGTGCCTGTGGGTCCCAAGCCAGACGGGGCAGACGGGGAGTAAGAGGTGGGGTGGGCTGGAGCCACAGTAAGGACAATATTTGGTTCTGCAGTTGCTGGTACCCAATCACCCCTCGGTGCCCTGGCTACAGGAAAAGCTGTCCCTGTCCTGACAAAAGGCTCTAAAACATTAACCACCTGTGATTTTGACATGTCAGATATTTAATAAGGAACAAATTAGCACTTGGGTCTTTTTTCCTGAGATGATCCAATTTCCATGCCAGGCACCAACTTCTATATTTCAGAATGCATTTTTGAAGGTTAATTAGAGAAGCAGCAGAGATAGTGTTTTTCCAAGAGGGATTTTCTGGTTCCTTCTAGGCCCGTGGATGGCAGAGAAAAATAACTTTCAGACACTGTAAATTGAGTATGTGAAGCTGTGAGAATAAACCCATCTCATTAGTCATTGTGTCAATTATAGTATCTAAGGAACAATTCTGTAGCAATAGCATATTTATTTGATGTTGTGAAAGCTACCTGGACCTACTGTTAGGATGGAATTTGCTTCTAATGTTCCGAGTACCTCTTTAACAAAATGGCACTCCATAAAAATTTAGTGTGTTCCTACTGTAATTAAATGGCCCTAGTCATTTTTGCATTTATGATATAAACTATAATGGCTGTAAAATCCTGCAATTAACTTTCCTTGCGCCAACATTTCATACTTGAGAAATTCTCATTACAAATTTCATTACTGATTCACTTATCTGTAATTTGTCCTATGTAACCTAAAGAATATTAACAAATTTAGAGTCACTTTTGCTCTATTAAAAACGAAATATAAAAGTCTTTCACCTAGCAAGTCAATCATGATATTTCAAAGGGTCCCAGATGGTCAAGTGTGCTGGTAGGGATGGGAATGACCAGATAAGGCAGAGACAAGAGTGGGAGTTGGGTAAAATAAATAGGACGCCTTTGAGGTTCCGTGCCTACTTAGTGAGAGGACCAAAAGGAAGCCGGGGGAAAGGGTACAGGATGCACAGACTTACAGGCCTTGGCTTTCATTTCCAGCGGCTTCTTGTCTGTGAGAAGGGGTGAGGGGTGGGGTGCAGAGGTCTAGGGAAAATTGAGCGGAGTTAGTTCTGACTTTGCACCCTTATGTGGGTTTTAGGGATTCGAGGCTGGTCTCCAGGCTTGAGAAACAAGCACCATTGCGCCTCTGAGCCACTCGCCAGCCTTCCCATCCCAACTCACGAGGTAGATAACAAACACTCCCATACTAAAGGGAGGTATGCTGGTCTAGGGTCAAAAGTCTTGAGTTTGAGTACTTTTTCTGTCACAGCCTTGCTGGGTGACTGTGGAAGACATGTCACCTGCCTAGAACGACAAATATAGGTGGCGCGAGGTGGCACGTCTCTGACCTCCACAGGAGTAGCATGTGTAAATATTTCCCTCAATAACACCCTACCCCAGCATTTCACTGCCTTCCATAACCGCATTCATTTTATTGTAATTTGTAATTAACTTTTACAAAATTAAATTGGAGATAGAAAATTACTGTCCCGACATAAATAATCCTACTGCACGACGTGGCAGTGTTAATGCAATCAACAATATGATTCATAAATGAAAGAAACGCTGTCGTACTTATTACTTCTGTGCGCTCCATCTTTTATAGAATATTACAGTGTAAATTGAAATTTTATATGATTTAATAAACCTCAAAAAGATATTATGGCCAAGTAACCACGTAACTGTAACAAATGGTGCTCCTCCCTCATTACGGTTTCCTGCTCACACCGGGCTCCGGGCCTCATTATCAGAGTGGTGCCTTTGACAACCCAGAGCCCATTAAAAAACACCTTGAAGAAAGCATACCCCACACTGTGAAACTTCAAAATCTATACCGGGCTGCTCTCCTTGAGGATGGCCTTATAAAATGGAGCAATGGTGCCTTTCATTTTTCATCCTAAGACTCAGGCAACGAAAACATTACCTGGCCCCACAAGGCCCGCACCACCCGTCGCCCCATGTCTCACTGTCTCACCAAGCCAAATTCTACATCACTGAGATCCGAGCTGAAGTCAAAGCAGGTACAGAGGGAGGGGCTTATTGACCCCTCCCCTCCCCCCTGGTTCTTCAGCGGGCTTTATAGGGCTACCAGTTTAGATTTAAAGCTTCTTTGTCTTCCTTGCGCCAGGCCTCCCGTTTGTCGTTGATTGCCATTTTTCAAAGGTTTCAGGCTCACCCAGGGGTTCATTAGGGTGGCAGAGAGAAGTGGGATGGATAGAGAGACCAGCGCGGCGATCTCATCCCATGTCCTGTCCCTTTCACTGGTTCTGGGGCTTCACCAAGTTCCCTTACCCACCAATTTGGAGCAAGGGAAGGTGGAAATTGAAGCGCTCTTTAATCACAGGCTCTGCTTCTTGGAGCCCAATGTGATTTCTGTAGCTTCTAGCGGTATGTGGGACACACGTGCACTGAGGAATTTAATGGCTTGTTTTACAGCCGTCTGCCATCAATATTTATCTATATTAACTGAAGAAAGGCATTACTCGAAATGGCGTTTCACACCTCTGAGCATTATACAGTAATTCTAAAGTCGTAAGTTGTACCTAACTCCATGAACAAACACAGAGATACAGTATGGATGGAAATAACCCAATTCAAACGGTCTTGCAGCAATCTGGAAAACCAAAGTCAAAATGATTCTAATTGTAGGCGCTGAAGACGATGGGACTAAAAGCCACGGAAACAATCCTTCCTGGTTTTTTTGTTTGTTTTTTTGTTTGTTTGTTTTTTGTTGTTTTGTGTGTGTGTGTGTGAAACAAGAGCATCATTCAAAGATGTGTTCTAGAAAAAAATCGAAGCATAGATTAGGCAGAGAATCAGTGCAGGTAGGTCTTTCTGCCTAACCTGTGGCAAGGAAGGCTGTGACCCCCTCGTGTCTCCCTCAGTCCTCCTCCCTCTAGTGGTCAGTTCTCCTACTCTTGCCTTCCCTTGCCTTCCCTTGCCTTCTGTGGGCCACATTGCTACCACATTCTTTGGCTTGTGTCTTCTCCATGCATGTATCTGGAAGATTATCACACTGCATGCTGGTGTATGCACCTGCAATTGTCTGCCACATCCCCCAAGCAGGGCTGCTTCCCCAGGGCAGAGCCACGATGGGCTCACCATTTCATGTTTTTGGGCTCACCATTTCATGTTTCCCTAGATCCTGGTGCACGGCCACTTTCATTTATTACATGAATTATCCCCACTGTAAGAATCCGACCTTAGACCTGTGGCCATTCCTGGGATGGTTCAGACCACATCATCTAGAGCAAACAGCTTTAGGGGAGCCATCTGAGCATTATGCCCTTGAACTTTACACCAAGATGAGCCAAGCTTTGATGACACAGAAGAGAGAATACATTCTCCTAGGCATGAGAAGCTGGTTCACGGTGGCTTGGCACTATCCTGTGGCCCAGCTTCTCCAAGAACTCAGGCTTTGAGTAGCTCTTTGGCCTGAGCCACGATTCATACCCTGGGCGCTGACTCCAAATGTAAGCTCTGTGGCCAACGAGGGCACAGAGGCCTGACACTCACAGAGGCTGGCCACAAATGGTCTTCCTGTGACTTTTTCCCATCTTTGGAACTTATGTTTATGGGACTTCTAAGTGAGAGGATTAGTCCTTGTTTCATAACAGATAAAGTTTACATTTTTAGTGACAGAATTAGACTTTCAAAGAACCCTTAAAACTGCGTTATTACTCTCTTATACTTAAATTTGACTTTGAAATCACTCACTTAGTGACTGTATACACACCAGAAGAAATGCAGACTGTGACAAATGTGAACAGTGACCAGAAGGCCAGGTACCTGCTGCCCAGTCTTCCCTCGGTTGTAATGGAGTCTGGGGAATAGGAGTCATGAATTACATATTTTCTTTAAAATGGTGAAATAGTATTAATATTATTTTAAGCTTTGGAAGCATTCGGCTTTTTGAATTAGCTAGAAGTACTCAGCAGTATAAATTCTGGTGATTAGACTGACCGAATTGAGAGTCCTGGAGCTGCTGGGCAGTGGTGGCCATGCCTTTAATCTCAGCACTTGGGAGGCAGAAGCAGGCAGATCTTTGAGGCCAGTCTAGTCTACACAGAGAGTCCCAGGACAGCCAGGGCTACACAGAGAAACCTTTTCTCGAAAAAAAAACCAAAACAAAAAGAATATACAGGAGCTGTCTTGAAGAACACTGTATGCATGATCGCACTGAAGGGGATAACTTTTGCCTTGCTTATATAGTGATTTGTACACACACACACACACACACACACACACACACACACACAGTTAGTTTTTAAAGGAGTTTTTTTTTTTAAAGCTATTCAGGAAATCTTGATGTTTACAGAAAACTTGGGTGGGGGAGGCGAGGTAATGTCTGATGACCTAGGTATTATTAGCACTCTCAAGAGATAAAATTATCCAGTAAAATAAGGTATCTTGCTATATGACAAGTCACCAGCTCATCAATTTTTCTGAATAAGATTATAGCAAAAATAAAGCATGACGTATAATCTCTGAAACGGGAGAAATATGCGAAGCTTTCTCTTTAACGGCCGTCTAACGTCAAATCAATACCCCATTTTCTTGGTGATTAATTTAAAGCAAGCGTTGGGCTTTTAGCATTTTAACTGATATATTATCTTAATCTTTTATTTACTCTCTATACTTCCAAAGAAGGATTATCATAGTGTCAGTCGATTCTCTCACCCGCTTTCCCAGAATGGTGGCTGGTGGACAATGGACAGATTGACACAAACTGCTGTAGGTGTTTGGTAGTCAGGGCAGAGAAATGTGTTCTTTGTCCTTTCAACCTAACAAGCAGTGACAGGTTTTCAAGGCATCAAACTGTCAACTCTGGGGGCTTCCACTGCTGTCTGTATCATAATCTGTTTCTTAGTAACACTTGGTCTGAGCAGCAGTAATAGAATTAATTATACTTCATTTTGCTGCCTTTAACAGTATTGACCAAATTTAAGAACAAATGAGAAGTGCTTATCAAGCTTGAAGAAAATAATCCATCAGTGGCACAATTTAAATTCTCTGCAGTTCTCGTATTAATCAAAGTAGCACTTACTACCCTATCTCCACTTCCCATTAGCAGTCATTAAGCCCCGCTGCTGATTGAAGCAATTTCTTTAGGGATCTCAACCTCATTTTTAAGAGAACTTCTTCAGTGGAAAACAATATCATAGAAGCGTGGTGACTGAAAAAGACAGGGAGAGGGTTCTTCAATCATGCTCTGACCTTGATAGTTTTCAAGAGTGTGAGTTCAAAAAAAAAAGTACACAACAGCAAGATGAGAAACTTCAGGCTTCGGAGGGTGAGCCGCTGCCCTTGCCTCGCCACCTAAAGGAGATACCAGGTTGACAAAGTGCAGATTTGGCGGGGCCCTTAGTGAGTCTCCTCTGAGCCTCTGTGGTCCTCACTCTCTTCTTCCACTCATAGAATCATATCTTGTGCACAAAGAGCACACTGAGAAGGGACACCGGGAGCACGGTGTCTTGCACCGTGGTTGTGGGGAGCAGGGGGCATCTGGAAGAATGAGAGGCCCAAGAGCTCCACACCTGTGAGGCAAGGACTTGAAGTAAGGTTTACCACTGCCAACATGGGAGCCTGGATAACCTGTCCAGCTGTCTCTGACTCTCTGAGCCATAACATGAGCTGTTCTTCGTACTTCTCCCAGTTGTGGAAAGTACCCAAGGAAGTGCAAATTTACATGGAAGCTCACTGAAGTTGCTAAACATGAGACTAATGTTACCTTCTCAACACTTTGAAGCCATGGTCTCTTACTCTTTTGGGTCTTTGACAGTGCTGGTTCACAGCACACAGCTGGTACAGTTCTGTGATTTCTAGAGAAGCGCTATTGCTAAGACGGAAGAAAACTCCCACATGATTAAAATGGTTTACTGAAAATATCAGCAATGCATGTGGAAGGAGCCACTGACATCTAAGACAGAGCTGCAGGGCAATGGGTAAAAACAGAGCATTTGTAGAGTCTGGGGAAATTGCTTTTGCCTCTAAAGCGTCTTTGATCAGTTCAGTTGAAGCATCTGATCAGGTCTGTTCAGTGTCTCAAGAACAGGCCGTGGAGAGGATGCTAGCGGTTGACAAGATGAAGCAATAGCACTTGCTAGATGGGCCCCAGCAGGAAAGGAGGACATGCCTGGACAGTTTCCATCACTTTTGGCTCCGGGATTGAATGTAGGTACACTACCATACTGCTAACAGACAAGTCATGAGGTGAGTACAAACTTGTCCCGTCTGGGATGAGACCAGCCATGGGAACTGGCCCCTGGACTGTATCTTCTCCGTACCACCAGCCGTGGTATGAAGATGTCTAAACCCCTGCAACCTCACGCGTTCACCTGTGTAAAATCGGCTTGTTTGTTTACTGTGACCAAAACACCTGGAGGGAGCTGAGGTTTAATTGGGACTTCAGTTCCAGGGATGTCTGTGGGGAACGTGTGACAAAGCAGAGACAGAGCAAGATAAACCCTCTAGGGACAATGACCTACTTCTTATGACCAAGGCCCACCTCTCCATATGCCGGCACATCATGTCTCTGTGAAGGGACACGCTCGTTCACTGGGTCAGAATCCTCATGACTGGACTGTCTTTGGGACATCCTCACAGACATACTGGAGGCACACCACTAATCTCATCAGCATCCCTCAGTCCAGTCAAAAGTAAGCAGCCGATCTGGGTATCAAAATCTCACCAGAATTCCGTTATTTATAAAAGCCAAGTTTGACATGGCACCGGTTATCAAACTCCCAGGGTACCAGTAAGACACGGGAGATTCACTCTGCTCAGTCTTACGAGGGAGGAAACAGAGAAGTTCAGCTGTTTGACTAAAGCCACAAAGCAGCGTACTGTTGGCCATCTCAGGTGATCCAGCAGCAACCTGGCTCTCTGCGTGGCCTCCTCAGTCTGTTCTGAAGCTCCCTTCTTCCTCTAGAGGAGCTGTGTACCTATGGAGGTGCTCCAGAGAGCACTCTTGAGAAAGGCTTGAGCATTTCTCCACCCCCTGTGTCTGGGCCTTAGCCCATAGCTGTGGGTTAGCCTTCAGGGACTGAGTAGCTAAGATAACTCCGTCTTTTTTGTTAATGGTCAAAGCCTCAAGAGGGTCTCAAGCCTGGGTCTGAATTTGTTTGACCAGCACAGATGTGAAGATGTCTCCAGAAGTCCCTGGGCCAGATGCATAAAGGAGAACACAGAGTCGATGACGAGACAAGATGACCCGAGACGCTGGTGACCACTGATACAGAGGCCACAGTTTAGTCAAAGTGGATTTTCTTTCCTCAAAGCAATATAGGGACCAGCCACCAGTGCATTTCTGATAAGATATTAAAAATATGCCTCTCATCTTTAGGAAACGAAACGCTGAGCTGGATTTCTGGTTCAATGGAACACCTACCCCTGTTAAAGCACTTAAAAAGGAAAACATCTACAAAATGTCCCATTAGGCTGACAAATTTATAGCAGTGTGAGAAGTGTGCCAGCAGTTTCCAAGCCGAACGGAGCACTGTGTTTAAGGAGTATGAATGGATTGGAGTCCAGCAATATTTCATCCGCAGGAACAAGTTTAGTTACCACAGCTCTTCCCATCTTTCCCACATTTGCTTTAACGGGCATCTGTATGTCATGACAGAATATGGACATCATCTTAAAAAATAAGTTGTAAAATGAATGATATTAAATGGACTTTCACAGCGGGAAGACATGGAAATCTATTCTCATCTTGATGTGTGGGGCTGTACAGACAGAAATGCCATTAGCATTAATGGTAATTATGCGCGTGAGTCCCCGTGCTCCAGAATATGCCCCTTCGTTTGCAAGTACAGTGACTGGCTCATTTTGACACTAGAACCAGCTGAGGCTTTTCTCCCACTGATGACTTGAGTGGCTTGGAGCTCGACTCTGAGCATCGCTTTCCCCAAACTTGCAGTTCAAGCACTCTGAAACTCCTCTTCCTCAGAAGAACTGAAGACACAAGAGAAAGCTGCAATCTCAACTGCCTGTGGAGCGTCCCGGTAATTTGTACATTATTCTCCGTTTTCTGTCACTTGCTGCAGCAGTTAAAATACAAGATCTATGCTCTCTCATAACAAACTTATTTTAGTGTGGTCTGATAACTACCAAGAATAGTATATTCTGACCAATCTAGCAAAAGCTGTTTAACTCCAGTGCAAATGAACAGAAGGTAAGCAACTTAGCATCTGCTCCCCAAAGCCAGTGTATTCCAGTCTGAATACAACAGGCAGGCAGATGACAGATTCAGGGAAATGGTTCAAGTCGCCATTGATTCTTCAGGAAGGCTGCAAGACCAAGTGCTGAGCTAGGTTTCCCTTGACACAGTAGGAAAACAAAACAAAAAGTCCTCTCTGCCCAAAAGTCAGAAGATATTAGCACAAAAGCCAGCCAGCCCTGTACCTTCCCACACACTTCATCAGGACAAGACAAGCACAGTGATGGGTATAATTAAAATGTACTAAAAACAAATAAAAAAAAAACAAACCCTAAAACCCACCAGCCATTGCGGCTTTAATTACGACACAACTAAGAAGCAACCATATTATTCCTACAAACTATTTTCACTTAGCAAGTTCAGATGGAATTATTGCTGTGACCTTTTAAAAACACGAGAGAGTGAATCAATACCCTTTCAGAGCAAGCCTGCCGGAGCCGGACTGGCCATGCTGTAATGGTGTGTATTTCTGCATCAGAAGGCAGTTGAAACCTAATTATCGTCAATCACATACAAGGTAGCTGCACGTACTGACGAGCAGGCAGCCGGTGTGCACGTAAGGGACTGAAAGAGTGCTTCTCCAAGACGGAAGAGCCTGTGTGCTAGGGGTGGAGCGCTCAGGAGCCCTGGGCCAGCAGTGAGGCTCACAGGTGAGTTATAGAGACTGTCACTCATTTACAATAACTAACGCTAGCCTGTCAGAAACAGGCACCTGTAAATGATGTATGAGTGGCTGGCAGCCCGCCATCCCCCCCGCAGACCTTGCAGCCAAGAATCACATTTGATTGTCGAGGTCATCGGAATGCTTTCTTGGATACATGCCATATATTATTAAAAAAATAACAAACAGCCAATCGGCCACATTTCTTCAGGCTCAAGGACACGCTGACCAACTTGCTTTTGGAAAATAAGAACGAAAGCCCCAAGATCCGTTTTCACGGGCCGATCTGTTTACATGCTTCTTTCTAGTCATAAAGAAGCAACAGTACGGTGGGGTCTGAGAGCAGCCACACCATGTCAGATGGGGAGAATACACGGATAGTCACTGTTCCTAAGCTGTTTTAGACACTATGCCAGCAAAACCTAAAAACAAACACTCAATCAACAACCATGACAGCCCTAACTGCCGGGCTATCTGCTGGCAACTGGGTCCAGGGCTTTAACAGCTATGGAAAAACAGTTTGCAGAGGAAGGGAATAAGGGTTTCAGATATGGCTTTTCCATTCAATTCCGTCCTTAAATCTTCCTGAAAATACTAACATGAGCCACATGGCGAATGGCTTTCTTTCATAGTATCTTTTAATACATCATCAAGATGGCTCGGTGGGTTGAGGCACGTGCCACCAAGCCCAGTAACCTGAATTCAATCCCTAGACCCCACATGGTGGGAGGAGAGAACCCATTCATGTAGATAGTCTTTTACCTTCTATACATATGCTACGGCATGTGCATGCCTTGCTCCCAAGTCCAGTGGAACAGACAGACAAACAGCAGCAACAAAGTGCTGTCAGGAGGACACAATATTGTTTTTAAGTATTTTTTTTTCAGTGATCCAACTATAGATAGAAATTTCATATAATATCATCATTTTCCAATATAAGAAATAGATGTGTAAATGTTCCGAATATTAAGGAAGTGTTTCGACAGCACCTTGCAACTTTTCTTGGAGATTAAAAACACAAACAAAAAACCCAACACCTCTATCGTGTAGTCATCTGATTTCAAATATGGCCCCATCAGCTCCTATAGACCCAAACCACTAGCTTCATTTCCTTCCCCAGAAATGAAGTATTCAGTGTATTTGTTAACATTAAACAGTAATTGGACAATCTTTTGTTCAATGTTCTTAATGTCCCTGAATAAGAACATTAAAAATGCACTCTAGGAAAAAATAGGAATACTCATTACACACAAGCAATAGTTTTTAATTTAGAAAAAGAGTCTAATTGAAATTACATTTGTTATGCAGAGACTACCAATAATTATCTTGACTTTAAAAATGCAAACGCAAAGATTCCTCTTGACTGATGACTCTCTTCAGCAGTGGATATTACATGCTGAATTTGGTGATCCAGGGACCTCTTGATGCTGTTAAAGTAGTGTCTAGGTGTATCCGTTGACCCCACAGGGCTGTGGAAGTGGGTGGGGTGCACTGAGTACTGGGCCAGCAACTCTATGAGTTTGTTCGATGCCCTAGTGGGGAGTCACAGTGCTTCTCTTAAAACACCTCAAACAAGCATCTCGAACTAGGCAGTGCTTTCTTCAGA
>NC_034591.1:70483523-70508010 GCF_900095145.1 Mus pahari
CTTACTACAGGGCATTTGAAAGACCACCTCTAATGACTCAACTAGCTTTTAATACCTAGTGTATAAACAGCGACCTGGTTTTGACTAGGAATAAATTAGAGCTGTGTATTGGGGCATTTCTTGCTTTATCCTTTTCTTAAAAAAAAAAAACAAGAAAGAAAACTCCTGCATATTTGCCTCATATGAAACACTTTGCAACATGTTTTCAGTGAGAAAAACCTCATCTGGAAAGAGAGATTCCCCCCCACGCAGGCCCCACACATCCATGACTCTTGTCCATTCGCATTTTCCTTTTCTTCTTCTTTCCCTTTGTGCATTTCTATACTAATCCCGAATGTGCTGATCTGATGCTCTCTGTGTTTTCAAAAGGAGCTAAACAAAGAGAAATGACACATTTCTCAGTTATGTGAAAGTCATGATGAGTCAGATACCAGAGGGGACAATATACTGTGAACGAAATTATCTTTACAAAATACATAAAATGAAGATCATTTCATAGCGTGAAGTGGGTCCAGTAACAGAAGCACATTTGGGACAATCATATCAATATTTTAAAATGTAGAAACTGCCTTAAAATTAAGGTGCTGAATACTAAGCTACGATCCATTTCCAGCTTTAGCATATTTCCATTAGAATTAAGTAGTAATCAATACAAAGTATTTATTGCTATCAACTACAGCACCAAGGGAAGCAAAAGATGCGTGCTCAGAACACAAAACCCTCTTCTGTGGTCACTTAGGAAAAGGAGGAAAAGTTCTACAAGCAGCCTGATCTCCAGTCAGCGGCAGTGGCTGCAACATCCTCGCCCTGCTCTGCTCACTTCAGCTCCCCCCCCCCCCCCCCCACCATTTTACATTACCAAAGAATCTGTAAAACAGTCAAGGAAATACAAGGCAGTGGGAGCAGCTTCCCAGCTGAAGTCAGCTAAGCTGCAGTAGAGAATGCTATTTTTAGAAAGCAAAAACTGACAGGCAAGAACAGGGCCTTTTGTGTTTGTTTTTGAGTTGATGGGACTGGCTAATAATGGTTTAAAGTAATTAAGAGTGAGATCGTAAATTGAGCTTTTAAGGAAAAGTATTGAAAATTAACACCATACTACAATGATATTATCAGGCATGTCCCTGGAATTATGTCTAACAGTACTATGGATCACAACTGTAAGAATTTGAAAAAAAAAAAAAAAGGAATCTTTGGTGACTGCATAATCATAACAAATATATTTAATAATCTTAAATAAACTCTGATGGACTTTGATATCCAAACTTCTAAGAAACTCAAGACATGAGAAATGATTTTTTTTAAAAAAATCAGATCATGAAAGCCATTATTATTTGAAGTAGTATGCATAATTTTTTAGATAATTTAAATTATTAAGTGATCCTTTGCATTTTTTATTAGCTTTGCCTAAAGTTATAACATTAAAGCATTAAGGTCACATGTGATGAGGTTCTGGTTTTCCTTTATTTCTACTCTTGGACTTTCACAAACTATAAACTAAGACTAGTGCTCCCCTACCAGACTAATTCAGTCAGACCGAAGCATTGCGTGCACAGCCATTCACCTGATGAAAACGTGTGCCTTAGAAAGAGTAGCTCTCTCTCTCACACACACACAGGCATACGTGGAAGCAGTTTCCTAACAGGCAGCAGAGTAAGGGACGCTGTGCAGAGATTTTCCTCAGAGCATCTGTTTCCTTTTTCCAGAACGTTTAAGAATGCTCTAATGCATCCAGATGACTTTCAGATAAAGCTTTAAATATCTGGCTTATTTGTAAACTTTACAGACCGTAATCAACCTGTAGTTTTGAAATCTCCACTCATAGAAATTGACTCTTGCGTGGAAGCTTGATTTAAAAGCATATGGGAGAACTCCAAACATCTCTAGGACTGTGAACATCAATGGTTACAACATAGCAAAGCCAGCACTGCATGGGGACTGTTGCAAGTGCTGCAGCTGGGACCTGCTTCCCGCCCCCTTGCCTTTGGAGTAAAGGAGAAGTTGTTACTTTTACCATTTCCATTTTAGTTTTCAGACCTTCAAAGGCAGCAAAGCCATGCCTGACACTGTTCTGCAGTTCTCAGATCCCTCCAGACACTCATCTCCCCCAAGCCCAGTCTCAAGGAGGGGGGAATGATCGGGGAGCACTAGCAGTCAGCAGGGAGGGTGACTGGGAGCACCTTACAGTCAGGGAGGAACTGCTCTCCTTGCTCCTCACTGTTAACCTGAGGACTGTCCCTACCCCTGTTCATCCCTAAACAGTCACTCTTTGCTTCTAGAATTTGATTTTATAGTAATAAAGGGCAGTAACTGTGCAAAAGAGATTACTCACACATAGCCCTTTACTCCTCTCACAAAAGTTAGTAGCTTCACGGAGTTCAGAATTTTTTTCAATTAAAAAATGAATATAAAAATCTTCTTGACAGAGCTAATATTGAATCCCTTACACATCCCTCCTTCCCCTTCTGTAGTAATACACAAGAAAAACAATTCCCTGTTTGTTTCCTAGACAGCACTTAAGCGCACATTCAACAAAATCAAGAGATGCTTGTCTTGTAGTCTCAGGCCATGGTCTGTGGCTTGGCCTGCTCAGAGCTGCAGCAAGGTAAGGCTGCCAGGAGCTGTTCTTCCCTGGGCTCCATCCTGCTTTAGTGACTGTGAATCTACTTGGGAAAGGCTGTCCAACTCTGTATTTGAAATGCCCTTCTTCTGCTGCTAGCACGTAAATGTAATTATTCAAAGTGGGATCATTTAATTAGATAGGAAGGAAAAAAGCAAGTAAAGGAGGTGAATATACTGGGCAGCCAAGGCCACAGGTGAGACTGTGGCACCGCTCACAGCAGCTGTGCCAAGCCTTCCGTTTAGGACTCAGGGCACGGGCAACAGTTACATATATTGGCTTTGCTAGATTTAGTGTACAGAATAAAGTGATGAGAGCTGTCATGGCTTAATCCTCATATGATTTAACTCCTTGGGAAATCCCAAAGAGGAGGAAGGAAGTGGAATAAGGGCAGGAAGGAGTGACGGATGCTACAGGCCACGGGCATTTGGGAAGTGGGAATGAACAGGGTATTCACCTGTGGGGGACAGTCTGCTTTATACCAACTAGGCCTGTTTGGTTATCCGCTGTCCCTGGCTATCGTGACAATGCAAAGTCACTCACTCTCCCTAGGAAAGGAACAACTGTGGGGACCAGTCATGTACACATTTCAAAGAACTCATGGAAAGAAAAACACACCATTATCTTCAACTACAGGAGGATGTGATTTGGTTAAATTCCAGAGAGCCATGGTGAGTGCTGGCTCCTCCTCTAATAGTCCTTTTGCTCCCCACCCCACCAAACCTCTGATTATAAATAAAACAGATAAATAAATAAGTCTTTTCTTAAAAAAAAAAAAAATCGCATCAGAAAACTTTATTTGGGGAGCCCTGTTCAAGATACTTTGTGGGTATGTGTGTACTTACAGAATAAGACTTTGTGTTCTTAGTGTCCAGCATCTAAGTACCTGAGAGTCCCACAAAATTTAAGACAAATTCTTACCTCAGAACATTGCAATCACTCAGTTACAAGATGACACACATTTTATAACACCTGGCAATTTTAAGGACTAAACAGTTTATAAGTAACATTTTAACTGGCATAAACCAATAACAACAACAACAACAACAACATCAGAAACAACAACAACCAACTCTACCTAATGAGATGTAGTCACCCAAAACAAGTACCCCAGACAGAAGCAGTCCACTGCGCAGCCCTCTCCGGGCTTCTGTTGGGTCCTTGGATGGTGGATGAGAAAGTAGAGAATGGGAGAGGCTTGTTAGGAAACTGTCCCATGGGCCCTGCCTACCCTGCAACCAAGGCTAACTCACCTTCGGTTGTGCTGGAGGCTCATGGGAAAGTTGCCACATCAAAGTGTATTAGCTGCTTTACATATGCTCTGCTTATCACAGTTTTGGCTAGGAGTAGCGCTGAATTCAACTGTCACGTTGTCCGTGCTTAGATCGGTGCCTCCACAGGTGTAGGACTGCAGTCCTTATTACTGGTCAACAAGCAGCTGCTGAGTGTGTGCACCTACTGTGTGCACTGCTTGAATCCCTCACAGTACTTCTTAGTCCAATGGTACTGAATTCAGGGGGATTGGGGGGGGGGGGTAAGGTGCTGACTTGGCCAAGTAAGTTACTTCCTAGGACTTGAGACAAACTTTCCAAGGATGCTCTGAGTAAGCAACCAGTCCTCTTCACTGAGGCCTTAGCAGCTAACTACATCCCTAACTACATCCCTAACTACATCCTAACTACATCCCTAACTATATCCTAACTACATCCTAACTACATCTCTAACTACATCCTAACTACATCCTAACTACATCCCTAACTACATTCTAACTACATCCTAACTACATCCATAACTACATCCTAACTACATCCCTAACTACATCCTAACTACATTCATATGAGCACCAGGCTTGTCAGTTACCAAGTACAGAGAGTGTAGGTGACTGTGACCAGGAAAGCAAGTGACAAACAGAACTCACCAGGGCTGTTGTGAGAATCGAGAAAAGTACATAGCACAGCAAACTGTAACGTCAGCCACTATTATGAAACCGGTGTCACCGCATTGAACACGACAGGTGCAGACTGATCAGTTTTATACAGGCTATATGGGGCTGGGAGAGGAAGTCAGAGTGTAGGGATCAGTGTATTTGAAGGAACGCTGTCCTAGTCTGAGGAAACTGTAATTGGCAGGCTTTGGTGGTGTTAATTTCCTCCTCTGAGTGTCCGCGTGACATTTTTCTCAAATAGGAGCTAAATTGCTGTTGGAGCACTTGCTTTTACCCTAACAGGAGTTATGTTTTTATATTAAAAGTTGAGGTCAATAAACAGGAAACAGACAAGTACAGTACTATTTTACCATTTGTTTAATGGATAATAAAAAGGAAAACTCTTAAAACGAGGGGCGAGATTCCTGGGGAAACAGACTCTGAAGTCAAGACGTTAGGAAACCCTTGAGAACTTGGGGGAGATACCTCTCTCTGCAGCTTTGCCACAAGCACAAGTGTTTCCTGTGCTCGTCCCCATCGCAAATGTTACGGGTTGAAGCTAACCAAGGGTTTGACTGGAGTTATCTACAGCAGTATCTCCTCTCATCTGGGGGCAGTACACATCCAAGTTACTATGATCATATGACTTTTGAGAAGACAGAGGGTAGAGGGGGTTTTTTGTTGTTGTTTGTTTGTTTGAGGGTTTGTGGGTTGTTTTTTTTTTTAAAGCACAATAATTATATTATAATTGGACCTGTGAAACTTTTCCTCTCAGGATTATTCCTTTATTGATTCCCTTTAACACAGGACGATACTATGTAGCCGACTGGCCTGGGACTTTTGATACACTTGCCTCTATCACAGCCATGTGCCACCACACTTGACTGAATTCTTAACAGATTCACCCAAGGTGAAAATCTACAGGGCTTATTTCTAAGGTACAGGGTGGGAGCTGGCTCCTCTGACATTGCCTGAGGGTAATGAAGGCGGTGGTAGCTTAGGATGCTCTGAAAGAGCTACAGGCTTGCTCCAAGCTCCTTGAGCCACCTGCGCCTCTCATTTGAAAAAGTTACATAACTTTGAACATGTGGCTAGCACAGAGCCATAGCTTGATGTAGCTACACTCGGTAACTGACAAACCCTGTGCTCCTGTGGATACAGTTAGGGGCCCAGCTGCTAAGGTCTCCATGAAGAGGACCGGTTGCTTACTCAGAGCATCCTTGCAGAGCAGATGCACTAACTGTAGAAGGATTGTGGCTGTTTGTTTTTTGTTTGTCTGGGTATAGAGATCAAGTCCCCCCCCCCCCTTCTTATCAAAGCAGTTCACAGGTGTTTACTGGAGACCTTTTGCCCTGCTCCAGGCTGGACCACAGCTCATGGTTTTATCTAAGCAACAAGAGTAGGCTCCACCAGTAAAGACAAACACTTTAAAACAACTAAAGGGAGTCGGGCTACTTGTGAAGGGCTAGGTCCAAAGTGTTTCTACACTGACAGAAAAGAAAAAGGCCCACATGTACCGACCGACTTTACCTACAGATGGTTGAAAAGTGATTCTCCCCACTATGATCCTATGTACTGTATGTAATTATCTGTAATTGAATTACAAGTAAAATAATCAGTTTAAAACCAAGTATTCACAACAACTACAGGACAATCAACACCATTTTTCATAAAAACATGTCATATGCCGAAAAGTGGTCAAAAATGGGGTGGGGTGTGGTGGTTAAGTGCAAACCCCACAGACATGGGAGCCATGTGCATGATGCTTACTTCTTTGAATAAATTCAAATGACAGCCCTATTTCATTTCTTCATTCAGTTTGGAGGCCAGATGGCATTAGCATCATTTACTTCACCTTGTTGTGCTTAATTACTACAATCAACACACTATTCTCCAAATTAATCATAACAAAGTAATTTCATTAGTAACACAGCAGGCTGTTGAATTATTAGCATCATAACAGTTTGCAAACAATTAAACTTTATTTGAACCTTAAAAATTTGCAGAGTGGAACATTATTGTAAGATCTAATGGCAACAGAGTACAAATTCAGTACAGAGCAAACGATCAAGAAAATGCTATATAAAATATGACTTACAATCACCTTTCAGAAAAATTAGCTCTCTAACTGTTCATAGAAAAACAAATAAAAGCTAGGCAAACATAATGAGAACATAACAATTAGCATATTTTCTAACAAGCCCTGTTGTTTAAATTCACATTAATGATGTTATTATGATCTTGAAGAGAATGTGATATACTGTCAGGGTTAGAGAGAAACTTCTTCACAGCACAAAAAACGAGTTTATCAACTGAACAGAAAGCACACTTAAAGCACAGGGAACAGCAGTTCTTTTCATCTTTCCCAATTTTAAAGGCCTTTGGTTCCAGTCTTCTATCTCCCATGTATATTCAAGTTTAAAAAAGAACAAAGGCCAGAGGCTCTGGGCAGAAGCAGCTTCTGTGCTGGAAATGCTGGCCATCAGTTGGCAAAGGACTCCCTCTCCTGGATTAACTAGAAAAGGAGACAGAAATCTAACTGCCTCTCAGTCGACCGAGTGGGGGAGGGGTTCCCAAGTGGTTCCACGTGCAAATGACAAGCTGCTGCCATCTGCTGGCCACTTAGGTTAAAGGCACAACCCCTGTAACCACAGGCTAGGCTTGGCTTTTCAACCATGCTGGCCCTGAAAGACCAATTACCGAATTAATTTCTGCCTGTCTAACTTTTGCCAAGACGACTCCAACCTATTTAGATGACGCTTTAGTAGGAAATGAGTAACTGTACAAATGTAACTTCTGAAAACTTGGACTATGTCTACATAGGAAAACTTAGGATATTTTTTCTTTTACTTTGGAAAATGAGTGATCACAACATACATAGTATAACAGTAAAATAAACACTCTTTAATATTGCTTGTCAATATAGTTTTACATAAATAGTGGAGATTTAAAAAATATCAGCCAATTTGCATTCCGACCTGAAAAATTAGGCAAAAGCTAGGACCTGCTAAAGAATGATTCAATAGTAGATTCCATTTACTCCAAAATATCTAGTCACTGGTGCATTTGATACAGGGTAAGGCTCCTCTTCCATCTCTAGAGATGATTAAAAACACTCCAATTTTAACTATATATGAAAGAGCACTGTCAGGATTCTGCATCCGTTACCCACGCAGCAACGAACAGCATCAGAGAGCAAGTCAGCCTTCCCTTCCCTCACTGCTGGCTGGCAACTGTTGCCATCCTGAGTCTTGCTCTTCTGTTTGGTCCAGAGCAGTGCACAGGAGTTTCAACCAGGACTGCTGCTTAGCGGTGGGATTGCGATAGTGCAGTGATAGATTCAGAGAGGTCAGAGAGTGCCTGGCTGTCCTCGGACTCTGAAAACATGCTCAAGTTGTTTATATCATTGTATTAGTGGTAAAATGGGGTTTCTTATGAATCTTTGATTTCATTAAATTTAAATAAAATTATATTAGAAGACACTGGCAAGCCCATCATCAAATTAGGATACTGAAGGGCTTTCAGAGACCCAGCTCTGGTTTGCTCTGTGCACTAGCAGGCAGCAGGCTATCACTTTCCCTCTATCCGCAATTCAAGCGCCAGTCTATTCTTTCTTACCCACAGCAGGTAAACCTGTGAGTCTATACAACTTCTTTAATGAAAACATGGTATTACTCTATGAAGAATAAAATAGCAGACTAAGTCATCTCTACAGCTTTAAAGAAGTCGTTATTACTGACCCAACATGTACAAAGTCTAGGAAATTATTTGCAGCACTCTAAAGAGAACTTACACTCAGCAGCTAAGAGAAACAGCAACCCTCACTGGCAGCGTCGGTGACTAAGATTCACGTACAATCACAATTAATTTTATTATACAAACCAAACGGGCAAATTAAAACTAATGATTTGCAAAACAGCAACAGGTCTTATCTCTACTGCTTGTATCTAATGTGAGCCATCATTGCCTGCTCAATTTGACGACAGAGTGCTTTAGTGCGTGACTACATAGAATGGCAGCTGAGGCAGGAATGGTCACCCAAAGGAAGGTGGCTCCGAGCAGGCACTCAGGCGTTCCATGTTCCAAGGCACTTGCAGACAAACACAAGACTTCTCTGCATGCAAAAAGAGAAAGCTACATTTAAGTTTTCTTCTTTAGTAGAAATGCTATTTATTTATCCTGCTTAGAAAAAAAAACATTTTTAGCCAAAAAAAAGTGAATATTTGCTCAACGGTTTTCAAAAATTTCCTCAGGAAGGCCATAAAAGTGGCATTTTACTAGATAGGAGGAGGTTTATGAACACAGCTGGTTATTATCAAAGAAACTTTCTCTAAATAATCTGTTCACTTCCAAAGTAAATTCTCTAGTTATTTTTAAAAATTAAAGCTGAAGCAAAACAAAATAAAACAAAAACAAAAACAGATTTGGGGCACCATACTTATGTTATCAGAAAACTACAAAGACTTAAAAAGGCAAAGACTCAAGGAAGAGAGCAAGAGAACAGAAGAGCTCTTACAGAATATTGGATTAAAATGTACTTACCAAGACTCTCAAATATCATACATCTCCATTAGGTAGGCTTTAGGCACCAAGCCAATGGCTCCCTTCATCTCTCCTACCCACCAGCCATATCTATTGTATTCCTAATTGAAAACAATATGCAGTATTAACCACTAGGTTGGGGTAAGCACAGTATTGTTTGTATGCAACTTCTTAGAAATGATTTCTTATAAAGTTACAAATGCTGGAGCTGCAAATGAAAACATTTTCATCCTTTTTGTTTTTGGACAAACCAAACCAAACCAAAAGAAACAAAAACAACAAATCTCCAAACAAACAAAACAACAAACAAACAAACAGAAAGAAACAAAACCCAAGCAAACCCATTGCTGTTGGCAAGTATTTAAATCACTGTACAACACAAAATGTTTTCATTACTGGGCAGACCGCAAAAGCAGTCACTAGCAGAAGAACATGGAGAATGAGCACTGCAGGAGCTAGTTTCTGGGGCTCCCACTCTCTCCACAGTGCAGCCTTGAGCACCATAGGCTAAAGCCATGAAGCCAGAGGGGCTGCACGTGCCTTTAGGAAGCTTATTATCTATCTAGCAAGGACAGAAGTCACTCTTCCCCAAGAGTGGAGGATGGGAGGGCACAATGACAAACTAGTAAGTCCTAATGAAACTTGAGTGGCTTAGAATTCAGGGGTGCACCCCTTCTTCAGAAAATCTAGTACATTTAAAGCTGATTAAAGTGGAGAATAAGAAAATACTAAAATTAAAAATTCACTAATACCAATACAAAATAATTCACAAATGGAGTCTTTGAAAATAATATCCCAAAGCTTTTACTGATCCTGCACTGCCTAAACTTGGGAGGCATGTTAAAGTAAAGGTACCATTAGGTTTGCTTGCAGCATGGAAGATCAATAGGAAAGGAAAGTCTTCTAGTTTGAAAGGCAGAATATTAATCTGTGAACAGAGTGACTGATGAGGTGCTCTGCACATTACAATGTGAGATAAACAAACCTGGCCCTCTCTTCTCTCCTCCATTCCCCACTGACAGACACAACATTGCTTTAGGCACTGTGAACCCTCCTTAACCGGCCTCTGTCTGCCAGATTGACTAATGTATTTTTATCTCAAATTTATTTATGTTTAGTGAGATACAAACAAGTAAAATGAATTACAAGTTTCAAGAATAATATCTTCCAAAAGCAATACTCTGCACAAGCATTAAGACCCAAATTTAATTTTTCATATAAGATAAATTTTTAAAATCAATCCCCAAAGTAATTCAATAGGTTATGATTTTCCAACGTCTGAGTCATAGATAAATGTGCATATGCACACTGAGTTATGTGCAGGGAAGGGAGGGTTGATAGACATGCAGGCTTAACATTCATATTGATTTGTATGCTATTGACCATCGCAGGGAAAATTATGCTATTCTTCAATACAAATGTAGCAACATTAGCATGTATGTATCGACAGACAGTCTACCTATAAATTAAAGGATAAAATCTATGAGTGCTTTTAAAGTGGTGGGCAGTAGCAGAATTAGGCTTATTCAAAGAACAAAGCGGGAAGGAGAGGGGGTAAAAAGGCTTACCCCATATTTCTTGTTCTAACAAGGGTACAGCCTTGACTCTTGAGGTGGTGTTAAGTTTAAAAGTTCACTGATAGTGCAACTTTAGTGGACAAAACTGTCCAAGCAGTGAGTACTCAGTCCAGAACTCAGCAACGATGCGTGTAATCTACATAAGGCATATTTATCAAAAGGAAGTATCAACTTACCGAACACTAGACTAGCAATCACTGTATCCTAGAAAGCACCTTATAAAACTGTCCCTTTCAGTTTTTAAGGAAATGAATACAACTGGAGCCCAAATGCTTTGCCAAACAAAGATACTTTACAGATCAAAGGTCTGTATTGTAAGATATCAAAATGGATTAATGGGTTAAGTCTGGGAGTGAAAGTTTTGCCCAATACCAGCCTTAGTTTTCCCCCAACTGATTACATCAGAAGAGCAAAAGGTCTAGCCTGCCAATAGGAGACCCAGAAAGCACCCAGTGGGAGGGCAGACCACTGACCTGAACCTGCAGCCAAGGAGTGATGCTGAGCCTGGAGACGACGGTCAGGTCACAGAGCTTTATGGAACTTTATTCTACTTTGGCTATAATCTGTACTGTCAACTAAGGACCTATTATTACTCCCCCAAAGAGCATAAATCCTCAAATTAAGACAAGAGATTTTACTTGAGAAAGTCTGGTGCTCTGTGTGGTAGAACAGTAAGGGTAATTAACTAGAATGGACAGTAGCAGGCAACAGAGAGGAGCTTTCTCAGCGGGAAACGGATCCCTTACACAGAACATTCCAGAGAGAAAGTAAAATGTTACAATAAGTAATCCTAAATGCTTCATTTAATTTAAAATATACCCCCATGTATGAAATACACACCTCATGAAAATGCTCTAAAATATCAGATCATATTCAGAAAATGGTAAGAATAAAAATCAGAATATTTCTTACTTTCTATTTATAAATAATTCCACATAATACTCCTGTGTGAAATTAAGACATAAGATAAAATATAGCAAGACAAAAACTCTAGAAGGCAGATTTACAGCTGTGCACTGCAGCCATCAGAGTAGTCAACAAGACTGCACGCAGGAGCGCCCCTTGTATCTCCACCGTCCTCTGCACGAGCCTCCTGAGCAACATGAATCCCAATTAAACCATCTGCAGCCCATAAATCGGGATGAAAACACTCCTTGGACTAGAGCAGTTTTCTAAACTTTAGCCTCAAGATTCAACATCATGCAAGGTTTCCTTCCAAAACAGAAAGCCAGCTCATTTGCCCCAAACATATGTGATCACAAATGATAGATTGCTTAATGGTTGGAAATAATGCCATCAATAAATACCATGTTGTCTTAAAATCTACACAGTAATTATAACATTGTTCTAGAAAGTCACAGATGGATCATTTAAAAATCACCCCTCAAACCTTATTAATAAAGAAAAGATGGGGGGGGGGGCCTAGGGGAGGGGAAGAGGAGAGACCCATACCAGACTGCCATGTAACTCTTGACAGGTCGGGAAGCATCACGTCATCCGACTGCTCTCAAGATCTCAGGTACGAGGTCTGCCATCTGGTATCCTTCACCCTATTCGGCTCTTACCATCAACTGAAATGCTAACATAGGCAAGTGATTGTACCTCGGGAGGACTGATAAAATAATGAAGAGTCCTTTAATCTACAGGAAACCATTTTAGTCAATTTATAAGAAATATTGCATCCCTTTGTAGGACGTGTAATTATTTTCTATTAATCATGTGCTCTAAAGCTACATTATGCGGTTATTCTGTTATCACTGGGAAGAGGCCTGCAGTCAGCTTCTGACAATGTTAGGTAATTACTAACACAAAGCTGCTTTCTCCTCCCGCAGTAATGCTATCAAGATCCAGAGGTGTAGTGATGCTTATTGTATAAAAATAGCACTCAAAAGGAATGTGCTATCTGAGAAATGGATGGCTTCCAGGCAAAATGTAACATGGCAGTCAAAGAGGCAAAAACCCAAAGTCAAATTCCTCTAATAATTCAGGAAATAACAGTAAGATGGTAACAAACCTCGCAGTCTGACTCCATGTCACAGCTGTCAAACCGCTGAAGTCATCTTATTTGTTTATAGTTAATATTTACTGGGCAATAGAGAGATTGTGCAATAAGGCTGGGGAAAGGACTAGTTTTGATAAAGAGAAATAGACTTTGTGTAACACAGTAGTAAACACATGTTCACACTTGCTTATTAATTCAGCCTTCCTCTCTGCTGGTGTGTTATTTTACACTTGAGTAAGATTCCCAAATTCACTTAAATCCTTTTCTGTGCCAGATCCTCTCCTTTCTTGAGTATGTCAATCCACGTTCTGCAAACTGGATGAACAAATCTGCTTCACAGAAACCTAAAGCACTAGCAGGGTCTAGGGTCTCAGTCCCTTACTGCTATGTTTGAAGGCAACAGGTGCTTCAAATGCTGGGCAGTCTCTATATCCTTTGTCTGAGCATACATCCGTGCTCCGACACATTCTAGTCCTTTGTGAAATGAAAGCAATTTCATCCACAGAATATTAAGCATGATGAATTTAAGAATCAATGGATTTAACCTTTATTTTCCACATATGGTAATTATGCCTAATAGATTAAAAACTAAGTTAATGTTTTAAACATATAAAGACTTTCTTCAAGGTTATCTCATTGTGTGTGTGTGTGTGTGTGTGTGTGTGTGTGTCTGTCTGTCTGTCTGTCTGTCTCTATGTGCGTGTGTCTGTGTGTGTAGAACTTGTATGAATCCTTCACTTTCTCATCATGTTACTGGTTCCCTTAGCAACACAAGGCTTGATACCCATGATGATCTAATGTCCCTGCTGGTTCCCTGACCATTGGAGATGGGTGTGATCCCCACGGTTCTCCATGCTCGTGGAATAGCACCACTGGGAGGTGCTTTCCATGGCTGCACTGGGTTCACAACAGTTGTGGGATCCAGATCCCTGGTTTATCATTTAGAACTCAGGTGTGACTGAGTTCCTCCAGTTCGCAGAATTCTTTTTTGTTTTGCATCACCCACTCCATCTTAATAGCAGGAGAAACATGGACAAGTAAGAATTTAATTCTCCAAAGAAATTTATTTTAAATCTCAGAGATCTGGCATACTGAATTCAAATTTTTACAGTAAATACTTAACAATGCTGTGGACTAAACATGGCCGTCCTGCCTGATCCTTCATTGACATGTTGGGCAAGGAGAGACTCACAGTAAAGCTCAGTAGAGAAGGCTGGAGTGTCAGGGTTTGTCACCTGCCAATCCACATCTCCATGACGGCTTCTGGGTTCACCCATGCCACGTGTCCAGCTGTTACTGCTTCAATGCAGGCCTTTACCACCTCACTGGGAATAGCTACACTGTTACTTCTGCTCCTCTGAGCTTCTAAGAAACTGTCTGCATCAGTGTATGCTGCTGCTGAAGAACTCTCTCCTCACACGTAACTACAAAATCCTCTGCTTAGCTGCTTCTCTCTGTAGCAACATTTGCCTGTCATTTCTGTGGTCTGCCTGGTCCCACCTGCTCCTGCACCCACTCCTGTCTGTGTCAATGGAGTGCTGTTTCCAGGAAGACCCCTCCCCCAGCTAGATCCTGTTCAATGCCCAAAACACATTCAGTCAGCTGGCATGATTTGTGTGCTGGATTACCTGACCCACACTAACACATCTCACTTCAAGCTGAGCTTTTGGTCCTCAGTGGATTTCACACACCACAGTTTTATTCCTTCAATAGCAAAGAACAAACATCATGAACTCAGAGTAAGACCTTCTTCTCTTCTCTATGCCCCATAATACTGCAAATGTAATAGATGTTCAGTAAGTTAAACACTGGAAACTATCCCAGGTCCATGTTTGCACTGAATGGTGCACCAAGTGTCTAACTTTGAAAATCAATTTAATTTCTAGTTGGAATCATTGTTCTTCATAGATATTTATCTAAGAATCATTTACCAAACCCTTGCTCTGATCTATGCACACAGTGAACTTGGGCAAGCTGAAGCACGGGGCTCCTGCCTCTGGCAGGTTGCTGGCTAGTGTTTTCCACAACACCCAACGAGATGCTATGTCAAAAGAGCTTCCACCTTATCTTCAGAAGGGAAGATACCTGTCTCCTTGGAACCAGGACATACCTGATTCCGTTTCTCTGGAGAAATAAGCTGACTAGGACTAAGCACTGACAGCCCCGCTGGGGATTAGGGTGGGTGACATCTCAGGGAGGCACCTGTGGGGTCTTCACCTCTTCCCATCTTCTTGAGCTCTCTGTCTTCTTGCCAGTCTTGGTTGTAGATGAAGTGGGTAACTTGGGTAAGCTCCTTCTTGCCTGTAATACTTCTGTTCCTCACTGAGACTATAGTAATTCAACTTCATACTTTATATATATCAGTAAGTTGAATTATTATACACTTGGGTCTTTGTAGAAGCCCTTAGTTTTACACACACACACACACACACACACACACACACATTTGTTGTTGTTATTGAGGCTATTACCTGCCCTGCTCCCCGCCCCCTTTTTTATTAGAAAAAGTTGCCGAGGTTCAATCATCCACGAATATTCTAGAGGTTCCTATGAGAATGTAGTTTTTCAAAGCAGACAGTGATGGGCAAAGTCAGGGCTCTCCTTTTTTGACTGGAAGGAATTTCAGCTCCCTAGCTCTTCTGTTTTGAGTTTGGTTGCCAGGGAACTTAGGCTGAAGGTACAAGTCTGGCTGCAGAAACCCCATCATCTTGGAAAGCCTCCACGGGTGTAACTCTTCCGTCCTTGGTCTTTATTTGGTTTTCTCTGATTATGTTGAGTCTTAATTTCTTCACTTGTAAAGTGAGGGCGTGCACTAAAATTCTCCTAACTTCGTGATTCCATCATTGTCTTAAGAAGCCAGAATTCTTTCCTGTTTTTAACTGTAATTTAGTAAATGCGTTTTAAATACTTGTCATTATATGAGGTATTAGCTAAATACAAAAATACTTTAAGACATGGCGTTTACATCAGGAAGTTCAGAATGAAAGTAGCAAAGAAGGAGGTAAGTAGGAAAGATGAGGGAGGAGAGGCATTGGGGGTGGGGAGACTGAAAGGAGGAATGACATGGGGGAGGGGAGAGAGCTCATCTTAACCCTGACCAGTAAGGGGTGGGGCTTTGCAATTTTATGTAGAAAAACCAACAGGTAGGTGGAGCCTCCAGATGGAATAGAGAGAGTAACGCAGGGCCTGTGTGAAGAGATTAAAAGGAAAATGTCTGTTTTCAGGGACAGCAGATGTGGCTCACACCCAAGGCACAGGAGGGAAGCAGTGGGCAAACTGGGTTGGAAAGCACAGGTTGGTTGGCTTCCTTGTGTCCCTCTGTCTGTCTATCCTGTCTGTCTATCGGGGCATAAGAGTTTATGGCTAACAGACAAAAGACCAAGCAAACACTTAAATACTTCTTGGCTGAACAAATGAAAGGTCTACTTTAGTTCCGCCTTGGTAGAATCCTTTCTAAGATACTGCATGCTCATCTCTCTGCCTTCCCGCCTCTGCTCTGCAGGTGCCCACAGCCTAGGGGAAGGACTGCTTATTAGCACTTTCTGTTTCTTAGGCTCCTTGTCTCTGCCACCCAGCTCAAAATCCTGGAAGGGAAGCCACTCAAAGCTTCTCTGGATCCAGCTTCAACTAGTTCTCTGCACAGAAAGGGTTTAACAAATAGCTGCTGACCAAAAATAAATAATTAAAATTAATTTAAAACAATCAACCAACCATCTGTGTTATTTATAACTGGGTTGAAATACTTAAAATTCATGTTCTGATACAAAAAATCAAAAAGGTAATGTCTTAACTGAGGTCCACGCAGTGCCAGGACTGGAAAGGATTTAGGGTGGATGGGCATTGATTTCTAGAGAGGGTACTGATTAGCTGTGTCCATGGGTAGTCTCCACAGAAACACTGTTGGGCATGGACTTCCTGTAAGGCTGAGCCACACACATATATGTTCCGTGAAGTACCATGCAAAGCAGGCGCACAAGTGCTTACAGCACCACAATGTTTGTGTTCGCTTTTGAACAATTTCTTTTCCCTTTGCACTAATTATGGAAGCAAACTAGCAGAAGCATAACAACAACCAAGCAGATCACTTCCAAAGCCCCTGCCTCGGGCCTCCAACTCAACACAGCCTAGAGTTAGCTGGGAAGAAGAGACCGCAGGGAAGGGCTGCCTCCATCACCTGGCCTGTAAAGGGACCCAGGCCACTTCCAGAGGTACCGTCCTTGGGTGTGAGCCAGTGGCTTTCCTCTGTGGTTTCTGCTTCAGTTCAGTTTCTGCCCCAGCTTTCCTAAATGATGGACCTGGACACTGAAAGAAAACCTTTTCAATTCAAGATTCTTTTTAGTTCAGAGTGTTTAAACAAAGTAACAAAAAAGCAAAGTAAACAAAAGGGGATCTGATCTTCGAAAGAGCAAGAAATAGAAGATGGAAGCTTTTCCCTGAACTTTTCTACTTTAAAAAAAAAGAAAGCTAACCATTCAACTATGAACACATGTCACTTGTTAATTTGTTAAACATCTACTTTATAAAGCTTAATTATGTGTATGTGTGTGTGGGGTATATACACATGTATGCAGGTGTCTACAGAAATCAGAGGTGCAGGATCACCCCAGAGCTGGAGTTACAGGCTACTGTGAGCCACTTGGAGAAGGGAAACACTCCCGGGTTCTGCAAGAACAGTAAGTGCTCTTAACTTAATCTCTTAATGGCTGAACCTTCTCTCTAGCCCCAAGATTTTCAGTTCAGCAGTCTGACTCTTGTCTCCACTCTCTCCTGCCTAAGAACCACCCAAGAATGTCTAGCTTCACAGTCTACAGGGATGGAGGAGACATCACAGAGTAAAGGCAAAGTTTACAATGATATGCACTGTGCCAGAACTTGATTTCTGAGGCAGGGGCTGGGTAAAAAGGGTACAAGAGACCACAGATTGTTCAATTTAACACACACACACACACACACACACACACACACACACACACACACACACACACACACACACACAGAGTGATGCATTCATTTATTTATGGCTCTGGTTTGCTTTTGGGAAACTTCTGGTTATTCAACACAGAATTAGAGTCCTGTAGACCCTGGCACTTGGCTACTTCCCACAACGGTCCCTCCCATGGTCACAGGAACCTCTGACACTGATGCTGTCTTCCTGCTCACTCTCTTTCAAGTTACTATAAGGTCTGGGTCATCAGTGTTCCTCCAAAGCCCCATTCCCCTTTACTGTCAGCCTTGTCCCAGAAGGTAGGGCTGCCTCCATCTTATGGGAGAAGAGACAGGGAAATACTTGAGAATGTTGTTTGGAAAAGTGGGGCTGGAGCTGCTCCCACTGCTGGAGAGGCAGATTGCATGGGGCCCCGGCACCCAAAGGGACAGCAAGCAAGCAAGCAAGCAAGCAAACAAACAAAATGCTGTCAGGTTCAAACAAACAAAATCCCAAGGAAAAATCACCCCTCCTTCCCAAAAGGCCACAGGATTGGATTATTCTTGGGGATTCAGTGTTAGCCATGGTTGTCCCCCTGAGTTACCCTGGTCAGTTTTTAGTAGTTGGCCATTCTATTTGTACTACCCTGGGGCATCTGAGCACAAATGAGGAAACTAGGAGAACTATATATTAAAATAACAACAACAAACAAACAGACAAAACCCCAATGCCTTTGTCTTTGCCAGTGAGACCTTTGATTCATTTGTTTTACATATGTTTGAAGCCCCAAAAGCTATACTAAGTAAATCTTTGTATTCTAACAAGAAGTAAATACTCAATGACAGCCACAATTCACCAATCACTGGCAAGTATCAACCAAACACAAACAAAGCACTGCTTAAACCTTCAGCCAACACAACCTCAAATGCATTTTATTGCAGTCATGACCACTCTCTTATCTACATTTCCCATTTTGATCTTAATAAAATATTTTTTTAAAGGCAGCAAAGCTAAAGTCATGCATACCTCTGAAGAAAGAATATATTCCAGAGCTTTAAGCAGCATCCCTCTTTCCTGCTGAAGGATAGCTTTCTAAAAACATTTTATTGCTGGAAAAGTTAGGACGAGGAGGAGGCAATGTACCAACAAGTACAGACTGAAAGATAACTGTGGGAGCTTGTGAGTCCAGAACGGCAAGGCAGAGCAACAGGACAGAGAGGTAGCCTGCTGCTGTGTGACCTGGAACCTACTGATGAAATACAAATATTGTACAAACACGCTTCCAGGAAAACACCACTAGCCTACCAGATAATGTCCATGGTTTAGGAAAAGAAAACTGAGATGCAAATAGTAAAATATTTAGCATGATTTTCTAAACAACTGGATTTCAGCAAACAACTGAAATTAAAAACTAAAAGATTTTCTACTTCTAATAATGACTTTTCCTCTCTTAAAACAAAACAAAACAAAACAAAACAAAACAAAACAAAAAAACCATGAGATCATGTTGTCTATTTTCAGAATTAATTCTCCAACAAAACAGTTATCATAAAAATCTCAAATTATACCTTCATTTGTTCCAGAAAATGTGCTCCAACTTTTCTTTTGGTAGGAGGGAAAAAAAAAAGACTTCTAAATCTACATTAAAATACTGAATTATTTTAATTCATTAAGAAAACAGCATCAAGCTTATACAAAGAGAACAATAAAGCAAAAAGGTACTGACTCCATTTAAGGCAAACAGTATTTAGATTATTTAGATTTACATTAGTGAGGTTCAAAGGTTGAAACTAAAACAAACAAACAAAAAAAAAAGGCGGGGATATTTGAAGGAGGGGCTAACTCAGCCTGAGGTTCACATGGCAGCTGCTAATTGGAAAATGTTAAAGAGGAAAGGGGTAAGGGCAGGGTGTCTGCCAGCTCTTCTTTATTGTATGTTGCATTTGATTTTCACTGAAGAAAAAATAGGGCAGTGGTGGTTAAGATGTGTGTAACTCAAAAGAGGCTTGACATAAATACATCATCCTGTGGCTAACGGAGCACAGCAACTTGCCATCAAGATGTTCATGGAAAAGAAGGCAAGGAAGGGAGGAAGAGGAGGAGGGAGGAGGGGGAGGAGGGAAGACAGGAGGAGGGTGGGAAAATGTAAAAATAAAGGTATATTTCCATAGCGATGTATAATGAAAATCGTCTAATCATCAAATCAGTGAAATGTTTTCTACCATTACATTTACAAAATTAAAATGCCTTTTATTATAAAGCATACAATTTGATTTTAAAATTTGTCTAAATATTTATACTAAAAAATCTTTCTTTAAAGTACTTTGTGCTGACTTTTTAAAATGGACATATTCAAAACTGAGAAACTTGTGGGCAGTAAGTTAAATCATAGATAATATTTCAAATTAAAAGTCAGTACATTTCTAAGATTAAATTATATTTCTTTAAAACTTTTTAAATAGTTTTATTTATTTAAAAAAGGCATGGCATCAATTTCTTACAAAGTATTCATTTTCTATGTCTTCACAAATATTATGCTAGATTTCCTAAAATATATTCTTCCTTTTTATACAATTTCCATACTTAATTCAAAATGATGAACACAATTTTTCATGATTAATGCTAATACTTTATTGACATGAGATGGGAGAGTAATCACCCATAGCTAGATGTAAAGCTGAATTAATGACACCAGTCTGATTGTGCACATTAGCTGCAATTACCTGCACCACTCATTCTGAGCCACTAGATGGTGTAAAAAAATAAATTAGAATGGTGAAAACTTCATGCCATCACCACATAGATTTAGATAATACTCTAAGATTAAACACATTTCTAGTCATGCAAAATAGTTATTTTTACACTACTTCTATTTTTAAAGAATTGAATTAGGCGTTTGCTTATGCGTATGTGTACAAGTTTCTGAAGCGTTCTCTCTTTATACTGCATGGGCCTCAGGGGTTGAACTTAAGTTCTCAGAGTAAAGCAGGCATTTTTACCTGCTAAGTCAACTGCTTATCCTTCTAAAAATATACAGTACTGGTCCCACATTGATCTAGAAATCCATTGCTTTCTTCTGAAAATCTTGAGTTATCAATTTATTATTTTAGGCATTCAGAAATTAAACACAGTTATGGTATTAACTTAAGGTCTGTGTCTACCCAGGTTTGGACAAAACTGTAGGTTACAGCACCTGTGAGAGATCATTCAGTGTTTCCGCACCTGCACAGTGCAAGGTGGGAAGTCTTCACACACACACACACACACACACACACACACACACACACACACACACACTCGCCTCCAAAGCCAGCAGAGAGCCAGCAAAGTCTGCAGCCGTGTTGGGGCAGAGCCGGGAGGCTGTTCTCTCTATGGTACCATGCACCACTCTCTGAGGCTCACAGCTGCTGACTGAGTATCAATCATTTAGCTATGGGGAGATACAGTGACTAACACACTCATCTTTCTTGGCTCTTCATTCAAAAACCAAAATTAGTCCCAACTAAAATGCTATCAATAGAAGGAACCCAATGTTGTTGGAACATCAAGCCTTGCAAAGGTCTGAAAGAGGAGGCCAGTTCTCTCCCAGATCACAGCATTTAAGATGTTCAGACAGAATTGAACGCTACGTGTGAGCTGGGCCACCTCTAACCCAAGGTCTTAAACAGGTTTCAGAGAACTCAACTTCTACCCTCAGCATCCTGGAAGGACGGTGCACACTAGGACTACACCTTTAATTTCACAGGAACAGGAAATGGCAGAAGTGAGACGAGTCCATGCCACTCTGCCTGGGGGAGGGGGTGGGGGTGGGTATTCTGCCTAGGCTTCCAGCAGCCAAGCTGATGCGTAGAGAGGAGACCCAATATGGGCTTTACGAGTTCCACGTGCGCAAAGGAATACAGTGCTGTGCCATGTATCCCTACACTCTGAAATTTCAGATACATGTTAATCAACCTTTGAATTTTATATACTCACAGCTACATTGGTTAAATAAACATCGAGCTTGGTAAATTTGGGAGGAATTTTAGGAAAGTTTCCTGATAAGAACTGGGCCAAACAGTGTTATTTCTGTTAAGTAATTAACTATAAAAGCTGCTGTTTTAACTTGGGACAATTAAACGTTTGATAACAGATTTAGTCAAAGCTGTCATGTGGCTATGACAGTAAGATAACATAGCAATGCATGGATCCCACCACTGGAAGGCTGACTGGAGTTCACGACCAGTCTTGGCTTTGGGCTTTTCAATAAGTCATGATCTGTATTATTAGTAAATATTCCTTCTCCCACTTCTCCCACTAATCTCCAAGTGCTCATGTATTATTCTTTAGGATTCCTGGTGTCTAGAATGTGTCCTGGTATTGTGCTTGCTTTATATGGTATGGGATTAAGCAGAAGGGACAGAAATGAACTACTCTAGGAGTCAAGATAATATAGTTAGCTCATGTACTCTGTCTGCACCAAGAATAGACAATCTTCATTAAGATGCCCACTCTAAGATTCTGTGGCCAGCTGGGTCAAGATTTTCAGTGCCAGCCAACCAACATTAAAATCCAAAATGTGACATTATTTTCAAATTCTCTTTGTATCTAATAATACCTATCACCTTTCTGAAATATCCAAAATATTTCTCAGATCAATAACTTTAAAGTGTTAGACTTATGACCTATATAACACTTCTCTGCTTATATTTGAATCATTTTCATTCATGATTTGGTGCTAAGATAATCTTAAGAACATTTTAAAAAAATCCCTATAGTACGGTAGGAAAAATTTTAGAATGAAAATTAAAAGAGTTCCAACATAGCATCAGAAACTGACATTTGGAGCAGACAGGTTCTACAATCCAGTATCTTAAAAAGCAAAGACACAATTCTCATGTATATAAAGATGAGTTTGTGGCAATATACTTTTGTATTGCAATTACAAATATAGTGTGTTAAACTTTAAAAAAAATTACCTCAACCTGTCTGAATATAGAGCCTTTAAATTGTTGGAACACCCAATGTGTTTATACAAAGATGAAAACCTTTTTTTTTTTTTTTTATAAACACAATGTTTCCACTGGAGAATGGCAGGCAAACTCAGAATAAGCACACAGAAGAATAAGAAGGAAGAAGCAAGAAAAACATAATTAATAACCTAATACCTTACAATGTTAACTTTCACATAAGTATATTGTTTCTGGATAGGGCAGTAGGCGGATGCCTGCCAAGGGCTAGAGTGACAGGTAAACACACGGCTAAGTTGAATCCTGTTATCTGATTGTGTTTAAATTCTGATTATAGTTCACTTGACAAAATAATTAATTATTGTGAACTTCCAATTGTTAACTAGGACCTAGAAGAATTCCAACTGGCATTTTTCCCTTGTGTTGTAAATTTAAATGCAGGAGAACTGAGCTGTGTATTTCCCTTTGACAGCTGTCTTTTGCAGGGGTGGGGGGCTGGGGGTTGGGGGTGTATTTTCTTACCTTGCTAAGAATGTAAATCACATCACCACGCTTAAAGGATAACTCATCAGAAAGAGCTCCAGTACAGTCCCACAAACCCTGGTAAAAATTAGCGTAATCAGTGCTTTTATCTCCTAGGAAAAAGAAAGAGAGACTTGGGGTTAATGCTTGAATCAAAAGAAATTAAAGGACCATTTCAGATTGCCAAGGAAGTCTAAGAAGCTCTGGCCTGGATCACGGAACATCTTAGTGAACCTGCAACTACCTCTGAGCATGTTCATGAAGATTGTTTCAGAACGTTTGGGTTTTCACGGCCCCCTCCACTTCTATCCGTAATCTAAAACCTGTAGCAATTGCATTCTCAAACAGCAAGGTGCTTCTGCTCATTTTTAATGGAAAGTCCTAAGCTCTCACATGTGTTTGAAGAGCAACTGGTCTTACTGTACCATCAGAATATCTAAGGGACAAGACAGACATATCTGAAGTAACAATTTCATGGAGTTTAGAAGGCTTGATAAGAGTATAATAATAATAGCATACTTTAATACTCAAATATAAAGCATTTGTACCCAAAGTCTTTCAAAGTTGTCTCTAAAATATTTTTGCAGCTTTGAAATTGCTAATGCAGACTTTTGTTAGTCAGGTCTAGGACATTAGGCTCACACAGTGGAGTTATCAGTTCATCCTTCTCCTGGCATAAGCACAATGGATGTGAAGTGCTCAAACTGCCATACACACCATTAACTGATTGATTATTTAGTGCTCGTCGCTCTGTAATACCACAGTAACTGGGTAATATATGCTTTGTCACTCACACAATGTGGCTCTCCTAAAACACAGCACACAGCTAAACACACTGGATGCTTTTGTTACACAGAGAACTGCTTCCTGTTTTTAAGTTCATGATAATTGAGTTCTGAGGAGTTAAGGAAAAAGACTGCAAGTCATATCAATAAGACAGAAGATGCCCGTGTCTTCACTAGCCAGGCAGAACACACATGTGCTGACAGCTTCCATCACTGCAATGTCAGCTGTGAATCCATGGGATAATGTGGAGATGTATGCTGGACCAGGGCTGTCATCTCACTTTTAAACAAGAGGCTTCTTGGCACCCTCAGTACAAATGGTCACATTAGTACAGTTAACATAGTGTTGATCTCCACAAAGTATTAATTTATTAGGAGATTTAAATTCTCCTTAATGTCTTTAACATTTTTTAAAAAGGAGAATCTGAATAACATGGAATCTAATTATTTGTGGGATGCACCGTTTCACTTAAATCTGTGAGAAAATAAACAAGGACTAGAAAATACAACGTAACAGAATCCTGTTAATTTTTATTTTTTAAGATGGAATGAGAGGGACAATAAGGGTGGCATGATAGGATGGGGGAGGAGGAGGAGGAGAGGGAGGGAAGGAGAGAGAGAGAGAGAGAGAGAGAGAGAGAGAGA
>NC_034591.1:70508085-70516571 GCF_900095145.1 Mus pahari
GGGAGGGAGGGAGGGAGAGAGGGAGAGAGAGAGAGAGAGAGAGAGAGAGAGAGAGAGAGAGAGACAGACACACACACACACCCTGGACTCTCCACTGTAGCACTTGAGCTCAAAGCACTAACACCAGCAGGGGCATGTGAAAGCCCCAGAATCCAATCAGGAGCTAACAGTGCTTGTGGCCACCCCTATCACATCATCCCCCAGCCCCAAAGCATATATTAAATACATTCTGTAAACGGACACTAGAGGGCACTCCAGCAGGCCAGATACCTCCAAGCATTGTCCATTTCTTTCTTTCTTTTTTTTTTTTTCAGGAAAAAAAAAAATCACTTAATAATAAAGTGACTGATTTCCTTTAAAAACCACTTATTTAGACAAATAGAGATTTGGAAGTTGAAACATTCCTGTCAGATTAAATCAACTGCTAAATGGGTCAAATGTTGCTCCCCATGTGGTCTGTCAGTGTCAGCTTGAAAGTCAAGGAGTTAGAGCAGACAGGATGACATCATCTCACATGTGAGGCCTGCTACACAGTTCTAGCCAAGTCAAAGAAGGTCTAAATAGCTAGTTTCCCCAGTAGGGGACCTGACATGTTCCCCATGCTGTTCAGGCCTTAGGCTTGGTCCGAAGATGTGGAAGAAACAAACTTTGATTAAAAAACTAAGGTCAAAGTTTTTGGAGGAGCTGTGGGATCCCAGGTCCCAGTGTCCTGGCCCTCCTCTGGCTGGGTCAGACCTTCTCACAGTGCTTTTCAGTTAACATGTTTTTTGTTTGTTTGTTTGTTTTCTTTTTAAGTAGGGGGAGGAAAGAAAGGAAAAAAAAGTGTACAGTGATTTTAAATACACATTCTTACCACTTTGGTTTCTTTTTCCCTGGATACACTTGGAGAGACTCCCATTAACACTAATGGGAGTTACAGGAGCAGGCAAGGGGAGAGACCCCCACCGTGTACAAGATGCATCTCTCCCTAGACGTGCATCAGGGACATTCCATTAAACCTCACTGCTGCAAGGAAGCCACAGAGCCAGGGACTCGGCAGAGCTAGGGAAAGACACATTTTCAACTGTGCCTCCTATAATCTTGATGATGATGGTGTCCAAAAAAATGACAGATGGTCCCACGGATGGTGAGCACCGCTGAGGAGCACTCTGTGTGCCATCTGTGTGTATATGACTGGCGTTCTAGGTGAAGAGCGGGCATCTCCAGTGAGGGAAAGGCCAGCAGTATGTGTGCTAGCTGTCTCCCCGGAAAGTATGCCAGACATAAAGAATCAGGAGTGATCTTATTTGTGGAAAGCAGGAAGCTCCTATAGCTTATCTTTAAAATGTAAGTGGGTCTAAACACACATAGACAAAACTCGTGTACAAAAGGAGCTGTGAAAGCACAGAAGGCTCACAAACATTAGCGCCCTTTACCTATGCTCAGGGAGGCAATCCACAGAGCATGACTTTGCTTTGCTTTGTGGTAACAGGGATAGCAAATGCAGAGCCTCGAATATGCTAGTCAAATGCTTTCCTGCTGAGAACCATCCCTGGCCCCAGGAAAGGCATTCTGTATGATATGGTGGTTTCGCTCTCTTTACTCGGCATGCTAACACCATTCTATCTATACCATAGTCAGTATTTTGAAAATTACACACAAAATGTCACCTTGCTATGTGTGCTGTCCTGAGGGGAATGAATTACTTTTGAAAGAAGGCTTAAAAAGGAAATTTAGCTAGCCTTTGAAAAATGTACACAATGAGCTTTAAAAAACTTTATAAAAATACATATTTGGCAAAGCTAACACGATTGTTACCAAAGTACAAATTAAGCAAGTAAACACCAGATAGTCCACAAACACAAGCTTCTAAAAGGCATGCTGACAATAAATGAAGCGTGATGCCGACACCAGAGACCCTTTCCCTGAGTACTGCAAGCCTGATAAGTGTTTTAGAAAGGGAAGCATAGTTTTATAGTGTTAAAACATCAAGCGGGACCATCTATATACCTATAAATATACATGACCTGTGTAAGATGAGTGAATGTGAAGCGACTTGTAGGAGACAAGATGAACTCAGCTTTACCTTTAGATTTTACATTATAACACTGAGTCTCTTCCTGCAAAATTAGTCAATGTAAAAAAAAAATACATCAATTTCTTGAGCGAGGTTAGAAGTTCACATGATGAGATGCTCAGCAGAAAGCAACACCCTTGTCAGCTCAGTGCTCCAAGTGGCAAGCACAGAGTCCCTGACAGCTTGCTTTGCAAAGGCATTGGACGATGGCTTGAAAGAACTCTATGGCACAAGAGACAGACATTGCAGTATCTTGTGGCTAAGGCATGAAAAGCTCATCAACTTACTGGATTCCTTTGAGAAAAACTCTTTTCCCCCTACCCTCAAGGCAAACATTTGAGGCATGCTCACTTGTGCCTGTGGAAGGTCTATCTACTATCTGTTTCTACCTTGTATACCTGCATAGACATTTTACAAAGAAACATGTACACTCTTGGCAGAAGCATCATGATTCAGAACTTTAAAAACAGATATCTAATTTACTAGCAAGCATAGTGCCTGGGCTTTGCTTGCTGCCATGTTTTACAACTCTATTTTATAAGGCAAGAGGGCTAACAACTAATGACTTTGTCTTGTTTCCTTTCTGACAAAAAAAAAAGCAAACCCAAACTTTTTGCAGCAACCTGCTCCTGCCTTCCTGTCCAGGTCTAGAATCAGCCTGCTTCCTTCCCATATGTCACAGTAGGAAGGCCCCGGGAAAGCTACTTCCTGAACACGCACTGCATGTCCACCCTGCTTCTGACAACTCAAAAGAGTGATGTATGAACATATCAGAGAAAGGAAGGTGACCCTAGCTCCAGTTCTTTACAGGACCCGGGGGTGACAGGGCAGACCTCACCCCAGCTGACATAGGGCTGTGAAGAGGTGTAAAGTCCTGATAAGAAGGCTGCCCATCTCTTCTTCCCCTGTAAAATAAATGCTGGTTTATCAAAATTAACCTCATGTTTGTGCTACAGATAGTTTATCTTGTGCTACTTGGAAATAGCAACAAGCAAGAAGAGTTGTCCGTATTGTGTGTGTGTACATGGTGTCCACATAATTAGTACTTGGGGGCCACGTGCCAGGTGGAAATGGATAATGCAGAATATCCTCCCAGTCTGCTAGGCAACCAGTGTCCTTTCCTCATTTTTAAGCTGCTGTCACTGGACTCTGGCATTTCTTACCCAATTCATTTGCTTTCTGTGTTAATCATATGCAATGAAGATATGCATGGCCAACATTTAAACAGGCTGCAGATCAATTAGCGGTCTTAAGTTTATCTGATTTTTATCAAAGAAGACAGAGCTGTGGGTCGATTGTCAGAGCCTGTGTCAAGTTGACCTTTTCAGAGATGTCTACATTGCCAGTCCCTTGGGCAACTTGTTGTCCCCTGTTAGTCTCTGAATGGCAGAAGTCTGTTCTGCTCAAGCACAAAGTATACACAGATGTCTATATTACATTCTTATAGGTTTGACAGCAACTGCATGTTGTATCTATAAACTGTCCTTTAGCAGTGACACTTCCTCAATGATGATAAGCTAATTTATGCAACTAAATCTCCTTTGTGCAGAAATGAAAGCTAATTGAGTCATTACAAAGTAATTCAGGAAGGAATACCTTGTATAAATTGGCTTACTTTATAAATCCTTCTCAAGTGGTTTTCATGCATCCTAAATGGGACTAAGCAGCGTATCAACCATAAGACATACAGACCAAACGAGTCAACTTCTTCAGGGAGCTGTGCAAATATCCTCAGAGGGTTAGAAGTGACTAGAACAAAACAAAAATAGACTTTGCCAGTGCTACCTGAGGTGAGATGCACATTGTCCCGACTGCCCTTCCCTTGCTCGTCCATCTTCACGGAAGCAGTGTCCTCTTCCTCCTCTGCAAATAAACAGAGTCAGTGGCACATTAACAGCCCATGCCCATCAGAGCACCGCCCTGCTTACAGAGCAAGACAGAGTCTACAGTACTTAATCATTATCTTTAAGAGCACAAAACACCCACGATTAATATTCCTTTGTTAATAACCAAACAACATCCTCACCAAGGCTTATGCTGACCTGATACAATATAAGATATGCCCTAATGTGTTGCATATTTGTTTTAAATGTATAGAGAAACTTGTCTGGAACAATCTTAAATCCAGGACAGCCCTTAAACCTAGTAAAGTAACAGCCAACTTTATACACATATGCTACATTATACCGAATAGCAGGAGTACTACAATACATGGTTCCTAAAACATCAAGACAGCACAGAAAACAATGTCTGACATAAAGTACTGATAATCTGTAAGTCATCAAACACCAGCCATGCTCACCGGTTTCCTTCTCTTAATGTTCTCACAAGAGGCTGCTAGATGGTCCTAACACTTAAAGGTCATTTCCCCAAATTCTATTGTGGCTCTCCTATGTGTCACATACCGCAGAAGGAAAGGCTTTATAGATGAATGATTATAAATCATCATTCTATAGATAAGTAAATTGAGATGCAAAGGTGGCAAACTTCTAAAGCACGCGATTTAAAGTTGAGGCTGTGGGTATGAACCCATGTTCTTTATCCTCGCTGTAGTCAGTGCTTTGCTCAGACTTTTCTCCCACACACTCTAAGCACATCCCCTTCCCAGGATAGGGAATAAAATAGCATTGCATTAAGCAAGAAATTGTTTTAGACAGAATCAAACAATGTCATTCTTTTCTACTAAAAGCAGATGTATTACACTATCACTTTCCCTACTTAAGGATTTATACAAAACTGAAAAATATTTAATGTAGGATATACAAACAAATGGCATACCAAAGAAAAACTAAAATAAAAAAATATACTAACTCAAGAATAATCTCCAATGTGTATGTAAGATACACATAGGTAGCTTGTATGACTAAGAAATCAATCAACCAAACAGTTTCCATTGAGAATTACCCACGTGTGACGGGGAGGATTTGCCAAGGAGGCGAAGGGAATAGGAAGGTTCTGCCCCGAGGAAGCTGGCAGCTTGCTGGGGTCAGAGAGACCTGAGGGAAAGGAGTTAACAAGGGACATCTCTGATGGGTGGGACAAAGCACTCAAGTAGTGCAGAGGGAGAACCTGGGGTCCCATGGAAGACCTGTAGAACACAAAGAAGCTCTTCCCAGATCCCACCTTAAAGCAGAGGCACAGCCACGTTCACTGGACAAAGTAGCATGCCATTCTTGGGGGGGGGGGGAAAGCAAGGTAGGAAGCAATGTGAGAAATGGAGGCCAGTTCAAGGTCCATAAACATCTTGTTATAGCTACAGACTCCAATCTGGTGGGCAGTAAGAGCCTTACAAGGTTTCTGAGCAGACAGGGCAGGACTGAAATTGCTTTAGAAATGATCATTAGATCCCATTGTCTCAGCCAGCCTGGATAAGGGGCGTGGAGAGTCTAGATAAAGAGGAAGGAAGTCCTGAACGGCAGGGGCAAAGGAAACAGGAAGGAGATGGCGTGAGAGGTGCAGGAACCAGAGTCGATAAGCCATGTGCCTGCCTTCCTAGATGTTTTAAGACTCAGGTTTTGAGACTAGTGGACAGACGGACTTTTCATCACTGAGAGGCTGGCCCAGATAATCTGTGTTGTTGGGGGGAACACAGACTTGTTTTTGCAAGTGGACAGGGTTAATATCAGAGAAAAGGGCAACTGTAACATATTAGAAAAGTGTCCTGTATGTTTTAACCAGCAATTAATCAACACCAGGATTTGAAGTAAGCTTCAGGGTTACTGTGTTTAGAAGTCAAATGTAAGTGGTTTGAGTTTATATAATTCAACTCCCACAAAATAATAAAAGCTTCAAAATAAGGAGCAGCTGGTACAATTTGTCCTCATGCACATTGCCGAGTTAACCTCAGTAATTTAATACAGGATACTTTTTAACAACCGTCATCTCACTTTGGCCAAATCTCAAGGACTACTTATCACGAGCTGGTTGTTTATGGGGAATTCTCCCATAAACTCTAAAGGAGAATTTACAGTTGATCCCACCTACGCTGTTTTCACAGATGGAGCGTTTATTCTTTAAGGTGGAAGACAGAGCTTGCCTTGCCTTGCTTTCTCTGCACCCACTCTCTCTAGCCCGGTCACAAATCCAGTATTAGGGGGTGAAAACCATGGGGTGCCTGTCCTTAGCTTAGATAACCACATCTAGGTACTAAGTGCTAGTTTTGGCTTTTAAGAAAAAATTGGGATTTAGAGTCACCATCTAATGTTAGCACCAAAATATTATTAAAAAATTGTAATAATTAAATGGAAAATGTTCTTGGCAAAGTTAACAATAAATTTTGAAGAATTTATTACCACAGATTTATTTTTAGTTTATTAAAATGTGTCTACAGTATATGCTAAGGATTGTACTGGCGTGGGAAAACTTTGCCTCTATGAAATGTATTATTAAATCATCAGAAAAATGACAAAATGTTTGAGCACCAATATTTACGGCAAAGCACGCAAACTGAAGTCTTTGTGAGGTGGTCCTTGTAAACAGTGTTGTGGCGCATGAGATGCTTCTGCGATGCTGTCTGTTTGCATTTTAAAACTATACTGACATTTCAGGTGAAAACCTTATGAAAGCCTCCATCAAGTGTTCCAAGTAATATCCAACAGCTCATTCTTCTTGGCCTAACAATACAAAGAGCGTCCACATAAAAGACAAACTCAAATTTTGTTTGTTTTTAATTTTAGAGGATAATATTCATACTGAACCTTGCCCAGCACAAAGGAAGGTGCTGACTAACTACTGTGAAAAAACTGCATCCGAAACCACGCGAGTCTTAGCATTCATTTATTAACAGTGCAAGACTCCGTACCACTAACTAAAAGCTGCAGAAGAACAAATAACCAAAATTCTAGGCAATAATTACCTTTACTCCATATTAGAAATACACACATTCACATGTTATTTTACTTAGATTTATTATTAAACATATTTTATTTTCGTACTGAGACATAATATCATTATATAATACTAATTAATACCTCAAATAGTCAATGTTTGTGGATTAATATATTCCATTCAACATTTTAATAACAGTAAACAAAAACAGCTCAGCTCTGCAGTAAAATCCATCACACCACACAGATGGTTATAGGGTTTTCATTATGTGGTTTCCATAGCAATCATATTGCAAATCTGGAAGCTTCTTGCAAATAAGCAGCTTGTATTTACATGCCTCTAAGCGGCAGCACAAAACTCTCTGACACGCGAAGTTATTATTCCAATCACACGGTGTTAGGAGAATCATCCAGAGATTGTTTTGTGATCAGACAAGATGAAAATAAAGCCAGCTAAGGGCCGAGGGTAATCAGATACAGGCAGCACCTGCTAATCAGTGTCTTCTAGCAATGTCTGGTGGGCGGAAAAGGTTTCGACTTTAAACCCTGTCAGAAATATGAACCTTCTAGAAGCCATCTGATCTACACAACCCTGAGCCTCGCTGCAGCCACTTCTTTCAATGGCTGCTTGGCCTCCCTCCTGTGCTGAGCAAGGACAGGAAAGCCAAGTCTTTCCAAGTCTTTTCAGGAAAATTCACGTGGAGAAACTGAGAAACGCTTAGGGTGAAAAAGTTGAGACTTCCCCTCTCCTTTATATTAATCTATTTAATTTGAACTTTGATCTAGTTTCCTAGTGTACAAATTAGTATCATAATAAGGATCACAAATCTGTGCAGCTATGTGGTTTATGCAATACTGCTGTCTCTAGCTCACTAATGTTCCTACTTGTAGGATAAACAATCGAAATGAAAACAGCTTAAGACACCATGCTTGAGAAAGGCCATGGACACTTGGTTAGCACCCAGGCAGGGTGAGTGAATTCAGGAGCCAATGGCTGACTCTCCAGTCTCTTGCCAGGAAAGGCAGGCAGCACAGGGAACGTCTTTGATTCACACATGATTACATTTCTCATGGACAGCCGGTAGAAAACAGTGTCTTGGCTCCTCATTACAGTGTATTTTAAACTAGTTGGAAGGGTGGAAAACTCTCCTAATGTATTTTTTTAAAGGCAAAATGTGCTCTGAAATAGAGTTCCTGGCTTCATTTGATTATGTAATCATGTATTTTCCTCAAGAATAGTAGTTTTTGCTTAAACAACCACACTATCCATACCACCCATGTTTAAATCAATTATGTAGCTAAATACTCCAATAACTCTGAGGCAATACTAGGCACTTATATCCTCACTATTCTGCAAATGCAAACAATGAAGTTTGTGGAGACAGAATAACTTGCTCAGGTGGCATCCAGCTAGGTTATATGTGAGAGAGGGTCAAACGTCAGGCATATGCTAGTGAGCCCTAGTGAGCCTTGGTGTCTTTTCTTTGACTTTCACTAACATCTGAACTTGCTGAGGGTATTGTTCAGTAACTGCAAGCACAAGGCTGGGCATTCGAACATTCCTTTCTCCCCTCCCCTCCCCTCCCCTCCCCTCCCCTCCCCTC
>NC_034591.1:70516687-70545801 GCF_900095145.1 Mus pahari
TCTAGCCCTGGCTGTCCTAGAACTCACTCTGTAGACCAGGAACTCAGAACTCAGAAATCTGCCTGCCTCTGCCTCCCTCCCAAGTGCTGGGATTAAAGGCTTGCGCCACCACTGCCAAAACCCTCTTTTTTATTGTGGTTATGGAAACAGAATAACAATTTGTAACACTAAACACTTTGTTTTTTCTGTTTTCCTAGCTCTGTCTTCAGCTCAAGCTTTTCATGCCCTCAAACATCCCTAACATAGAATCCAAAATTTGGTACAGTGTTTAAGTCACGTAAGTCATAACTGAAAAAAGATTTGTTTCCAAGTCAGCAAGCTTTTCTTCTTTACATTCAGTAAGGGAAATGTGTTTACATGGAAAAGGTAAAGATGAGTCTTTCTATATACAGTATCTGAAAGAAGTTCATGCCCATGTTGGTGCCATGAGCTAACTTGAACATCAAGAGTTTAGGGGCACTGTAAGCAAAGTATCCATCCTTGAATAGATGAATGTACTGCATTCATCTGAAGAATGAACTTTAGAAACAAAATGCTAGCCCTAGGTTATGATGTAAAAAATGGAAGCAATAGTGGGGAGGGGTTATACACATGACACCTCGCCCTATATTCTCTCTCCAACTCCTTAGTAAGCTATGAAGGCTGGAGGAAAGGTTGTTTAAAAAAAAAAAAAAGCTAGTCAAAAGGACTCATACAGAGATACAAAGGTTTACAACGAGGGAGAGTGGGGTGCAGAAAGGCTTATAGACTCAAAAATTGGTAATATAAATATGTTACTTCAGAAAGATTTTTCTATTTAGCTGGACAACGTATATTAAAGCAATAACATTATATGTTTTTGCTAAAATGGACAGGGGAATCTCACAGCGCTCTATGTGAAACTCCAAGAGCTCCAGGCAAACAATGGCAGCCAAGAAAGGGAGAGCCAGTCTTCTCCAGCAATGAGACCCTCATAGGGGATCCAGTGCCAAGCAGTCAGCCCTAACTATATACAAATGCTCGACCCTAAATGAACCCAGCAGGTTGTACTTATAAATTCATGTGTGTGAGTATGTGTACCAGTAGTAATTACAGAATAAATTGGACTCTGAGGAGTAGAGGGGGGCACAGGAGAGGGTGAGGGAGGAGAAGGAGGAAATGATACAAACATAGTACTCATGTAAAATTCTCCATAAGCCACACAAAAATAATAAGAGAATAAAGCTAATAATTTTACATTAAGAAAGAAAGCAAAATTAAAACCATACGAGTTTTATAAAGATATACGCAGGTGCCTATATTTAGTCTTACAAAGTTCCAAATGAACAGACAGTTAAGATGACAGAAACCGCAGTCACAATGAGCTCTCCTGGAAACTGGGTCAAGTGTGGCCTCCCCTCCAGGACTCTGAATGAGAGCTTACGAAACATGGACCCTGTGTAATAAAAAGCCTCTTTGTTGCCTTACAAATTTGTTAAAATTTTAGTGCTAAAAATTTTATTAACCTAAGAAAGTCAAATTAAGTGATTTCTGTTATAAAAGGTTTGTTTTGGTTCTGCATTTATAACACAATTACAGTTCCTTTTTAATGTAACTTTTTCTTATTATTCTAAGTATAAAAAGCATTATCAAGACATTGCTAAAAATAGAAAAAATGGCAATAAGTTAAAGGAAAAATAATTTTAAAAATTATACTGATTTAACCACTATTGATACCTTGTGGGCCATATTTTCTTTAGTATGGTTTTTGCTTTAAAATGGCTTTTTATCAAAAATATCTCAAATTTATTTTACTATGTATATCTGTATTTTACTATGCCCACATATTTCTTCTCCTAAATGTATATGTTATTTATAAATTATTTTAAACTCTTTTTAGGAAATAAATTGTCAATGCAGATTGTTTAAATTTCTTTAGGTAAGGGCTGGAGACCTGGCTCAGTGGTTAAGAGCACTGACTGCTCTTCCAGAGGTTCTGAGTTCAATTCCCAGCAACCACATGGTGGCTCACACCCATCTGTAATGGGATCTGATGCCCTCTTCTGGTGTGTCTGAAGACAGCTACAGTGTACTCATATAAATAAAAATAAATAAATCTGTAAAAAAAATTCATTAGGTAAAAAAGAAAATCATCTAATTAAGTTAGTGAATAGATCACTTACCTATAATATAGCCCTCATTTGATCTTCAAGTGCCTACAATAATTTCTATTAAAAAGTAGACTCCTGAATGCAGGGCTCACATGCAATAGCCTGGCTGTTTGTTCTGCTTCATGCACACCAAGTAAGAAACCTGAACGACTAACAGACTACAGTTACCTAGGTCTGAGAGTCTGGCAGATGCTGTCTTAGAAATAAAGTGAGTGTTTTAGGGGAAACGAATGGCAGCATTTATTTCCAATGCTAGATTTTAAGCTTTCGAGCAAACACTAGAATCTTCGAAACTTGTAAGCACAACTGTAGGCTGCTGAACCCCAAGCTCACTCAGCAATAAGGTGTTACATGAGCTTCTCAAAGTCCATCTCAGCCCAGTGGCAGACACCACAAATTCCTAATCTCTAAAGATGTTCAAAGGTTTATTACAAGACCCCATATACTTCTAACTTCTCCCTCATTCTTCATAGTTAACTCCTGATAGGCAGTTCAGCGACTTCATTTTCAAGTCCTCTTGTGATGTAGTTTTACCTGGGCCAGAAGCCAAATATAAGTCCTACTGACTTAGAAGACATGGCTCAATTGATCCCACAACCAAGAAACTTGCCCCACACCCAGCAGGCAACTAGCCAGGTTCCCTGTGTGCTCCAGGATGTATTAAGACCTACATTTGTATCCTGCTTGTTGCAAACTTTGCTTCCTAGTCGACTTTCCTGCAGGCATGACCTCCCGAGAGCTTCCTTATATTACCACAGACCAGTGCAGGGGGTGGGAATGAAATGGTTTCTAAGACTGTTTGTAGAGTCGAAGTTAAATGGATTTGGCTATCTAGGTATTCCACTTGAGCTTCTGTAACTGCTTGCTAATATTAGCAGTAAGAGACTAATTCTGACAGGAAAGGAGTAAATAACACAGAAGCTGAGCTGACCTCTCTGAGCTTTGTTCTAAGTGCACAAACAAAGCATATGCTATTACATAATTTTTATTATACTGATCATAGTCTGTGAATTTCAGCTATTTTTATAGGTCTCTTCAAAAGCTGCATTCATTAAATATATCCTACCACAAGGAAACTGGTGGATTTTCATCCCCCTGACCTTTTTCCCTCATTGAGATTGTTTGCAATTAAAATCTGAATGGTAGTTTAAAATACAGGCTTTACTAGCATACATTTTTTTGCCTATTCTTTCTTTGACATTTTGAAATGTGCCTTCTGAAGTCCATCAATATATCCAACCAACGCTCCCCTTCCCACTGGTTATCAGGGATTATGATGACAGTCACTCTTGTCCGTTTCCCTCTCCACAAGTAAAGTTGTGGATAAAGTTGAACAGTGTCCCTGTTAATTCCCTGTACCTTTCAGGCCCACTCACTTCCAATGTTACTTTCACTTGTAGCCTTTAGCCGAAGAAGGAAGGGTGACAGCATAAGTATTTATTGCCTTATCTTCCCCTCTGCATTATTTTTTATTTGTGTGGGTGTGCACGCTTGTGAGTGTGCTTGTGTGTGTGTGTATGTGTGATAGCACATGTAAGCAGGTATTGGTGTGTGGAGGTCAAAGGATAACTTCAGGTTTTGGTTCTTTCGACCTTGTTTGAGAGAGAGTCTCTTATTTGTTGCTGTTTAAATCATGTAATCTCCCAGGAATTCTCCTGTCTCCACCTCCTATCTTGCAGAAAGGGGTATTGGGTCTGTGGATACATGATACCACATGGATTCTTGGGACCCCAACTTTGATCTTCAATGTACATGTCAAATGCTTTATCTAACTAAAGTCACTCTCCCTAGCCACTGTTACTCCTACGTATTCTTTGTATCACTCCTTGGTTGAAGGTTCCACATTGTTAATATAAAAAAAAAAAAATTAGCCATCCTCATTGGGGCCAGAGTCACTCTCAGCCCCTCAGTTCTTTGGGCTTAGTTGGCTGTATCCAACTATAAAAGCTTCCAGGTGCCTAGAAAACTTTATTCCAAGGAATAGGAAGGACAGTACACAACAGTGAATATTTAATATTTATAAAACAATTCTCAACAAACAGTACCACTTGCATTTTTCCATTACTATTGCACATTTTCACTGGAATACATAACTTTATATTTATGAGCCACATTAACATACCTGCTCATCACCTAGATGTGTTGTTCACCCAGGGCACTGGCTCTTAATACCTCAAGAGGTATCAGAAATACCTATAGGTCTTGTTAATAATTCAGAGGCTATAGCCCACACATAAAGATTCTATCTCGCCAGATTTGGGGAATCTCTGAACATTCAAGTCGCCAGCCCATGCTGCTGGTCCAGGTACGTTTAAAAGCCTGTTATCTGCTGCTATCTCCTTAGGAATGACTTTACAAGGCTGAGCGTGCCAGCACTGACAGCTCAGCTTAGCTGGACGAGTCCTGGCCTAGCATGCATGAAGCCTTACATTCAGGTCTAATACTTAATAAGTGGACATGGTGGTGCATTCCCCTAATCTCAGCTCTCGGGAGGTGAAGGCAGGAGGATGACAAGTTCAAGATCATCCTTGTCTATGACCCTATCTCAGAACAAAACAAAACAAACCCCAAAGTTCAGTGTTCTACTATCAAGTGAATGTAAGTTGATCATAACTTTATATCTTTAAGTATTATTTACCTTTTAAACTTGAAATCATGGTATGCCTTACCAAACAGCAACAAAGTAAAATCAATTATAGTAAAATTATTAAAGGAGGGGCTTATCTCACTTATCCTCTCAAGAAAGCCAACGGAACTATACAAAATACAAATGAAGGTCCTGCTCCAGAGCTCATGCCCTTTCACTAGCCAAATTAAACTTGATCAACTTCAGTGTTCTCACCTGGAAAACAAAACTGAGAAAGTGTACCCTCGGGAATTACCTTGAGGACAAGATGAGGTAAAGTGCCCAACACGCTGTATACTGCACAGCAGACTCACAGCAGCAGTCAGTATGAGGATAATCTGAGGGCTGACTGTGTGAAGACTACTAGGCACGTCACACTTACATCTCACTCAGTCCTCAAAACCCTCTGAGTTGGATGCACTATTATTCCCATTTCCTGATGAATAGAAGCATGGAAGGATGTCAGGGACCAGTGCAGTAAATACAGCTGCAAGGAGGAGGGCCAGATTGAACCTGGGTCGCCTGCTTCCGGAACCTGAGCTCTTCCCGCCAGTTTAAGTCAGTGTAAGACTCTGCATATATCACCTGTTCATACATGTGCTTATTAACTAACCAGCACTTTAACCGCCTGACATCCCATGGAACCTATGAGAAAGATAATCTCACAATGTCGTATTCTTGTTTTTAACACTCTTCAGTGATAAAATGACATGGCTTACTGACAGTCTGGAATAAAATATCCTTCCTGAAGATAGTGTCCACTTCTGAAAACAGAAGAGTCAATTTTGTAATGGCCACAAAAAATGGAACGCTTGGCATTTGCCCCTTACAATTTTCTTTCTGTTGGAAAGCAGCTTGCAAATGGAAAAATCGCGTCCATCATCTCCCTCCCAGAGACTGAGTATGATGAAAGACAGAGGAAGGAGCCCCAAAGCAGGCAGAGCCAAGAGCAGCTTCCATCCCAGCCAGGAGCTCAGGGAGCCTCAGCAGCCCTGAAGAGGATAGCTCTAGCTCCTTACTACACTAGACTGCAGTGAGCATCAAAAAGAGCAGTCCTTCCCAAATACAGACTTGCATGGATCTAGGAGGGGATGTGCATAGCTGTTCAGAGTGGCAACTTAAGGAGCTTCCAATTTTAAGGTAAGAGGTGTTTTCTTGGCATAGGGATGGATTTGTTATACAGTTTTTATAATGTAGGATGGGGCTCCCCAAAGAAGCAAGGAAGAACCATCAGGAGAAAGGAGGTGAGACACATGAAGCTCACCTGGCGGAGGGCACAACAGCATTTGATATTCTCCCAAGCACACAGCATAAATCCGAGCTTAAAAAAGAAAACCCTTGTTCAGGTTTGGCTCCCTAAAGGGACAGGCTGAACTCTCATTTGAAAGTTCCTCGTCCTTGGATTCCAGAAATAAATCCAACATAAACAAAACGCTTTATGTAAAAGAGCCAAGGCATTTTTAATGTACATGACAGGCAAGCTGGAGCTGATTTTTCTTTTCTCAAGGTCACACACAGCATTTCAGAGAAGGAAATTGAGTAAATTTCAACTTCCCGCCCTGCAAGGACAAATATCTGCCATTTTAGGGACCAAAGGCTAGACAGTGCCATGGCTGCAAAACTAAGTCTGTGCCTGCTTTCTAGTATGAGAAACACTCTTGGTTTCTCATCCTCAGATCATAACTGTTTATAGACTATTTGTTAATGTAAGTATGACATTTAATAAACCAATCCTGGTACTTTTAGTTGATAAAATGTTATGCTATAATTATGTACACTATATTAAGGTACAATTTAGGGCTTTATTTCCATCTAATTAAATAATGTAATCAAATATGTAAATTTAATGGCCTGTCCAACTATCATATTTATAGAACCATTCAATGCTTATTGTCCTTGCTTAGAGTAAATCATCAATTTATAGACAATAATAAAATGACAATATAAACTCTTTTGATCTTCTTAGTTTACCTAGGAGAGTAATGCTGACTGTTCAAATGCTGTCTAATTACAGAACTTAGTTTCTCCCATTCTGCCTAAAGAAAAGTAGTTATCAGCCAGTGGTTATAGAATTCAGGTAGCTTTGTTAAAAATGGTTCTATTACATGGCCCTTTACTTCATATTGGAAAACAATTTCTGGATTAAAAAGTCAAAAAGAAAAATTATCTCAATATAGTCCAGTGCAGTGAGGAAATACAATACAGGACTTGGCACATGTTCACAGAGAAAGTCTGGCTCCCAGATGCTTCTTGCCAACCCACAGCAGATCCAACAATGTTTAAACAACTGACAATGTGAACTCATAGCATTGATGACATAGGGACCAAAACTAAGCAGGAGCCTGTCTCATGAGCATTTTCATACACTGAAACAAAAAATCACAGACATACACTTCACTTTTCATCGATCAAGAGTCAACATGTGCAATAGTTTTCCTACAGTAGATGCCAGCAAGTTAAGATCTACATAAGGTGTATCACTTCAACACAGCAAAGCATCTCAATATTTGTATTGTATTAGTCCCTGAAAATGAAGCTGTAGGGGCTGGACAGATAGCTCAACGGTTAAGGGTACTGGCTGCTTTTCCAGAGGACTGGAGTTTAAATCCTAGCACCCACACGGAAGCTCATAAATGTTTGTGACTCCAAGAACTGATGCTCTCACACAATATACATGCAGGTAAAACACCAATGCACATAAAATAAAGAAAATGAGACTGTAACCCTGAAATAACTGCAGCAAACAGATAATTGTCACCATAGCTCACTTGTTACAATACTACCATATATCCATGACTTCCTATAGCCTGGGCCTGATGCTAACACTGCTTCTACTAGTTCGAATTAAATAAAATTGTATTTGGCTATCTTTGACCTCCCAAAATTGCACTTTTTCAAGATTTGAGGGTAAGATGAAAATTCTGACACTGAATTTTGCCAGCAAGTGGCAGCTGAATGTTCTTAGACATGAAATGTCAATGTTTCTTTATAACTGGCCATTAAGTGTATCATGAATTCAACAGTCTTCCCAAACAAGCATATGCTGAGTAAAAATCTGTATTTACTATAGTATACATTCAAGCATAAACAAATATTGTTATTATTTAATATAAAATTGACTGTCACAGATGTAGGCAACAATAAAGAAATCATGATACAAATAAAATTACTTTTTGTGAGTTTTTTCCCCTAGACCCAGATGACACATTTCTCGGAGATGATATTTTCTCTCTTAATACCAAACAAATTCTATCACATAATGTTTATGCCATGTGAGTTCTACAAATAAATAGTTTAAAACAATGGGTTTCATTTTCTGGAAGAAAAAGATTGATTGGCACAAGAAATAAATAAGTTATTTAAATTAGGACTTCAGTTGATTGGACTGACAACTCCATCTTTACAATATATCCCAAATCACCACATTAATCTGACGTAACAAGACTTCAACTGCAGATACTTATTATCTCGAGTGCATAAAACTAAAACCTGCATACAGATCTAGATGTATCTCCACATTACAATAAATTTTTTCGGCAAACCTTTATACAACACAAATATCATTTATGGCCTAATCTGTATCAAGAAGCCACTTAGGGTAATTTTTTTCATAAAGCCAACAGACTTATTAAGACCTTTCATCATAAATCTAACAAGTATTTCTTTTTGTCAAGAAATAATTTAAAAATAAAGATCATCAGTGCTCAGAAAGGACAGACAGACAGAGCATGGAATCTTGCCTATAGTAAACATGCAAAATTTTGTTTATCTAACTTAAGTTAAAGTTTATAAATTACATGATTATAATTAAATCTCTACTGTGGAGTTTCTGTAGTAATCAATCAATTACTCATGGTGAAGAATGTAACCTTTAGCAGCAATCTGGTCAATGGCCAAACTGAAACAAACCTGTCTTTTTCTACTTTCCCAAAATGACAGATTGACTGTGCAGGGTTGGCCAGAGGCTGCCATTTAAATGTCTGAGACAAAACTTTGCACCTGAGAGGAACAGAGAACTTCAAGTGAGACCTACACTACTCCAGGAAAGCCACCAGGAAGCTTTCTTGCCTTCCAGGTCTCTGGAGAGTGTTGAGGTTTCTGTGAGAAATCAAAAGCTCAAGTTTGTACAAACACCTATAACCTCAAGTACAGTGTTCCAAAGCCAAGCAACCTGACACAGCTGTAAAACCCTTGAGGCTCTAGCAGTAGCAAAAGCAGAATCATCATGGAGCAAAGCCTCCAGAACCAGGGCCCACACAGCTCCTCAGAGGTCGGTGGAAACCTCACATGCTTACCGTACATAGAGCTAGAAGAACAGTGAGAAAACAGGCAATTCATATGTAAGAAACTAGGAAGAAGGCCACCGACTGTAAATCTTCATTTTCATACCTTTGCCAAGCTAGAAGCTGCAAACCACACAAACAGTAGTAGCTTGACCCCTTCGCTTTCCCCTAGAAGGATGTGTCCTATGTGGTTATGTCCTGGGGCTCTGGGACATCTGCTTTGTAATGTCTCAAGCAATGGGGTTTCTTCTGCCACTTCCTTTGGAAAGTCTCTCTCTTTTGTGTGTGTGTGTGTGTGTGTGTGTGTGTGTGTGTGTGTGTGTGGTGTGTGTAAGGTGGGCAAAAACAAAAGTAGGTATAAATGTTAATGTGATTTGATGGTTATTTTTCAAATGTTCCTATTTATGAACCCTTTCTTGAAAGCTTCTACGAGTAGACATCCCCACTTTGGCTGTGACAGGGAACATGCAATCATCTGGCCTCTTCCAAATAGAATACCAGTTGCCCACATCTCGGTGTGCTCAAGGCATCTTGGTTTTACTTGCACCTTCAGAATGCTCTAAAAGTGGTGTTTACAACCACAAATCATTTCCAGATAGAGGTCCTTTCAGGTATCTCATCTATGGCCATGGGCCTGGGTTGGAACTTTACTCCTTATCATAGGTATCTCTTGGTTTTTTGTTATATTCACCCTTGGTTAACACACTCTGACTAATGCCATCAACACTACATAGTTAGTGCCTAGCACAGTGCCTGCTTGACTAAAAATTGCTCTATGTGTGTGCCCCATGACTCATTTAATGGAATGATGAAAACCCATGGTTTTTTCTCTCTACTTTTCTCATTTCATATTTGCAGCTCTTCTTTGCTCACTGACTAGAACAGATGACATTTTCCAAATGCCTTTAAATGAATGCTAAGCAGTCTCTGGATAGTTCATCCTTTCATCTTAGCTCTAAATTTTGTCTCTGTACCTGTATCCTTTCATGAGTATTTTGTTCCTTATTCTAAGGAGNAATGAAGTATCCACNNNATGGTCATCCTTCTTGGTTTTCTTGNGTTTTNCANAATGTATCTTGGGTANTCTAAGTTTCTGGGCTAATATCCGCTTATCAGTGAGTGCATATCTAGTGACTTCTTTTGTGATTGGGTTACCTCACTAAGGATGATATCCTCCAGACACATCCATTTGCCCAAGAATTTCATAAATTCATTGTTTTTATTCTTCTACATGATAACTGCCAGTTGTGCCAGCACCATTTGTTGAAAATGCTGTCTTTTATCCACTGGGTGGTTTTAGCCCCCTTGTCAAAGATCAAGTGACCATAGGTGTGTGGATTCATTTCTGGGTCTTCAATTCTTTTCCATTCATCTACCTGTCTGTCGCTGTACCAGTACCACACATTTTTTTTTTAATCACAATTGATCTATAGTACAGCTTGAGGTCAGGCATGGTGATTCCACCATAGGTTCTTTTATTGTTGAGAACAGGTTTTGCTATCCTAGGTTTTTTATTATTCCAGATGAATTTGCAAATTGCCCTTTCTAACTCAGTGAAGAATTGCATTGAATCTGTAGATTGCTTTTGGCAGGATAGCCATTTTTACTATATTAATCCTGCCAATCCATGAGCATGGGAAATCTTTCCATCTTCTGAGATCTTCTTTAATTTCTTTCTTCAGAGACTTGAAGATCTTATCATACAGATCTTTCACTTCCTTAGTTAGAGTCACACCAAGGTATTTTATATTATTTGTGACTATTGTGAAGGGTGTTGTTTCCCTAATTTCTTCCTCAGCCTGTTTATCCTTTGTGTAGAGAAAGGCCATTAATTTGAGTTAATTTTATATCCAGCAACTGCACTGAAGCTGTTTATCAGGTTTAGGAGTTCTCTGGTGGAATTTTTAGGGTCACTTATATATACTATCATATCATCTGCAAATAGTGATATTTTGACTTCTTCCTTTCCAATTTGTATCCCCTTGATCTCCTTTTGTTGTCGAATTGCTCTGGCTAGGACTTCAAGTACTATATTGAATATGTAGGGAGAAGGTGGGCAGCCATGTTTGGTCCTTGATTTTAGTAGGATTGCTTCCAGCTTTTCTCCATTTAGTTTGATGTTGGCTACTGGTTTGCTGTATATTGCTTTTATTATGTTTAGGTATGGGTCTTTAATTCCTGATCTTTCCATGACTTTTATCATGAAGGGGTGTTAGATTTTGTCAAATGCTTTTTCAGCATCTAATGAGATGATCATGTGTTTTTTGTCTTTCAGTTTGTTTATATAGTGGATTACGTTGATGGATTTCTGTATATTAAACCATCCCTGCATCCCTGGGATGAAGCCTACTTGGTCATGATGGATGATCGTTTTGATGTGTTCTTGGATTCGGTTTGCGAGGATTTTATTGAGTATTTTTGCATCTATATTCATAAGGGAAATTGGTCTAAAGTTCTCTTTCTTTGTTGGATCTTTGTGTGGTTTAGGTATCAGAGTAATTGTGGCTTCATAGAATGAATTGGGCAGAGTACCTTCTGTTTCTATTTTGTGGAATAGTTTGAAGAGAGTTGGATACACCTAAGTCTTATGTGATATAGGAATAGGTAATATTTTATTTATGGATTTTTTTTTTTAAAGACAGGGTTTCTCTGTGTAGCCCTGACTGTCCTGGAACTCAAAGTGTGGACCAGGATGGCCAGAACTCAGAGATCCCCATGCCTCTCCCTATAAGATTAAAGGTGTGGGCCACCATACCTGGCTTTACTGATGTTAATCACCCTGACCCAGCTAATCCGGATGTTTCCAGGCAGTTCTGACTGCAATGTATGGCAATTTGAGATAGAAAAGAACAATGGGAGAAGGCCATCAGGTCAGTGGTGGAGAGAGAATGTAATGGGCAATGTGGATTCAGGTTCAGAATTGATTCAGGCTATGAAGGACGGTAGCTAATGGAAGGGAAGGAGACGGGAAATAAAAACTCAAGCAGACCATGGCTGTTCCTAGGCCTTCCTCCTCACAGTCCTCCCAGGATGCCCGAGAGAAGTATTGCTTAAGTGTCTCTCTAGTCACTACTTGAGCTGCTTGTTCGACTCTCATATCTCAGCTTATTTTTAAACAGGAAATGTATCATTTGCATACTGGTGACAACAGATTCCCAGATGGTAGCCTTCAAAACTCAGTTACAGTCCTGTGCTCTTCACATGTTCTCTTCCTATTGCCTTTAATGAGTGAGTGGGCACAGAGCAGAATGTCATTTCCTGGGGAATGCCTCATTTGAGATGACTAGCACACCAAAGGGACTGGTAACCCAAGTAGGTCTTGTTGCTAAGGATAGATGATCCATCTTTAATGGTACAAAGGACTGGTGAAATGAGAGCTTTTCATCACTCATTGGATTCTGTTACATAAATTCTTCTGAGACTATGCTCCCTGGATGGTAATGTTAACATCCAGGGAAGTTTTGGACAATCAGGCATGCTTCAATATTGACAGCATACAATGTGGCAATCATTCTTTTTAGTTTCTGTGATGATTGATGCTATTATGACAAGAACTATCTTAAAGATACCTTCTTGGTTTTTCTTTATTTAATTACAGAGTCCACTAACTAAAGCCTCTGTGCCGCTGAAGGTATAGTTTCTTGAATTCTAAGGAAGAAGTTACTAACTAAAGGATATGCCAAGTAACACAAGGGTTGCTTCACGCCTTGAGCCACTTAAAACAACCATTTTTATTTCTGCCAGATAGCTGTATGAAAAGTCAAATGACAAGGTTTATATGACAGCAGATAGTGATTAGGGAAAAAAAAACCCCACCAGGGCTATGTGATTCATTCCAAAGTCATAGTGCTATGGAAGTCTGGAGAAGCAGAGGCCCAGTACAAACTGGGACGGGCAGAAAAGGTTTTCTGGGTAAATGCAGTTTGACCTGGGACTACATAAAGTGAGGAGGGCCAAGTGCAAAGGTGAACTCAGAAAAGAGAAAGCGACTGCCTTGCCATGCAGATGGCAGGGTGAACAAAAATCCTAAGTTGGGAGAGGACCATAGGAAGCTATGTCAGCCTGTTCTAACTAGAGAGGCTCTGCATCTATCTCAACAGACTGGTCAGATATGAGACTTCAGTCAGGCTGCAGAGGACCTCTGAGCGCACTAACCTACAGTTGACAGATGGCCATTCAACGCATTTTAGAGGAGCAGAAATATATCATGTAAGAAGTGTCATGACTATGATATATTTAGAGTCAATCCACTGTCAGTATGTAGAATGGACTATCAGAGTGATGGTAGCCCTCATGATGATCCAGGGGAGAAAAACCATGAAAGCCTGAGTGTACGGAGAGTCAGGACAAATGATGCTTCTGGGAAAGAATTTGTAGGAACTGGCAGATAATCTGATGGGGGGAAAAATGATGATTGAGGAAGGATTCAAGAAATGAGTTTGGGGTATTTTACATTCTTTACTTGAGTGACCATTGGTTCTGTTAACAGAAATAGCAGCTGGGAGTTGCTCAGATAGAATGTGGAGAGAAAGAAGAACTTTTCAAATTCCCAGATTTCTCCTCATTAGCTGTATCATAGTGAGAGCCTGATGGTCTCGGTGACCTTATACTATCATATAAGTCTCACTTTAGAAACTCAGCAAATGTCTTTCAAATGTCTCTTAGGCATAGGAACTGATTCTGCCCTACAAAGGTCCTGGTTGAGCTGGTTCTTGCCTCTAGTCTCCCTGCATGGATTCCTAGGGTCTCTGGTTCTCTCAAATGCACAGTACCTCAGACCCAGAGCTCTAGGAAGAACTTTGGTTTTTAGTACTTTCCAATTATACCGAAGAGTTTTCCATTTAAATGCTATCTTATCCTTTGATATGGAAGTAGCTATTCCTTCTCAAGTCATCCTCTTATCTTCTGTCTTGGCATTCTTACTATAATATGTAATAAGCTTTGACACAGGGCATTATTTATTAATTTATTTATTTAGTAGCCCAGGTTGGCCTTGAACTCACTATCCTCGTGCCTCAATTTCTGGAGTACAAGCTTTTAAGCACTACACGTGTGACTCCATCATTTCTATGTCTAAATTCCCTGTACTCTCATGAGAATCTGGCATTCAGTGGGCTTTCAATAAATAGTTGAAGAATAAAGTGAGCCATATAACAAGAGAATACATGAAGGTAATACACAGAAAGTATCACTATTAAAGAAATAAAAGTTTGACTAGAAAAAAAAAACAGTTTTGAAACAATCAGCCCCTGAGCACTCACTGGAGTGCTAAAGTTGTCACTTATACACGGGGTCTGAGAGGTCTCTATAGGCTCCCTTGTTTGAAAGACTGGTCTCCAGCTAGTGGTGCTGGGTTGGGGGACTGTGGTACCTATCAAACATGGGACCGAGCTAGTGAAAATGGATTTGGGGGCTGGGCATGCTTCAGATTGGGATGCTGAAGGTGATACCTGCTTCTGATGATTTGGAGAAGACCAATGACTTCAAAGAAACATTTTCATGATGGGTAAGGACACAAAACCAAATTTCAGGAGCTAAGGGTGAACAGGGGAAAAGGGTATGAAGACAGGGACTAAAGTGGGCTCCCACAAGTGTGTGCACACTAAGTAGAAGAGAGGAACTAGGCCCATGAATGGGAAGCAGGGATGTGGAAATGGGACCAGACTAGGAAGCAGGAGGGATCCATCTCCAAAGACCTCAAAAATGCTCTTTGCCTCAGCCACTGAGTCTCCTTGTTCTGTGAAAAAAACTTTCTGACCCATCTCAGTTTCTGTAAGGAGGAACAAGGGGGGCAGTGGATACGAACTGGTATGAAGTTGTCTCTTTGTAAGACTCTAATGAAGTTCTAATAACAAGAAACACATCTATAAATGAATGCTTTCTTTGAAACAAAATCAAGGTAAAGCCTCACTTAAGCTTAATTAAGTTAGCTTGGATTTTTTCCCACTTCGATGAAAGCTTTGCACTATTCAACTACAGTCCTTGCTGAGGCCAGAAATGAAGAGTGCTTATATTTATCACTGACACTTTGTTGAACTTGTCCGTTCCTATTAATCACAGCTTTAAAGTAAGCAGCTGAGATACTCTTAGGAAGCTGATATTCCCAGCTGACCTATCTGCACAAATAGTGAAGCTTGATACTTTCCTGCTGCAAAATGTCTCCACAGATGCATGTGTTTGTGTAGCTGTGTGCACACGTGTGTGCATGTGTATGCTTCTGAGACCTAAAAGAAGCAAGTGGTTTCTGTGTAGCAACTAGAAACTTTATCATACTCTAGCTTCTGAAAACATGGAGACTCAAAAGCAAAAGCTGCCCATGTCTGTTTATATTCTCCATGGGAAGAAAATCTTATCTGAAATATGAAGTCTCCAGTTTAAAGACTTGGAATGAAGGTAATTAGAAGTTAATGCCTTTAGCTGGTGAGGTTTCTTGGTGATAAGCGATAAGGAGCTGGTTTATGTACAATGCAACCCTGCAGCGTGACTACCTAACCCTCTGGCACCGTGTTAGGATTCTTCATCTAAGGTTCACAGGAACAATCTTAATGGGTCAGCCCCATTAGTGCAATTTTTCTTTTTGCTTTATAGATGACAGATTTTTGTTTGATTGGTGAGGCTGATATTTGCTTGCTTTCTAGTTCAGAATTTTTAATATGCACACTACTGGCTTCCTTAGCAACATAAATATGTGTCTGAAAATTTACAATCCAGTGACTAAGTAAACTAAACAATCAATAATCTCTAGAGATCTATTAGGATCTTTAAAAAAGGGATCTTTTTGTAAGGTCCTTCTTTCTTGTCACAGTTCCTGCCCTTCTTTTGTGTCTTTCAGTCACACATGGCACACCTGACACATTGGACTATAGTCTTTCCTCTGGATGCTCTCTCATTCCCAGCTTGTAGGTGGTGAATTCTTCTGTTTGCTCATTCCTTACCAAACCCCACTACTATGGTTTAAAGCATGATGCCCGAAGCTTTGATCTGGACCATTTCTTTCTCTCTTAGAACAACATATTCCCATTAAGATTTCTCAGCTCACAAACTATTCAGAAATTTATTTTACACAGTCTCCAAATACAGGAATACCAGGGTGTTTTAAACTAACTTAACATAAATATTGGAGAATAAAATTACATTGTTCATTATAATCATTTTTGTTACTTGGAGTATGGAGACAGAACCCAGGGCCTTACTAGGCAAGTGTTCAACCCCCAAGCCACATTCCCCGGCCCCTGTAAAGAATATAGCCTATGTAAGATGCATTGGAATTTGTTGAGAATAAAATTTGAATTTATAGGTATTCAGTATCCATGACTGTTTTCTGTGTTTTCAAGGAATAGAGATTCATTATTATTTTCTGGGCTCATTCATATCTTTTAAAATATATTGATTTAGCTGACTAATTTTGTTGTCTAAATCTTTCCTATCTTTACTAAATTTCTGCCTCCTTAGCCAGCCAGTTTCTGAAAGTGGTGTGTTAAAAACATTCCTCTGTGGCTAAAGAAATGCTAAATTGAGGAATTTTTTTTTTTAAGTCTTGTATTACTGATTTAAAGTGTATGTAGTCAGATAAAGTTTTGTCTGTGATTGTCATTAATCATTATTCTACTATGGACTTCTCAGTTTACATCTTAAAGTCTACATTGCCGGATATCAATACCACCTCAGTAGCTTTCCCTGGGAAGGGCTGTCTGGAGTATTCATTTCCATTTCCTTACTTTGGAACCTACATGTACCTTTGTTTCAGGTTTATATCTTCTAATCATTCTACTTGATTAAAAAAATCTAATGTGATGTCTCCTCTAAGAGATCAATCAAGTTACCTCTGTAGTTATTTTTACCACATTACCTCTTTGCTTCTCCCTTCTCATCTCTTATCTTACTTTTGGCCTCACTCTTCTTCACAGTCACTCTAGCCTCTACTGCATGATTCAGTATACAGAGCTCCAACTCACCTCGGTGTAGTGGCTATACCTGGTTGTCAACTTGACTATATTTGGAATGAACTACAATCCAGAATCGGAAGGGTCACCAGTGACCTTAATCTGGAGGCTGGGAGATAGAAGTTTCTGACCTGGATCTTGGTATGGAGATCTTGAAGACAGGGAGATGATCTCTGAGTTCAAGGTCATCTGGAATTAAAGGTGTGGTGGCACACACCTTTAATCTGGGCTACACCTTCTGCTGGAGACCATATAAGGACATTGGAAGAAGGGAGTCATGTTCTCACTCTTTTGCCTGCTTGTCGTGTGGGACTAAGCAACTGCTAGATCCTTGGACTTCCATTCACAGCTACTACTGACCCATTGTTGGAAATTGGACTGCAGACTGTAAGTCATCAATAAATTCCTTTACTATATAGAGACTGTCCATAAGTTCTGTGACTAGAGAACCCTGATTAATACACCCAGTAACTTAACTGTTCACTCCATTAGTTCACCTCTTCTGGAAATTGAAAAATAAGGTTTATAAATAAATAAATATATAAATAAATAAGTAATGACACGCTGGTTCTCCAGCCTCTGTGTTTACAGCTGCCCTTGCAGTATCGGTCTTTCCTGTATGTTCACAGCTAGGGGCCAAGCTGGGACTCCATGTGATGTGTCTTTGCCTCAAAGTTCCTCTTCTAGACTTAACAATATGCTGTTCACAGAGTGGAGGGCATTCTGGATATATGAGGCAGGGACACAGAGATAAGAGGAGGCAGTGGATGGAGCAGGAGGGTGACAGGAAGGAGGCTTGAAAACAAATGTCATGTTAGAAATAGACAAGCTATTTTTAACAGGATTTCTATACCAGAAAAGCACAAACAACTAACTCATGATACATAAGTATATTATATACATGTAAGTTAAAAACCTAATGATTGGACCCAAAGAGGCAAGGTAGCTGCATCCTTCAAGGCCTACATACGTATGACAGGGTAAGAGCAATGCTTGGCCTATAATATGTACACAGGAGTATTTCTGAACTAAAGGCAATGAAAGCAAACAAGCAAGACAGGAATAGAAAGAGGGAAAGAGACTGAGGACAATAAGGGACAAGAGAAGCAAGCAGGAGGAAGTAAAGAAAAAGCCAAGGAAGGAAATGGATGTAACAAACAAGCAAGCAAACAAATGAATCACATTTCTGCTTAAACTATGTAAGTGCGTGTTTTTCAATGGGCATGAGGGGGATAGAAACTCATATCACACTATTAATTAAGTACTAGGGTAGGCACAGTGTCTACTCTGTTATATACATCGGCATTATCTAGTTTCTTCTAGATATAATAAAGGTTTGAAAATGAAGACTTAGCAGTAACAACAGGGACTGGACAGAGGTAAGGACTGGCGTAGCTTGTGGAGCACACTTATGTAAGACATCTTTTGCTGACCATCTGTGGAGGCTGTTCCACAGTTCCTGTCCATTTCCAGTTACCGAGAGCAGCTTAGTCTGCTAGATGTCTTCTTGGAAAATATCTGAAGAGCTCGCCTCCTCCTCCAGACATGTGTACACCCTAGGCAGCCCTGGGTCTGCTCAGTCTCCCATCTCTAGGATGCCCGGCCCCTTTGGAGAAGGGCAATTCCCAACCCAGAGTCTAGTCTCTCCCTTAGAATCAGGACAACAACCCTATCAAAACAGAACATAACAAGACTCCACCTCAAAATGTCTCTTCCTTAACAGTAGTTTCAGAGGGGAAAAAAAAAATGTTTCCTCTGTTTTTGACATTATTCCTCTTTGTCTTTTTCATTTTCCCAAACAGATTTTCAATACTGTCCAGGAATAAAATGGTGACAGAAAAATTGAGCTGATCTATGAAGACTTAGGAGCATCCTATGTAACTCCTATTTTATATATTTAAAAAGATTTATGTTGTACATATAAACACGAATAGAACTCTAATGTGGAAATGAGGTATAACTCTTCATAGCTCAGGATACAAAGGCTAGGGGGATAGAGTAGACATGTCCCTGCAGCCAAGGCCTCACAGCCTCAGTGCTATTGGCATTTGAGCCACATAATTTGTTTGTATGTATGGAGCTTGTTTTGCAAGCTATAGATGTTTAGGTTTAGCAACATCATTTTTGGACACATGGATACACACACACACACACACACTCAGAGAGAGAGAGAGAGAGAGAGAGAGAGAGAGAGAGAGAGAGAGAGAGAGAGAGCGAGAGAGAGCAAGTACCACCAAATATACCCTGAAACAAAAGTCTCACCTGGTTGTAGTCAGGTGATATATTTTTAACTCACAAAGATGAGTTATTTGTCTCTACCAACAAAAATCTACACGTTTTTCATACTCAAAAATATTTAGATTTATATATATTATCATAAGTATTTGGGTTAATGTATATTTTTTCACAATGAAGAAATTTGTTTGCAATGCCATCAGCAACCCATGGCAAACAAGTTGTATTCTAAAACTTCATATGATTATTATAAAATAATATAAGGAAGATTAAAAATACATCTGCAGTCACCAAAACTAAACAAATATGTAGAACTCTTGCACAAAACTCTGGGTTCAACAAAAATGCATTCTGTGTTTGTGTACACGAGTGTGTATATATGCATAGGTGGATAGGTACATAAATAAGCACTATGTATATACAGTGCTCATAATTTATAAATTTTTTCTTTTTTATAATTTCAGATAATCCTCTCAGCAGAGTATGAGATGGAAACCATCTAAAAATTTAACTCTATAGTCATCTACTTGGGAGAACATATTTATCATCCTATTAGGAGAGAGCATCACCACATTTACTAAGGTCAGTAACTTTGTTTTAAAACTAAGAATACCAATGGGCTTCTTGGATAATAACACTGTGGTTCTGTGAAAGTTAACTGACACCTTTCCATTGCATTCCAAAGAAAGAATGAAAAAAACTGAAGGACCCAGTGTCACTTATGACAGTGTTAGTGCTAGAGATGGCCAGGGTCCTGTGGCCTTTGTATTAACTGGGTGTTATGAGTGATGGAAGCAAAATAAAGCTAAAATGGACTGGGGTAGGTTGCAACTATTTGTTGGTCAAATTTGCACTTGTGATCACTTGCTGGAAACTACTTCACACTTTAGTACTTGAACAGTGGTCTTCTTCTGTATACATAATAGTTTCATTAAACAATTTATAGCAGCATTTACTTTACACTCCATTTAGACGCAGATAGTTGGGCTGGATGAATTTAAAGTGCAATTGAGTGACCAAAGAATAAAAACACTCTCTGTTGGCTCCAAATAGTCCAATCTGTCATAAAAGTTAAAAAAAATGAATACACACACGAGAGAGAGAGAGAGAGAGAGAGAGAGAGAGAGAGAGAGAGAGAGGTTAACGGAATAGAAATTTGTCTTCCTGCTTTGCACTGCCCTCTCTCCTCTAGTCCACTTGGCAGGAGACATTTCAAGTTCAATTCCCCAGAAAGTGGCACAGTTAATAGACTAATGGGCGTTACCATTCTTGTTAGCCAGCGGATTCTATTCAATCTGTGCCTAGAGAAATCATGTTGTTATTAATATACCATTTCCTGCCACTAAAGGGAAAAGGTCGGGCAGCTCACTAAGCTGAGGAGGGGGAAGCTAGGTTGGTTTCTAAGACAATTTCCCAAGTATTATTTTGCCTTCAAGATTCACAGTGAGACAGAAGTGCTTTTCTGTAGTTCTAATAATAAACTGACCATACATTCTGAAATTGTGAGTTCATTATTATGTCATTAATCAGTTCAACATACTTTAGCCAATATATTAGTTGTGGAAACAAATGTATGTTATAGTAACATCACAAATGTATGTAAATGCAACTAGCTTATGCTAATAAGTAGTAATAAAACAGACAAAAAGACGGAAAACATTGGGGTACTTGAAGAAAAGCCAAAAACTTTCAGCCTGCCCACAATACATTCCCCTAAAAAATCCCTAAACACAAAGAGATCTAGAAATTTATTCTGTTCTTTTCTGAAGTTAGTTAAAAATTAATGAATAAGAAATTAAAGAGAAAGCCCTGCAATAAAGTTGGGATATTCTAACCAAAAAAAAAAAAATCCTCTGAAACTATTTACAGTCCCACAGAATTATAAACATTTTTCAAGAAACATTTTACAACATAATTTTAAGCAATGTTTTCTTCTCACTGTTGAGACTTAAGTAGTGAAGGATTATTTCATATTAAAAATACACTTCCTAGAGTAAGAACTTGCCTTTTTCAGAAGAGGGCTTTGCATTAAGAGCAGCTTGTCAATGCTTAGACTTCTGCAAATGCATCTGTGTGCTTCATCTCTCAACTCAGGGGATTAGTTTTCAACAGTATATAATTGACAGGAAATTGTGTTAAAATAGAATTATTATTTAACTCTGAGAGCATAACCAATTGGACTTTGGAGACCATCATTCCCTGTACAGAGCTGGGTACACCAACAGTCTGCAGAAATGCCCAGGGACCTCAAAAGACTTTTAAATTTCAAAGAAGCAGTGAGCACAAGTTTGAGCCTTAACCCTGAAAGAGAGATGCTTTTCAAAATTAAAGTTACCTTCCCAGTTTCAATATTTAAATGAACAAAACTATAACTCTGAGATAACTTTAGGGCCTTCTATGAAAAATCCCCTCTGTAGCTGCAGGCTTCAGTTTGACAAACCTGCTGAACTGTGCAGATGTTGAAATGGCTCTCAGTTACACAGGGGAGAAGGGAGCAGGAGACATTCCACAGCTGCTTACAGCAGCTCCTTTCCCAGGGGCACAGTTGCAGGCTCTATCAAGCTCAATCACTATGTACAGCATCAGGGGATCCCAAGCAGAGGCCAAGAAGCCTCACAGCAGCTAAAATTTCTACTAGCACTACCACAAAAAGTAACACTACTTAAAGAACAACCAGTTATTTCCAACATTACATGGCTTTTGGCCAAAAACTCTATGTATGTGGGGGAGGTGGCACAATGAGGAAGAACATCTGCAGTCAGAGGAGGCTCTTAAGTTTCAAGCTACCCACAGGAGATCTTCCTCGAACCTTTACTAGAGAAACAACTGAATACTTGATCTTTGTTCTCAGTGAAGTTCTTTCTTTGGGTGGTAGGGAGAGAAGATTGAAGCTGAAGAATCACAGAACTTAACAGTTAACTTGGCAACTGTAACACAGTACATTGACTGTAAAGTCTTAAAGGGTAGAAATGTGTGTGGCAGTAAAACCATGTTTAAGGCTTCATGCTTCAGTTTTACATCCTTAGTCCTGTCACAAGTCCTTTTAAAGCCTAAAGTAACTGTATTAATGATGTGGTGAATGAAACCAAGCAGCCAAAGAGATTTTCTACCTGAGGTTAAATGATGCTGTGGCTGATGCCATGTCCCCAGGATGAACCAGGAAGTGGGGCTATAAACAAACAACTACAAAACAACAGAAACCCTCATGTTACTGTTCTCATCAAATGACACTTTTGTGCTAAGTATCCTCCTGTAGGGTGATAAGATTTAATTCATAGATGAGCAAGTATTTTTTAATAATAGCCATCATTATTATTACTTGGCTAGAACATCACATAAACATCTGTACAAATTTACCAAGCATAACAACGAAAAATAACGATGTTAGGGTCTAGAGAAATGACTCAGCAGTTAAGAACACTGGCTATTCTTCCAGAGGACCAGGGTTCAATTCTCAGCATCCAAATAGCAGCTCACAACTGTCTGTCACTCTAGTTTCAGAGGATCCAATACCCTCATACAACATATATGCAGGCAAAATATCAAAGCCCATGAAATAAAAAATAAGTACATAAAAAAATTGTGCTGAATTACCTCAGTTGATTCTCCCAGCAATATTATCCCCATTTTATAGATGAAGAAATCATTATATTATCATTGAACTAATACAGTTAGAATTTAAGTCTATGCTATGGTTCTTTTTCCCCCATTTTTTATTAGATATTTTCTTTATCTACATTTCAAATGCTATCCCAAAAGTTCCCTATACCCCCCCCCCGCCCCTGCTCCCCTACCCACCCACTCCCACTTCTTGGCCTGGCATTCTGCTGTACTGGGGCATATAAAGTTTGCAAGACCAAGGGGCCTCTCTTCCCAATGATGGCCGACTAGGCCATCTTCTGCTACATATGCAGCTAGAGACTCGAGCTCAGGGGGTACTGGTTAGTTCATATTGTTGTTCCACCTACAGGGTTTATGCTATGGTTCTTACATTTTACCGACTGTGATGAAAATGACTTTTTTTTTTTTTAAAGATTTATTTATTTATTATATGTAAGTACACTTTAGCTGACTTCAGACACTCCAGAAGAGGGCATCAGATCTTGTTACGGATGGTTGTGAGCCACCATATGGTTGCTGGGATTTGAACTCGGGACCTTTGGAAGAGCAGTTGGTGCTTTACCCGCTGAGCCATCTCACCAGCCCCGAAAATGACTTTTGAACATTAATTTGGAATATGTTAAATACTTTAAAATCAATTTTAAAGATGTATATTATAGTACTGCATTGCCTAATCAGAGAAATCTAACATTGTTTCTAATCTCCTTTCTCTCTCTCTCTCCTCTCTCTCTCTCTCTCTCTCTCTCTCTCATTGGATATTTTCTTATCACTCTTAATAGGCAGGGAAAGGGCAATCTCAGCCTAGAGTGTTAGTCACATGGTTCTCAGTGTTGTTACACTCCAAGAATTCTAAATTTCAGATTATTAGCTTTCGGTTTTAGACACCATACAGCCACGGAGCCAGTAAGTAATTAATTCTGCTGTAAAACAACTACTGAAGTATAACAACACTTTATCAGGCCTGAACTTTTAAAGTAAGGAAACGCTCTGACTTTCCATTTATGATAAAATACCAATTATAAAACATTCCTCAAGTCTCAATGACCCTTGTTTACAGTTCAACGCCATTCCTCTAAGACAGTGCAATGTAATCCAGCAGAGAGGACTAGGGAGCAGAAGGCTGGTGACATATGGGGTGTGCACAGAACTTCTGGTAAATGGAAGTTCCAAGACATTAAAAAAAAATGATGTGTGCATTCGTGGAAAAAACTGTAAGGCAAGTCAATTTTTTAATTAAAAAATTATGTAGCATAAACAATGCTAATGAGCCAAAAGTCCCAAGAGATGAGGATTGTATCTGCTTCATTTTTAGGTCCCTTTCACTTTTTATAAGTGTGCACCCACACTTGAAATGTCTCAAGCAGAAATCCTTTCACAAAAGAGTTTTGTCTTTGTAATAACTCACCATTTCCTACTCAAGTTGTCAATTTGATAACAAATTACACACACAAACACAAATGTGGCTCAGAAGAAGAGAATCACCACAAAATAGATACCTGGAAGTTCCTCATAAATTTCATCATCTATTGGTTGGTTCCTTTGTGGGCTGCTGTCTGGAACAGGATGATCAACGTCATCATATAATTCTCCTCTTTCCTCATCATCCTCAGGAATAACATCGGATCCCATGTCTTCAGAGTACATTTTGAAAAGCACATGAAAAAAATAATGCAGAAGAGATTTAATTCTGTGTTTCTTAAATGAACACAACTCTGAAAACTGTCATCTACATGCTACCATTGTAGCACTGTACTCTTAATTTAAAAGCATTTTAAATGGTCATATAAGTAAGTGTGTGACTCTGAAAATGACCAACTGTATTCAAGGGAAGATATTCTCATAAACTCAAGTGAATGGACCATGTCAGCCAATATTCTCTTGACTGCTCTCACAGAAGTCAGGAAGGCTTTATATGTGAAAACCCAAGTCAACCCATTACTAAATTAATATGTGAGGAATGTGAAAACATTCAACTGATGCTCTTACCTTGTAATATAAATTTCAGCTGCTGGACCCATTCCTCAGCATCTTTGGGAGAGGCTGCTGTAAACTAATGAAAAAATTCAAACAATAAGAACTGGAATGGTAACCACAATCTAGAAGGTGTGCTGCATTCTTAACATTTCTTAAAAACATTAGGATTCTTTTCATGTATAAGGGTACTGTTCTTGCAAGGATGCTTCTTATAATGTACAGTTAATTTTGACAAATTTATGTAATTGAAGCAGAGGATGATGGATTTGAAACTCTGATCAGCAGCTGGCAGCTGCACAGGGAAAAATGCTGCTTCTCTTCATCAATGTCAAAGGCAGAACTGATGAACAAAATTTGCCCTTGACAATTAGAAGACACCCATGAATTTCTTTAGACTGCTGGGTACAGTTTTCTTAAAAATGTTCTTGTCAGATTCCAACACACTACCTGACAACTTAATTAACTGGCTTTCAACTGCAATCTCAGATATTTAAAACTTATTAAACATACATTCCATATTGATGCCAGGCTGACGGCTCTTGCGTTGTAGAGCTGATAATGCATCTTTATCTTCATTTTCTCCCACACCCCAAGCAATACAATATGCATTAATACTCTATATTTTTCCTTTGATAATTTTATTCTTTCTCTATGTAATTCTTTTAGGAAATCACACAGTTCTATTAAAGTAGATATAAAATGTTACATGTGATGTTAACTGATAAATTACAGATTCATTTGATCTTTTCCAAGGACATATCACTTGAACTGATCAGAAAAATTTTAATGTATTTCCTCGTTATATGAATGTCCAATGTACAAAACAGGATTTTTATTATTAACATGTTGGGGAAAGCTGTTTTAATAAAATGTTAATGTCTTCATAAATGAAATCAGGACATCTTATCAAGTTAATTTCAAGGCAATGTTAAAATTCCAACCTGATAGATACGTTTATCGGGAGCACCGATTTCAAAACAGCAATCTTTCTTTCCATCCTTCCTAAGGGTGTTGTTCATTCTGACATCATAGCCATCTATTGCAAATTCACCTTTCTGTTGCTTGTCTATAGAAGAGAAAAACAAAGTTAGAGTTTCATTCACTCAAGGTTTTTATTTGTTGACACGAGAAATTCTAGTCAGCTACTTCAACAACTCTAAACGTAGAACTATTAGGGAACTGGAGGAAGAGGTCTGTGGTGCTGTTCAGAAGGAAGTGTGGAAATACATGGGGAAAAATTTAAGCACTAGAACTTAAATGTGCTAACAATTTCAGCTTCACCTGAAGTCAATGGGAAAAGTGTCTACTTGAAACCTGCTGGATGTCCCTACCCACTGCTCTGTCCTCCCTCAGCACCACCATGGCCTATGCAGGCCTTTAAAGCAAACTGTTCTTTTTTCATCTTAAAAGAAGAAAAGGAAGCAAATGTAAAGCAAAGCCATGAGGATGGAGAAGACTGAGCAGGCAAGTAAGGAAACATTACTAAAAAGAACTTTGTGTAGCCTGTCAGGGGACAGTGAGCTAGAGAAAGCAGACTGGAATCCCATCTGGTACATTCAAAAGGAAAGGTGTTTTAGTTTAGACAGATATTATTTTAGAGATAGATAAAACGAAACAGAAACAAAAGATTTAATACTCAGAAACTAGGACAATTAGCTTTCTTCATTCAGTTGGGTTGGGCCATTTTAATAGAAAATTTCCCACATTAGCACACAATGCTGAAATCAGAAGTGGGACAAACTGTCTCTTCCTGATCTCAGAGTAAGGGCAGAAATGCTTCCATAATGCAGAGCCAGCCAACAATGAAATATAGATCTGCTTTTCTTAAATACAACAATTTAGAACCTGGAATAACATCACTTTTTAAAGGCCATGGAGATGCTATTTTACCCAAAATATCAAATGAGAAAAAATAAGAGTTAGACAAATATAACCTAAGCCTGACAAATCTATTTGTCCATAATTTAAATCTGAGTGAGTAAAAAAAAAAATTCCAGCTAACATTTTTGCGCTTCATTTGGTTGAAAAAAAATCCATAGTTTATAAAACTATACCTTGAAAATTACAGACCAAATGAGTGCCTGTATGTCAGCAAGGAACCCAAGGCAAGAAGGTCCCGAGTTCCAGACCAGTTTACACCACAGTGGGAGCTCCTGCCTTGAAACAGAAAGGACAAAGAAAGAGTACCACAACACTTTCCAGTATGTGGTCCTTCAGATACCAGGAGACTCTATGACCATCTAGGTTTAAGATTCTTTTTGCTGAATTGAACACAGTTAGTGCAGTTGGGGATGTAGTTCAGTGGCAAAGCATCACCTTACAAAACACCCTCAATTCTAATAAACCCAAAAGCTAGCAGTTTCATGAGACTAATTATGTAGACATGCCTTTCTTGAGGCATAGTGTACTTACATACTGACTGAATTTCTAAGGGAAAATGTAACACATGCAGCATGAGCAAACATGACTCATCTATGAACTTTTATCCAGAGATAAATTCTTTTATGTCTGGTGCTCTCCAGACATAATTTGTAAAATACCTAACTGGAAAAATACTGAAGGAAGAGTGAAAAACAGTAAGTGGTGAACAGATTTGATTCTTTCTCCCATTCTCAAAGAAAACTGAACTACTTATTCAACAAATTTATATTAAACACTTTAAATATGCCTGGTAGTGTTATAAGTATGTTAAGACAAAAGTTATTAATAGCACACATTATCAGATGTTTCTCACTGACATAAAAATACATGCATTACAAATGTAGGTGTTTTACAAACACCAGTCAATGATCCACTTGCACTGTAAGAGGAATTTAACTTCCACTACAAAAAAAAAAAAAAAAAAAAAAAAAAAAAAGAAAGAACACTAAAGTGGTCCAAAGAAATTTTGAAGGATTTTCTTTCAACTCACCCCAGAGAAACAAGATTTTAAAGGCTAGATCTGGATGGTTCAATCTCTACTCACTACCAGTTACAAACTTGATTCTACCTCTAGCTTAACTCTAATTTGACTCTAAAACTCTCATCCTTGTAACATGAGATGCTGACATGCATAAGGAGGGAGTCCTACTAGGAATATAAAGTGAGTAGCACAGAGAAGAGCTGGGGCAGAGCAAGTGTGCTTCCCATACTAGCATACTCAAGAATAAGGTACCAAAATCATGTGACCTCAACTCACACCAGCAAAGCCACTTTATACAGCCCCTCCCCCAAACATGCCAGGCCACATATTTGTCTGCTGCTTACAGTCTAAGAGGAGAACCAGAGAAGCCATGATTGGACTTCACAGTAAACATTGCAGATTATACAGATTATACAGACACGAATAGAAGAGGAAAAGCAAACAGGTAAACGTAGGTGCCAAAATAAGATCACAGAGCCTGGGAAGTTGCTCAGTCTGCAGAGTGCCTGTCTTGCGAGTATCAGAACCTCGGCTGAATCCCAACAACCTAAGAGAAAGTCAGGCATGGTTGTACATAATGGTTGTCTCAGCACTGGGGGGTGAAAACAGGAAGATACTTGGGTCTCAATGGTCAAACAACTTAGTCTAGTCAGTGAGATACCAGCCAGTGAGAGAAATCTGTCTAAAAATAAGGTGGGGGAGGAAACTGAAGAGATGACTTAGTGAGTAGTATCACTGATCGCTCTGTAAATACGAGGATATATGCTTGAATTCTCAACATCAGTACTATAAGCCAGGAGTGCCTGCAACCCTATCATTGATAGGTTAAGACAGGTGGATCCTTAGAGCTCACTGACAAGCTAGCCTAGACAAAATGGTGAGTTGCTGGTTCAGTTAGGCACCCGTCTAAAAGCAGTGAGAACAGTGATAGAAGAAAACACTCCAAGGCCTGCTCTGGCTTCTGAATGTGCACCTACCCATGGACTCACCTGTACAGACTCCTCCCCTATAAAAAGAGACAAGTAAATAGCTCCTGAAGCTTTTATGTCCACAGACACAGTGAACAGAACCACTCACAAGACTGCACACTTCATGGTCCTATCTCAACAAATAGCACCTCTATTAGTGCCTATCTCTAAATGAGACAACTGGGTACCATTTTTGATGTCTCCTTATCTCTCCATCAACTTCCTCCATGTTCTCCTGTATATCTACTGCCACCTACCAACATCCAATTGGCTCATCTATTTCTTCTCCAACTATACTGTTTTCTTCTGCACTGTCTCTCAAAAACATGCTTAAAATATCAATTACTAAGATGACCATGATGGCACATGTATTCACATGAACATGTTTATACACACACACACACACACACACAGAGAGAGAGAGAGAGAGAGA
>NC_034591.1:70545871-70552295 GCF_900095145.1 Mus pahari
AGAGAGACAGAGACAGAGACAGACAGACAGAGAAAGAGAGAGTAAAGAAAATCACCATTTTCTCTCCTGTCATTTTAAATATGGCAAAACCATGAAACTGAATAATTCTAAATCATTTAGGACCCTTGTAAGCTGAGGGCATTTATCAAATGAGTCTTTGCAGCACCTAAGAATCTTTTCTGATTTTGTCCTGAGATTACTGGGGATGGGCACCATAGCTTCCCACCACAGAAGCTGGAGAGAGGCAAGCAAATGCTGCAGTCTGAAATCTCAAACAGAAGGAAGAAACAGAAAAATCAGGAGAGAGTTCAGAATCCATTCTCTTGGCAAAAACAGTGGCAGTGCACAGCGGTGACATCACATGTTGGGCAGTGCACAGTGGTGACATCACATGTTGGGCAGTGCACAGCGGTGACATCATATGTTAGGCAGTGCACAGTGGTGGCATCACATGTCAGGCAATGCATAGTAGTGGTATCAATGTCAGGCAATGCATAGTGGTGGTATCACATGTCAGGCAATGCATAGTGGTGGTATCACATGTCAGGCAGTGCACAGTGGTGGTATCACATGTCAGACCTGGCCTTTTGCTGATTTCCTTTTTGGTGGGAAGCTGCTTCTATTGCTTGTAAGAATGTAAACTTGGTACAAATGCCTAGCACATATAAACATGTATTTGTCAATATTTGATGCTGTCTGTCAGTTATACTTAGGGTCTTTTTCCTTTGTGAACAAGTTATATTGTTTCTGTAAGTTCTAATGCCTATTAGGAGGGAGAAGAAAAGATATCCCTCAATATTAAACCCCTTCACTAAATTCTTCAAAAATCTAGCAAGTTATTCTAGGATCTCAGTTAAAGATAAACCAACACTCTCCCTTTTGTTTATTTAGCTCACAGAAACAAAGGTGATAGTGCTTCACTTTTTGGTGTTCTGAGCTATACATAAAGACATATAGAGTACTATTTGATGTGGAAAATATTATCAGCTACATATATTTGTTACATAAAGGCCCAAGCCTATGAATGTATGTACATTTATGGAGCCAAAGGAAAGTATCTTCATTAAAATTAGAAGTTTGGCTAACATAGGCTGGCAAACAGAAATTTCTACCTATCCCCCCCCTTTTTTTGTCTTCTCATTTTCGAATTTTTGTCTTCTCATTTATGTTGTTATAAGCATAACAATGAGGTAGTCTTTAATGCAGCATGGCTATAGGCTGAATGTGGAATCACCCATCTGAAAGCTTGTGTGTGGCTGGCTGGGAGCCCAGCCTGCAGGGCTACTGAGAGGTGGTAGAACCTTTAGGAAGTGGCCCAGCAGAAGCTAACATTAGGTCACTATATGTGCTCCTTTTAGGGAGGCAGTAGAATGCTAAAGTTCCTTCTTCATTTCCCCATCACAAGGAGATGAGCACGCCTGCTCCACCAGAAGTTCTCACCACACAAGCTCCTGCTCCTATCACAAGCCTAAAGACAAGGAATAAGTGACCGCGACCGAAGAAGCTCCTAGCCTGTCGGTCAAAACACACAGGTGTTGGTCCCAGGCACTTCATTTTAGTAATAGACATATCTTTTTGTAAACTATTTTAAAAAGTTTCTTTTTAAATTTATCTTTAACTGATAGAAAGAAACATTCAAATATTTATGAGGTAGTATGTGATATTTCAAGATAGACACACACATTCTTTTTTTTTAATTTTTTTTATTATTATTTTCTTTATTTACATTTCAAATGCTATCCCAAAAGTTCCCTATACACCCCCCCCACCCCTTCTCCCCTACCCACCCACTCCCACTACTTGGCCCAGGCGTTCCCTTGTGCTGGGTCATATAAAGTTTGCAAGACCAAGGGGCCTCTCTTCCCAGTGATGGCGGATTAGGCCATCTTCTGCTACATATGCAGCTAGAGACACAAGCTCTGGGGGTACTGGTTAGTTCATATTGTTGTTCCACCTACAGGGTTGCAGACCCCTTCAGCTCCTTGGATACTTTCTCTAGCTCCTCCATTGAGGGCCCTGTGTTCCATCCGATAGTTGGTTGTGAGTATCCACTTCAGTTAAGCACAGGTCTATATAACTCTATATAAAGTAGCTGTGAATAGAAATAAGTTATAGGCTTTTTTCTGAAATTGCTTCTACTTTCATCCCTCTATCTAGTATTTTCATCTAAAATTGACATTCTAGTAATCACGCTATGGGGTCCCGGAAATGTAGTCAGTTGGTAGAATACTTGTGCAGCATGTATGAAGGCCTAGGCTTTATTCAATCTCAACATGCATGAAGTAGAGCCAGTAAGATCAAAATCTCAAGGTCATCCTCAGCTATATAGTGAGTTCAAAGCCAGTTTCAGACACATGAGAGCCTGCCTCAACACACACACACACTATGGATCATTGGACTGTCAGAACAAACAAATAGCCATTGTTAAGACAGTCACCACATAAAGATTTCCTTAATAGCCTATATGTATGTTAGCCTTTTCGAAGTTCCCTACAATAATAAAAGGTGTGACTGTGACTCACTACAATGTGAAAGCAGCACATCTAAGATTAGCAGCAGCTGCAGTGGGCTTACATTGAAACACCACGAGTCTTCATTTATTATTATCCCCAACTTCTGAATCCTTCTTGCCCATCTCATTTCCTTCACCCCTTTCCCTAACCGCTGACAAAGTGATCATTCTAACATCCAAGCAGAGCTGTCATGGCACCAGCCAAGCTGACCCCCACTGCTTAGGAACATTAGGCGCTCCTGTGACAGGAAAGCCCACACTCCTAACTCTGGTGTAAAAACCTTTACTGCCTTGTGCCACGTCCTCTGGCTCAGCAGTTCTCAATCAACCATGCCAGTGACTCAATCAATTCACTAATCATACTGTTATGTGAGCACTTGTGACCATTATCTTAAGCTAATGCAGTACAATGCTTTGTGATAATGGCATCTGATACATATATGCTCAAAGAATATCCAAAAGTATGGGTGTTCTCTAGATAGTTATTACATACACTATAGTTATGTATAGTTTTCGATGTATAGTTACTATAGCTATATATCTAATGTATACCACATGACAACAATATAAATACATGTGTATATATATATATATATATATATATATATATATATATATATATGGAGAGAAATGAGGGAAGGAGGAAGGGAGGGGGAGGGAGTTATGGCAGTACAATGTGGTATTATTTTAAATGTATCTATTTTCAATCTAAATATACATTTAGTATCTAGAGATTCACACTGGTCCCATTTTATTATATGCCAATAATATTCATAGCTATCAGATATTTAGCAAAGCTTAGTGTATACTTGACAATTTGTGCACAATAAAGAAGTCCTACTAAACAACTGGTATACATACTTAGCTTCTCTATCCTGCTACAGGGCTCTCATCCATAGAAGCAGGAGGGAAAGGACACAGGTTTATTATATAAACTTAAAGATCAATATTTGCACATCAAAGACTCAGAAGTCTATTAACAACAATACTTCCCAATTTAAAAAAAAAGTAGAATTATTAGTGCTAGGCTAGGATAAAAATATCCTTCGCACTTCAAATAAAACAAGATTGTAATATAAATCTTATAAATACAAGGATTCACTCACACATGTCACATGTCATGATACAATACTGATGTACTCACACAGAAATAATTTTTGAATAAAAGGGATATGTTCTCTTATTTTTTCCCCTATCAATGGTAAAGTTGTGAGAGATATGAAAGTGGAAAGGTTAATTTAATGAAATTCTTTTTTTATGTTTTTTGTTGTTGTTATTTTAAATTTCTGCTGACTTTTGGTCTATATTTTTAAAAATTTAGATTTATTTATTTATTTAATTATTTATTGTGCTGTCTTCAGACACATCAGAAGAGGGCACTGGAGCCCATTACAAATGGTTGCTGGGAATTCAGAACTCCTGGAAGAACAGTCAGTGCTCTTAATGGCTGAGCTATCTCCCCAGCCCTACATTTTAATTTTCTGTAAAGGAAAATTACAACAACATGATATAACAAAGAGTCTTTAGGAGCTGGAGAGATGGCTCAGTGGTTGCTCTTCCAGAGGATCCGAGTTTGTTTCCAGCATCCACACAGTGGCTTGCAACTCTCTGCAACTCCAGCTCCAGGGGCTCTGAACCCTCATGGCCTGCCTGGGCAACAGGTACTCATGGAGTACAAGATGTACCTGTGGGCAAAACACCCAAACACCCAAAATAAAACATTTTTTTTTTAATTAAAGAAACTTTGGTGTGTATTTAGGATGATTTGGTAGGGCCAACCTCCTTCCTGTAGCGCTCACTTACTAGAGAGGAGACTAGCACTTTCACTAACTAGGAAGAAGAAAGGAGGGTGAGGCCCTGAGAACACATAGGTATAATGACCTGCCCATCACATTCCTCTGCAAAAGAGGAGAAGCACAAAGTTCATTTAACATGCTGATTCAGCACCATGTGAAAAGTAATAGAAAAGGAAAAAAAAAAAAAAACCCAGGGTCTGGAATAAACTCCTAACTGAGCCATCATTTACAGGCACTCTGGAATACTGGGTAATGCCCACAAACTGTGGGGGACACAGAGCTGTGGAGTTAGAGAGCTACATTCAATCTTTGCTCTCACTCAGTAGCTTCTTGCTTAGGCTAGTTCAATGTCCTCCAAAATGGTTCTATTGACAATCTCTCTCCATCTCAATCCATCCTTAAAGCCAAGTCTTATCATATAGATTTCTGCCTAAAGTCCACACTAAAAATAAAATCCTTAGAGAAGCCTCATTGTCAGAATCCCAGAAGGCTTACCAACCGGTTCTATGTCTTTAATCTAATGCAGCTCCTCCCGTCTTCCCTCTATGTCTCAGCTTGGCTCCCCATATTGATCTTATCCATGGGCTTGCGCTGCACTGAATTTCTGCTTTTCTCCCACCTGAAATATTTTTACCCTGTGTTCTTTCTTAGTCCAACTGCACTGCCTTACATACCCATTATTGAGTAGTTTATGAACACCAGGAGTTTACTTCTCAAAGTCCTAGTGGATTAGAAACCAAGACCAAGATGCCAGCAGGTCTTGCAGGAGTCTTCCCTCTGTTGCAGGTGGACACTCCGTGCTGCATTCTCCAGTGCAGAGACACTGTGGCCTTGCAAGTCAGAAGTACAAATGAGGGATTTCAGAGGTCACTTGAACACTTTTACTGGGTCATTCATGAGTGTAAAGGCCCTCATGGTCCAATCACTGCTAAATGCCCAACATCCTAACACTACTTTCTTGGAGGTGGCTCCAAATACAAATTTTGGACAGACACATAATTAAAATTATGGCCTTTACCCATAAACTTCTATTCATTCCTTATGGCCCAATAAAATGCCCTTATCACAGTTTCCCCTAAGGCTCCTAAAACTAGCAGTTAGTTTTCCCTTCCTTTGTGATTCAAAGGTACTTAATTTAAATTACTTATTATACCTCACTGGATTTATGTCTATCTGCCTAGCTCCTACATCCATTCTCATAGCCTCATATCTTTTTCTCATACAACTCAAGCAGTGAGTACCTCTAAGGATCTTTGGATTCTCACTATTTATTATATCAACTATCTAAAACTGTTTACCAAATAAAAATGTGAATAAATGAGTAAGTGGATGAATGGATGCCTCGATGGGAATCTGAATAGCTAGGATGTAGAATGCTTGACAGATGAGACCCATGACAATCACAGGCAAAGAGAGGAGATGAGAGGATGTATGGGACTTCACAAAGTGATAAAACATCTACTACATGCAGTTGTTACTTAAGGACCTGAATGGCTATGAATAATAAATACAGACAATATTTATGGGTACAGAGGTAAGTGCATTACATACCCTGGAGGATGACAGTACTTCTAAGCCATTACTACTTTGATAGGTCAATATGGTTTCTGGCACGCACAATAAGGTAGAAAAGGTGAGCCATGTATATGTCATAACAGTAATGAAGTATGGTTTAACCTCTTGAGTGGTATCAAGCCTGCCTTGTGCCTCTATGAACCATTTATCTTAATCCTACTTACTTGGAAGCTTACAGTTTTCATATATCTAAGTAGCTCTTTTCGAGGGTTAGGTAATGGTTCACATGCACAATAAAGCTACACAACTCAGCTACTTGATTACACAAAAGAAAGTTAAAATGTTGTTTGATATGATTTCGTGAAAAAAGATAAAGTGGCAGCAGTGGGCAGCACACTGCAGACAGACCTGAGACATGTGGGAAGGCACAGCAGTGGGCAGTGGGCAGTGGAAAACAAGGTCAGGTCTTTAAGCATCAACACAGCAATGGACATGGCAACACTAACTTTTGAAATACAAGTAGCCGAGGTAACTAAGTGAACACCAGACCACAAAAAAAAAAAAAAAAAAAAAAAAAAAAAAAAAATGCAGAGGAAAACAA
>NC_034591.1:70552329-70558472 GCF_900095145.1 Mus pahari
AAAAAAAAAAAAAAAGTAAAATGCTAAGGAGGACAACATCATAAGGTCTACCAATACGAACAGGAATGGAAACTTACTATCTCAAAGATGTGAGCCAGAATTTCTTTATATAACGTTGGCCTCTGGAGAAAAATATAAATACTCCTTTGTGTTTGAGGAAGACTTGATGGCTCTGACCTAACCTGACATCAGTAATCACAGAGCCTTGGGACACAGAAATGAGAAGCATGGCTGAACCAAAGTCACAAGCATCTGAAACTTCCTTTGCTGGGTTTGGTGGGAAAGCCCCTTTTGTTTTTGAGAAATGATAGGATTCTGATCAAAACTCATAATAGTGTAGAAAACTACATTTCTAGAATGGCAGCTCCCCTGTGACTGTGCTGATTGTAACGGAATTTGGCCTTGAGTTTTCTGACACCATCACTGACTTGCTCACAGCAGGAGGGGAAGTGCGTGGGTTGTGACCACCTCACAGGCACCTTCACAACGTGGAACATATTAGTGACAGGATCCAAAATGGCCTCTAGATTCTAAAGTCATTAGTCCCACCAACCAAAATGGAAGACCGACTTCTAGCATTGTGCAAAACTTCAAATTTGTCTGAGATACAATAATTTCATCTGCATGTTGTTCTAATAAATTCTCTAAGTATAAATGATAAATAAAACAAATTTCCAACCCACATTTATCAATAACAATTCCATGGGAAAAGCAATACTCAGTGGCACTGGGATTTTATCCTTTTTCCTTTACATGACTATTACGTATTTCATTTTTTCTTATGTTCTCTAAGGACAGAGAACTTATTTGAGACATTTTTCACTAATTTTTTTGTTTATGTAAAATATAGACACATAAACTGTATATATGTGTGTGTGTACTATTCATAAAGAGAATAGAGGCCCCAGGGAGTTTAAGAGGTCAGGTGGGGTGGGAGGGCGGGTGCATCCACGTGGAGATAGGGGGTGGGGTTGGGAGGAGGTGTGGGATGTGGAGTCAGAGGGTGGATGAGGGGGGTTGGGAATGGAATATGGAGTATAAAAAATACATTAATTAAAAAAATAAGATCTCAAATGGAAAAAAAGATTTTATTATTGTATATTCATTGTATAAAACAATAGTTTCTAGTTTCATAATATAATTTTAACCAAGTATGCCATGTTGGCTATTTCATCTCTCTGAGCAGTGATGTCTATTTTACAATATTTACCTTCTGATCTGCTTTCCCTTGGAAAAAGGCAAAACTAGAAATACTTAGATTTTATATTTCATTATTGTGCAGATTCATTTATTCAAATAAGAGCTAAAATTATGTGAACTATTACTAAAATGTGCATTAGTTAATAAAGTTGTAAAGTATGAGAGTTAAGACAGGGTCAATGAGTGATAAATACAGGCCTGCCTTTTACCACTCTGAGAATGGATGCTGCACAAACTTAGCCTCTCAGTCCTGTGGCAATTAGTGGGCAGATAGATAAACTGCTTAGACGGGGTCCAGATTATAGCAAACTCAATACACATCTGCTTTTGCTGTTGGCATCTATAAAGTTGGGCTAGAAAATTCTGTATTCATTACATTTTATCTAAAATAAATGTACTACTCTTCCTGCCTTCAAAAACGTTTATCTCATATCATCATGGTCCTCATTTGTCTCCAGTTCTACAACTGTAGCCCAGATAACTATTTACTAGGGTGAAAAGCCATATGAGTGAAAATTATCTTACTTTCTTTTATAATTCATAAAAATACAAGTGTGTTAAATTTTAGGGCAGTCTGAAATTGATAACATTTATCAAATAATGAAAGATAATATAAATTAGTCTTAAGCTATAATTCTCAAAAATTCTCAGCTTTTTCTCCATATTGTTTCTGTTCACTCTGTAGGAAAATGATTGCAAACTCATTCAATGGAAACTGATATAAACAAGTGCCAACACTACCTTTATCACTCCCGTAATAATAGAACACAGTTTTGCTGAGCGCACACCACCGTTTCTGCCATTCAAACCCCAGAAAGCTGTGATCTGCCGAAAGCGGGAGAAATGAGCAGGTTAGATACTATACATGATTTACATAAAGCAATTCCTCACCACGTGAGGTGAAGTCCGTTAAGACAATTTCTGAGCTTCCTTTTACCTCCGGCATTAATCTACATTTCCTACCCCTTTACAATGGTGTTAACTGTCTGGTCATCAAACCTTCCCTACACAGTCTCAAAAAGGTATCAGACTGCACATTCTTGATATAATTGATCCATGGGGGTCTCACTCTCAAATTTGTCATAAAAGGGAAAAGGGAAGGAAGGGTTGACTTGGACCATTTATTTCTACTACCTCTTTCAGCTTGAAGTTTCAGCTTAAAAAGATTTTTAAAAATAAGCAGTACACATGGAACGTGATCAGAAGGTCTGCAGCAACAAGCTAAGGGAAGCTGCGTGGTCATAAAGATGCTTTCGTTCCCGATCATGACTGCCCACCACCCGGTTTAATTTTATGCTGGTGATGAAAGGAGACTGCCTGGCCAAGTTCCAGTTATCAAGGCCAGTGGAGAGGGACACTGAAACAGGTAACAGATACCACATGAGATGCCAGGCTGTCCCGAGCTAAAGCAGGCTGTGTATACTGGTTACTGGTGAGAAACACTGACCTTGAGCACACAGTCATGGCCTGAAGCTTTCCCACAAGATGTATGGCACTGTTCCAAAACTGTTTACAAATCCCAGGCTGCACTGACAGCCAGACTAATGTGTTGCTAGTAAAAACTATGTAAAGCTGGCATTTCATGTTTGGATAAGGTTTTCGACATCTTCTTACATCACTGCCTAAAGAGACCACTGCTTCTATGACTATGCCACAATCATACTTTATCCTAGGATGTAAAATCAACCAACCAGCCAGCTTTAGCCTTCTCATTATCCCATTAGCTCACCTTTTCTGCGTTTTTCCAGGTAACCAGCCTTTATGACAAAAGGAAGGTCCTGGGCTGCAATGGGAGGAAACTGGTTTCCTGTGGAAAGTGAGAAAAAGAAAAATCAGTGGGTAATTCACTCTGGAGAAGCCATGCTGACATCAACTCATTACATTCAATGTACCTTTAATTACTGCAATTACTCAAATCAGATATAGCAACCTTACTTCAAATCCATCCCATAGACTCCCTTCGCTCCTCTTGTAAACTTCAAGTAAGGAAAATATTTTTCATGCTCCTAAATATAAATGCAGCTTATGCTGCAGCTGACTGTCTCAGACGGGTGATACTTTCAATATATATTCAATAAACAGAAGTATAACAAAGAAACCCAACAAATCCCAGAGACAGAGGTTAGGAATTCCAGATGAACCACAGATGCTTCTTTGTGTCTGCCGGACCAATGCACATCAACTCTTACCTGCGTGTTCTCATTTCCACCAAATCAAACAAAGTGATTTTCCCTCAAATCAAATACAGTATTTGTTCCTGAGTCCATATCAAATATTCTCTCCCCCTACCTGAATTCACAGAGAAACCCTGAATCATGAGAGTGAGTTTGTTTTATGTTTAGGATTTTATAAGGCATTTAAGAGTCTAAGACTAGATCACTGAACAGAAGTAGCATAAACAGCAGATTTCTACAAAAACAAAATAAAACAAGGCAAAAGAAACCCACAAAACCTTAAAGATTAAGCTGTAAGTTAAGCTTAAACTTAGAATCTCATGGTCACATGTGACAAGTCACTTAGTAACTTCCCTGGTGTTCTTAGAAATTTCCCCAGCTCTTCATAAGACAGACAACTAATGGGAGAAATGATAGGTAGGTAGGACATAGGTAGACAGATAGATGGATAGATACATAGATATGAAGATAGGTAGATGAATAGACAGATACGTAGATATGTAGATAGGTAGATAGACAGATAGATATATAGATATGTAGATAGGTAGATGGATAGATACATAGATATGTAGATAGGTAGCACAAAAAACAAGAAAACAAAAACAAAAACAAAAAATATGGAAACAGAATTTAAGTGGAAAACAAGTTGGCCCAACCATTAAATTAGCCAGGATATTATGGAATAATTGGGTCTCACTGAGTTGTCATATCACAATCTTTTTACTGGCACTGGGCAAAACCAATGTTCTCTGGGGCTACTGAGATGGCTCAGCAGGTAAAGGTGCTTGTTATCAAGCATGATGACTTGAGGTCAAGTCCCAGGGCATGTAGAGGAGAAGGAAAGAATTAACTCTTGTGGGTTGTTCTCTGGCCTCCACATAGGTATATAGACATGTAGATAGACAGACCGAAAGACACACAATGTAATAATTGAAATGTTCTTCAAATTTCAAGAGGAAAACAAGTTATTCTGAAGCAAAGTACTTTTTAATTTTTTAATTTTATGTGTCTAATATCCTGCCTCTATGTATGTCTATGCACCATGTGTTATGTAGTAACATCAAAAGACAGAAGACAGTGTGGAATGCCCTGGAACTGAAGTCACAAATGATATGAGCCACCATGTGGGTCCTGGGAAGCAATCATTGGCTCCTTGCAAGAACAGCAAGTGCTCTTAACTGCTGAGCCATCTCTCCAACTCTTGAGGTACTAATACTTTAATTTTACTGACCAGAAACAGGTAGAGAAGAGAAAGTAAGGAAGAGAGAAACCAGTTTGATAGGATGAATTTATCACTTAATCTGAATACTCCAAAAAAACATGATCAACATGTTAGAATTCATGTAAAGGAGCCCAAATCCAGATGCTGTCTGAATGCTTCTGACCTACCCCTGCCTGACCTGTCTGAGGGCTTTACATCAAGACTGCAAGTTGTAGTGTAGAAGACCTAGGCCTTGCTTATCACCTTGCTGGATAATAATTAGTATGTTTTTATGCTGGACCGTACTGGAGCATGCCACCGTGTCCCGCAACAGGATGTTAGTTACAATGTCTGATATTTTGATTTAGAAAAGTAGGAATATCATAATAAATAAATAAATAAATACTCACTAAAAAATAGTTGAATTTCTTAAGAATACCAAAAACTTGTGGCCTTTTAACTAATCCCCTGTGGTTAGAGTGGCCTAGAATACAAGTTAATTTTTTTCTTTGTGCCCTTAGTTAAGATGTAATTTCTTTGTTTATTGTTTTTACATTAAGAAAAAGAAATTGTATTAACTAGTTTAAAAATCACAGTAACTTGTAACCTGTGCAGTTGCCCAATCAGTGTCTCACAGGGAGATGGTATTGCGGAGTAAGGCAGATGTCCTCTGTTGCTCCTGCTACATAGAGCTGTATAGCCATAGCTTCCCTCTCTTGATGTCTATCGTTTCTGCATCTGGTGGGCCTCTATCCTTTGGTCTCATGTGAATCATACTGATGGCATACTACTGATAATCGTGAGGAGGTACAAATGATGAGAGAATTCAAGTTTTTCGGGGAAAATTACTGCTTTACATATTATAACAAATTACATTCAGAGAGTTTAACTCTACCTATCGTGTTAAACAAATCATTAAATCCTTCTGAGGATTTAAAGATATATTTTAAGGGCCATTACTGGTATGGTTTTGCTTATAAAAAGTATACATGGCTACTATCACAGTTTAAAAATGTGGAATTTCAGTTAAGAAATTGCTTTCCCTTCCCTTAAATATAATACTTTAAGAGACATGAGGTAATGAGAAATAGAATATTACTTATTACATTATATTTTACTGGGATTTATCAGGTTAATCAACATGTAACATGCATATGTAGCAGAAGATGACCTAAGTTTCTGGGCCTCATCTTTGCCGACTAGAGTTTTCAGTTTGTTACTTGCCATTTAGACTGCCTTTGACAGGAACACTACGCCTTTGAGCTAGCATAACCTTTTTGCCACTTTCATTCCACTGAACACTCCTTCCCGTTTATACTGGAAAGGAAGGGGAGTTTTTTAGAGACTGCTCTTTGCTCATGTGATCTTTCACTCCGAGTCAAACCTTGGTCTAGACAAATACTCTGTCACCACATGATGGGACTATATCCTTGAAATGAAAATAGTGAGGAATATTGTGATAAAAACTGCATGGTACTGGTACAGCGACAGACATGTAGATCAATGGAATAGAATTGAAGATCCAGAAATGAATCCACACACCTATGGTCACTTGATTTTTGACAAGG
>NC_034591.1:70562022-70572303 GCF_900095145.1 Mus pahari
GAGACAGGGTTTCTCTGTGTAGCCCTGGCTGTCCTGGAACTCACTCTGTAGACCAGGCTGGCCTCAAACTCAGAAATCCACCTGCCTCTGCCTCCTAAGTGCTGTTACCCAAACCTTTTATTAAAATAATATTTTTATTAATTCTTTGAGAATTTCATACAACATATGATCATATTCCACTCCCTCCATTTCCTCCCAAACTCACCCATACCCCCCTTTTTGTTTTGTTTATTTAAACCATCAAGTCCAATTCGTACTGCCTACATACTCCTGGTTGTGGGACCTGTCCTAGAGCATGCTAGACCAACCAGGAGCCACACCCTTAAAGAAGACCAACTTTCTCTATACCAGAGGCTATCACTTGTCAATAGCTCCTCAGCTAGGGGTGGGATTTCTGTGTTCACTGCCCCTACCCAACCCTCATGGTAGGATTCTGTCTGGCTTGAGCCCATGCATGTCTTGGCGTAAAGTCACAATTGTTGAGTATATATGTGTATACACACACACACAACTTCCCTGTCAAGTCTGGAAAACACCATTTTGTTGTAGTACACAAAAGGGAGAAGAAGGGTCTGGGGGTGGGGGGTGGAGCAGAAATTATAGGCCAATCTCTCTGATGAAAAATTCTCAAATAAAGATTTAAACCTAATTCAAGAACACATGGCAAAGATTATCCACCATGATCAAGTCAGCTTTATCCAAGAGATACAGGGATGGTTCAATATATGTAAATCAGTAAATGTAATCCACCACATAAATAGAATCAAGGACAAAAACCACATGCTCATCTCATTTAAATTCAGGAAAGGATTCTGACAAAATCCAACATCGCTTTATAATAAAAGTCCCAGAGGATACGGATACAGGGGATACATCTCAACATAATAAGGACAATACAGAGCAACCTCACAACCAGCATCTTGCTGAACAGAGAAAACCTCAAAGCATCTCTATTAAAATCAGGAACCAACCAAGGCGGTCCTCTCTCCTCCTCGTCCTGTTCAATACAGTGCTCCAAGTAAAAGTGTTCTGATAGGCAGAAGATAGCTTCTACACATAAAATACTTCATCAGAAACTCCTACTGCTGATAAATTATAGCAAAGTAGCAGGACACAAAATGTACACACAAAATTAGTAAGCTCCCTATATACCAACAACAAGCACATCAAGAAAGCAGTCCTAGAAACAAAAACAAATCAAACAAACTTAAGGAAGTAAATGACTTGTATAATAAAAACGTATCTAAATCTTTAAATTCTTCGCTTTCACCGTTAGTTGTAAGTGTGAGTCCCCAAATTGAAGGAGGTAGTATTTTCTTTTACCTCTTCTCAATTCACATGCTGAGTCTGAAAAGAGGCCTAGTCATTTGGTAAATATGTTCATTTTAAGAAAAGTACCTCAAGCTGAAGTGCCCAAGTGAGGATGCCTCAGTCCCACTTGGAAGAGAGAAGAAAGCAATCACAAGTGGGGAGGGAGGGACTGGGGAGGGAAAGTGGATGGGAGTGGGTGTGGGGGGGGGAAGGGGAACCTGATCTGGTATTGGGTAAGAGAAAAGGACTGAAAAGCTGAGGTCCAGCAGAAAGAATGGAAATAGGCAACCTCAGGAGATAGGAGGTTGCGGGGGAACCCCAGAATGCACCAGAGACCTGGGAGGTGAGAGACTCTTAGGACTCAAAGGGAGGGCCCTTGGATGAAATGCCCAACAGTAGGGAGAGGGAACTTACAGAGCCCACCTCCAACAGGAAGACAGGACATCAAGTGAGGGATGGGGTTGCCATCCCACAGTCACACCTCTGACCCATAATTGTTCCTGTCTGAAAGAATTACAGGGATGAAAATGGAGAGGAACCTGAGGAAATGAAGGTCCAGCGACAGGCCCAAAGTGGGATCCAGCTCAAGGGGTGGTCCCAAGGCCAGACACTATTACTGAGGCTATGGAGCACTCACAAAAAGGAACCTATCATGACTGCCTTCCAAAATACCCAACAAGCAGTTGAAAGAGTCAGATGCAGATATTTGCACCCAACCAATGGACAGAAACTGCTGACCCCTGTGGTTGAATTAGGGAAGGCTGAAAGAAGTTGAGGAGAAGGGCAATCCTGTAGGAGGACCAGCATTCTCAATTAATCTGGACCCCCGAGATCTCTCAAACACTGGACCACCAAACAGACAGCATACACCAGCTGATATGAGATCCCCTCCCCCACAACACACATACAGTAAAGGACTTCCTGGTTTGTGTTCATACAAAGATGATGCACCTAACCCTCAAGAGACTGGAGGCCCCAGGAAGTTTAGAGGTAAGGTGGGGTGGGGGAGTGGGGACACCCACGTGGAGACAGAGGAGGTATGGGATGTGGAACAGTTGAAGGGTGGATGGGGGGTGGGGATAGGGAATGGATGGAATATGGAGTGTACAAAATAAATTAATTTATAAAATAAATAAAAAAGAAAAGAAAAAGTACCCTCTTAACACTTGTTTCATATTTGATGCCCATCATATGAGACTACTTCATGTGTCTGAGAACCCCGCCTCAGTCCACGTTGAGAATACTCTCCTACTCATCCATCTGAGTTTACCTGTCTAACTGTTCTTAAGAAGCAGCCTCAAAAGTGCTCATAACCCTCAGTAATTCCAATCCCCTGGGGGTTCTGACATCTTGTAACATTGCTGAGTAAGTCGAAGGTCATGTCCTCTAAAAATCAGCTGATGCAGTGGTACAGTGAATGCATTCTTACTTGTCAATTCACATTTATACTACATTTATAATCTATCTTTAGTGTCCTCATAGGGACATAAGGCTGGATGGAGCTGACCTTAATACAAGACAGATCAGCAATTAGTCAACAAAGCTTTACGAGCCAGGTCAATCTTAGATCATAAAATTTGTGAGTGATTTTTGTTTTGCTTTGAATCAAGGTGCCACTACATTAGCCCTGGCTAATCTGGAACTTGGTAGACCTGTAGACCAGGCCTGTCGCCTCTGCCTCCTGCCTCCTGCCCCCTGCCCCCTGCCCCCTGCCCCCTGCCCCCTGCCCCCTGCCCCCTGCCCCCTGCCTCTGCCTCAGGAGTGCTGGAATTAAAGGCATATGCCACCAACAACCTGTTTTGTTTTTTGAAACAGGATCTTATTTTTGTGGCCTAGAATCAGTGACTGTCCTTGAGTTCTTCTGTCTTAGCCTCCTTAGCACTAGAATAACAAGCATGGATAATGGTACTTGGCTAGCCTGTAAAACTTTGGAGCATATGTCTGCTTCATATGAACAGATAATAGCACTTTCCTAAGTTTTATCTAATGTCAAATCTTTTCAGTTTAGTTATGCACCTGAAAGTAGCCATTGAACAGTGATTTAATAGAGACTACTGACTAAACCTTCAGCATTAGAACAGATGCTGTTCAGGAGTGTTTTCCTAGGACCTAGAAATCAAAGCCTAGCATAAGCGTACTTCCTAGTCTAACCTTGCCTTAAAAGGGATGCCTGTTAGCAGCCATGTATAAGACTAGGTCAAGGCAGTACTATATGCAGAGTGTATGTGGTACTTTATAACAGTAGGCTGAAGTCTCACTTTATCACTAGACTTAGCCAGACAGTGCCTCAGATGTACTTCTTTAAGACACATGGGTTCAATTTTATATAAACTGTATTATACTGAATAGCATGCTTAAGAAATGAATTTAGGGGGCTGGAGAACAGACTCAGTGAATAAAGGACTTTACTGAAAAAATATGACAAGCTAACTTAGATCCCCAAAAGCCACAGCAGGAGAACCAACTGGACAATGTTACTCTCTAGAGCCTCCATGCATGCACTGTAACATCTGTCCATCTCCAGGTCTTTCTATCTGCCTCTCTCTGTCACACACATACACACACAAATAATAATAAATAAAAATTTAATATATATTTTTGAGATAAATAATTTTTGAAGAAACTAATTTAAAGGTCTTTTAAATAGGGCTAGAGATGGTTCAGCAGTTATGACATGTACTGATCTTGCAGAAGGGTCTGCACAGGCAGCTCATAATTGCCTGCAACTCTAGCTCCAGGACATCTGACACCTTCAGCCTCTAAGAACATCCCCACCCACATATACACACATACACTGCCATTGTCACATAATTGAAAATAATAAAAAACACATCTTCTAAACTCTTGTTTATGGGATTCGTTGAAAATATTCTAAAACATTCAACACAAATTTGAAAGAAAATTGATAAGAAGATGATAAATACAGTTCTATAACCATACATTCTTAAAAACACAGGAGAATTAGAGGCATACAAATAATGGTATGAGTGGTGAGTTTTACCTTTAAGTAAAAAGAATAATTTTATAAATTTTTATTACACCTGAGACAGACATACACACACACACACACACACACGGAAAAAAAAAAACAAGCATTAAGCATCCAGGTGTACACATTTGCTTATTCACTATTTAAACACTTTGAAACACCCAAAATATACCAGACACTATGATGGGACAAGGGACACAGTTATAGTCCTTTCTGTTATATGGTCATGATTAGGTGCTACTGAACTGATGAAGAGCCATGAAGTTCAGAAGGAAAAAGACTGGAACAGCTGGAAAGGACAGTCAGGATGGGAAAGCCATTGGCCAGGCTCACACTTCTCTGCCTCCCTATCGCTGACGTTAAAGTCAGAGACCCTGCACTGCAGCTGTGCATCAGCATCAGCTGTCTCAGCTTAGGATGGGCACCTTAAATTCACGTTCTAGCCCAAGCCCAAGGCTGATGCTCAAACAGATCCTCCTGCCTCAGCCTCCTCAGTGCTGGGATTATAGATGTGTACCACCACACCCAGCTCCAATCAGTTTTAAACTTTCTAGCTACCAACACGAGGCAAAAGATACAAGAAAAAGAAATTTAAGCAGAAGATACAGCCTTAAAAGTGCCCAGTTTTGGTGAATTAACTTTGGCATACTTCTTAAAACTAATTACATATCAAACTCCAAATACAGACACTGGTATTTATCCCAAGGAGATCATGAGAAACTATGAGTGTTATATCTACTTGTGGACTATCTTCCTTTGGGGCTCCCAGAGATGACATGACCCCATCACCTATGAGCTTTTCTGGTTAAGAGTTGTTACCAGAACAATTTCACCACTTTGGTTTAACTCTTCAGCTAAAATGAGATAAAACTTCCACAAGATGCAGTATTTGCCAACAGCATGCTAGGTGACAAGAATGTGGCTTCATGTCAGCAGTGCTGTGTAGCCTCACTTGAATCTCATGCTGAGGTAGCTCTGAGACTCCTCTGGAAACACTGGAGGAACCAGCACAGTCCAACCAACTCACAAGTCTCTTAAAAATCCAAAGAATACTCACCTACTCAAACCCATGAGTATACATGGACCATGATTTATTCCAAAACAACAATGGTAAATATGATATATATATATATATATATATATTATGTATTTTTCCAATATTTTGACTGTAATTAGATCATGTCTGAATGGACCATGATACATAGTCGCAATAAAAGTAAAAGTTATATAAATTTATGAATAATATACTTTCCATATTCTTAATATTAAGTCATTAATTAAATCAATCAACCAAATTAAATCTCCATATAAACAGGTTTAAATTTTATGCAATTAAGTTCTAATGAACATCGAAAATGTAAAACCACATCAAATTTTTTAAAAACAAGCACAAATTCTTCAGAGGATGCTGCTATGGCAATTCAATATTTGGTCCAATTATCTGTTACCAATCTTAAAAAACCAGGTAGGATTCTTAATAATCCACACAGGAGTAACTGGTGAAAACATTTGTTTATCAAATGATAACTTTTTCAGATAATGTTTTGGGGAAAAAATATTTGTATGGATACCACGTGAACTCCTGCAGATACTTAACAATAAATAAATAGATCAACAGAAAAGCAGGTCAAGAATTGGAAGCAAAGCAACTGGGACTGAGAACATAAACCAGTGCAGTCATTTGCTCTGCTGCCCAGTGCTCCCCACCTTCACTACTGAGTTTACTCCAGAAGCTCAGATGTCATTGGCTTAGCACCTGGGACACAGTGCTTGCTAATAATACTCAATGGTAATCAAACATCTCCAACTAAACATTAACATAGGATTCTACCATCTAACTTATGAGGCTAGCAAGAACTGTCAACAGTGGAGAGGGTGTAAGAGACCTCCTTAGTGATGTCTGTGGATAAAAACTCTTAAGAACTCAACCATCCTATCGTACAAAATAAATCACAGCACAACAGAAACACCACTATGGCAGAAAAAAATGAAAATGCCTGTATAAAAGGAGTGCATAATTTACTTAAAATATATAACCATTTTAAATAAGGCCAAACTAGACAGATAAAAATATAGAAAGAGCTACACTGTATAGAGAACTCCCTAATGTCTGAGTGATAAACAAAGCAGAAGAATATATAAACTGATACACATTTTTTAATTTGAAATTAAGGGCTGCATTTTATGTATCCAAACAATGCAGGAGACCCATACCCAGAACTGTTAGCAGTTCTCGTAGGAAGCAGGGTGTTTGGAAGAGAAAAACATTTTCTTTATCAGGATCATGAATTACATATTATTACATAATACAATTTTAAATAGAAAATAACATCAGGATCTTAAGTAATTTCAAGTTTTAAAACAAGAGCCAGATAACTAAATCAATAAATGCATGAGACTTTACAAGTGAAGGATTAAAGTACCATGATACAACATGAAAACAATCATGTAAAGACACTTCGTGAGAATGTACATAGAGCCAGCTATCTTTAGTTAATCCACATCTCACACATCCACACAAGTACTGATTCTGCCCACAAGGAACAACTTCTTTACCATTCCTCTAGGGGCATACTCTTCCCCACCACAATTAATAGAAACCCTCCAGCTCACTCACCCCCCAAAACAAATCTCAACTAAAATGTTTTCTGACTGTAATAATAAAATGATCTGAGAAAACAAACACCTGATCCCTTAAAAAGACTAAAGAATGTATTTTTCTGAAAGATGATTATTAATGATTGTTATTATTGTATTTTCTCTCTCAAAATTTTCACTTTATTTGTATTAATTTTTGGAGGGGCATGTACGTAATGGACTTCATTCTAGCATTTCCATACAAATATCCATACTTTTTTAGTGCTTTCTAAAATTTTCCCCCCAAAAAAATTGAATTTAAATTTGTTGACTTTGAGTGCTAAGATACTACATGTGGAAAATTCCACACTTGACCTCAAAACATAGGTGGAGAAAAAAAGCTAAATAAAATTACCCTCAGGTTATGTGTATAAGAAAATATGAAACTTAAATGATCAAGTCCAAGTCCCTAAATATCTCATTATTTATGTACAGATATTGCAAAATCTAAAAGGAAATTAAAGAAAATGGAAACATTTCTTAGTTCCAAGCAATTTGAATAAAATGTATCATTCAACTCATTTTACACAAATAAGAAAATGATCTATAGTTTTTGCTCTGTCTCAACTTAAATGTCTTCAAACTCATGTAAAAGTATGCATTAAAATTTGTGCCAGGCTTTAACTGGTATTCCAAATTCCATCTGGGAAATGAATTTTATAGCTAAGCTGTAAACTTCTAAAATCCTGAAGTTTTAATAGATATGCTGACACAATCTTAACCATAACAGTTATAGCAATGGCTGTGGTAATAAATCTGTCTGTTTCTATTATGCCTGTGACAAATCCATTAATATGAATGATGTCCACTTCACACAGCACACTCCACAGCAACTGCACAAGTTATGCCATCTCCATTCTGAGTAGCAAATCACTAATCAATATTTATAAAAGCAGAAGCTAATCCTTTGTAAAATCACTGCTTCTGTGATTGAAGAGTTTGTTCAAAACACACAGTTAATCCCTCTTCATCTGCTTGAGCCTTCTATTCATCCCAGCCTCTTTCTGTGCTGGCTGGAGCAGATTAATACATGTCCACATGCTAAGCATGACCTGACAATTGACACCAGGTAGTGCTGACAGGATAAGCTCAGCAAACACTGGCCTTTCAGAGAGGAAACCTGAAATTAACATTCAGAAACACAAAGTTTACAAATAGGATTACCACTCACTCCCAGATCCCATGCTTGACTCTCTGAGGCCCCAGCCCAGCTTTTGCTGTGAGAAGTCTTCTCTCTGGCTCTAGAATAAACTGGTTTATTCATAAAGCCTGTGCTTCACTGATAAGCGGATATTAGCCCAGAAACTTAGAATACCCAAGATACAATTTGCAAAACACAGGAAAGCCAAGAAGGGTGACCATCGTGTGGATACTGCATTCCTCCTTAGAATAAGGAACAAAATACCCAAGAAAGGATATAGGTACAGAGACAAAATTTAGAGCTAAGATGAAAGGATGGACTATCCAGAGACTACCCCATCCGGGAATCCATCCCATCATCAGCCACCAAAGAAGGGACCCTAATATAGTGGCCTCTTGTGATGCTATGTTAGTGCCTGGCAAACACAGAAGTGGATGCTCACAGTCAGCTATTGGATGGAACAAAGGGCCCCCAATGGAGGAGCTAGAGAAAGTACCCAAGGAGTTGTAGGGGGCTGCAACCCTGTAGGTGCAACAACAATATGAACTAACCAGTAGCCCCTGAGCTCCAGTCTCTAGCTGCATATGTAGCAGAAGATGGCCTAATCAGCCATCATTGGGAAGAGAGGCCCCTTGGTCTTGTAAACTTTATATGACCCAGCACAGGGGAAGGCCAGGGCCAAGTAGTGGGAGTGGGTGGGTAGGGGAGCAGAGGCGGGGGTGGGGTATAGGGGAACTTTCGGGATAGCATTTGAAATGTAAATAAAGAAAATAATAATAAATTAAAAAAATAAATGTTCATTTATCGGTGGAAAAAAAAAAAAAAAGCCTGTGCTGTTATAGCCTGTACACAGTGGTGATCAGGAGTTCTTCGGCTAAGGACATACACTCACTCACATGTACAGAGCTACTAGGAGAGTTCTTATTTGTGAAGGTTGTGATTGATCTCTGCACTTCCAAGTACAATACTGGCAGAAAATCTCACACACACACAAAAAAGACTTTAATGGTTAATTCAAACCTTTTGATGGAAAAATAGACATTTTCACAGTGAGAAATGATAACCAATATTACACAACATTCTGTGGTAACAAAAATACATATAAATTTATTAAATAAAAATTTACTGATCACTAGAAATCTGATCACTCTTAAGGAAAATATTAAATTATATTTAAAGTCCCAATATAAATTTCTGTAATAGTTATTTCAACTGAGATATTCCATGGAACCTTAACTGGAGCTACTTCAAACCAAATGCAAATTCATGTCAAATTAAGAGCATAGACTAGACTTTGAGAAATATTATTTCCCAGTCCAAGATATGGAATGAAATAAATTTTTTAAAAGACAACATAAACAGCTGCTTTATATAAACTGGCTTGTCATATCCAATTTAGGTGGGATAGCACCAAGCTATTAATAAAGTCTTACATCTGTACGACTGACAGACTGCAGACACCCTAGGAAGAAGGGAAGTGTGCAACTAAAAACCAAAAGCACAGAGAATCTTAGGAGAGGCACCAAGACAGTAATCAGTGGATCATTTATTTCAGAAAGAAAGAAGTTAACACTACAAGTTATTTCAAGACCCGGGAAGAAAGAGGCTGTGGCACTTTGTTCAAGCCAGGGAAGATGTATGAGTGAAGCCTGTAGATAAGGATGAAGTGAGAGGAGGAACAGCCAGGAAATGATACCTGGCCTTTAACCAAAATGAAGATGCAGGGTAGGGGATACAGTTCCATGGTAGAGGGCTGGCCTAGTGTGCAAAGGCGCTGGGTTCCATTCCATCACCAAAAGAGAGAGCTAGCAGTGACTTGGAAAGGGGAAGGGAACCACTTTCAGTGTACTTTCTAACTCACCGTCTGTGGCAAGAGTCCCCATTTCTGAGCAAATTATGCTTTAGTTCACCAATCAGCTTACAAAATAACTAAATACCAACACTGTAATTTAGAAACCTAAATTACAGTCCCCGGTACAATTATAATATTGTGAGGTTGGAATGTGCCTGCAATCCTGGCTGCTCAATCTAAGACAGGAGGACATGAGTTTAACCTTATTTAGTAGTAACAGATTTATATGTAATGTTAACTAATGAATAGGATAAAAGTGTATGTGTGTGTGTGTGTGTGTGTGTGTGTGTGAGAGAGAGAGAGAGAGAGAGAGAGAGAGAGAGAGAGAGAGAGAGAGAGAGAGAGAGAGAG
>NC_034591.1:70572413-70578115 GCF_900095145.1 Mus pahari
AGAGAGAGAGAGAGAGAGAGAGAGAGAGAGAGAGAGAGAGAGAGAGAGAGAGAGGGAGAGACACTTTAGGTGATATCTTTGATGCTATACTAAGTGTCCTAGATATTGAGTATTTTAAGAGTGCAATACTAAAATCTAATAGCTTTTTTAGATATTAGGCAAAATAATTTGCTACTTAGTTGAATACGCTATAAAAAGAATTATAGACATCACTAAATCCTACACGACAGTGGCTCTAATTAGCCTTGCTGAAGGAAGTTGAGCAAAAAGACAGCAATATTACTAGTTCACTATTATAGGTGGTATGTCCCTGTCAAAAATATGAAGAAAATTAGCTAAGCAGTGAAATCTGCCAGCAGCTAAGAAGAATAAATCTTAAAACTCTTTGAACCATTAAAAACCACTTATAGGCAAAAGCCAACAATGCAACTTGATATTATCTTGAAATGCCTATAGTTCCTGGTACAATTATAATATTGTGAGGTTGGAATGTGCCTGCAATTCTGGCTGCTCAGTCTAAGGCAGGAGGACCATGAGTTCAATTTCAGCCTGAGCAAGTACTCATCTCAAAAAACAAACCAAAAAAATGACAAAACGACAAAACCCAAAAATCAAAAAACAAAACCGAATGATATTGCCAAGTTCAAATTATGTAGAACATTTAAAAAACACATCTATCATATAAACTATATATTTATGTCCACTGAAATATTTTAGCTTTGTTTTGAATCTCCTAAAAACCTAGACTATGGATAATATTTCCTCTCAAACACAGATGTATAAAATATGAATATATTATACACAGACAGATCTAAAAGATCCTTGGAAGATAAAGGCCTATTGATGTCTAGCCTATTGATGTCTATAAATAGACAATTAAAATAATTTCAAATAGTAAAAATTTTTAAAAATTAAGGTAAGTAAATTTTTCCAAGTAAAGCAACCTATTCCTTTTTTTCAAAGGCCCTTATGTGGGGATGGAGAGATGGCTCAGTAGCGAAGAGTGCTCACTGCACATCATGAGAACCTGAGTTCAAATTCTCCATACCTGCCTGCCAGTGCCCCAGTGCAGCTTTCAGGCGATGGCCTAGCTGAAAAGCTTGAGCTTTGGGTTGAATGACAGACTGTGCCTCAAAGAAATAAGGTGACAGAGGAGGACGATGATGCACTCCTCTGTCACCTTCTCACATGCACACAGGCATACATACCTGGACACATGCAGCTCATAAACCACACACACACACACACACACACACACACACCACATCACAGTCACACAGGCACACGCACATGTATGTACACATATACACAAAGCTTTCATGTTCAGAAACCCAAGTAACTCATCATAAACTTGCAACACAATTTGCCCATTCTAATGCACAGAGAACAAGTAACACTGGCCTCACTAGTGTGTTTGAACTGAGTTAGCTCTGTGACTCGGGCATTAGCTCAACTTTAGATATAATAAGTCTGATCAACCGAAGTTTCATATATTCTAAGAGTGTGTCATCCTAAGTCTCAGACTTCAGGTTTGCAGGGATGACATTGATATTTTAGTAGCAAGCATTTTCTTACTGGACTGTCATTACAGGACTTTTGTGTTTTTAATTATGCTAATAAATCAATATTATCAAATTTAAAAATAAAATTAAAAAAACAATACTGGTGAGGCTTTTTGTATAGGAAAATCTCAAAAAAAAAAAAAAGGAATAATAGGAAAGGAAAGAGTTGTCATCATATTAAATAAAAGTGACCAAATAATATTGAAGAAATCTTTGTGAACACTGCAGAGATAGCTCAGTACGTAGACACATTTGTCACCTAAGCTGATGACCTGAGTTTGATCCCTCAATGTCAACATTGTAAAAACAGAGAATCCTTTGTTCTTAGACATCCATGTTTGCAATGGCAGGCATACTAACACACACACACAAATAAATTCAAAAATTATTTTAATTTCATTGTAGACTCTAACATAAAAAGATATAGTCTAACTGCTTATTCAAAATTATTTCTAAATTATAGGGATCAAAAAAACCATTCTTTCAAAACTCATCCCCTTGTCCTGGCTCTCACCATCACAGAGGCACACGATACTCACTGTCCCAGCACTGCCATTCCATGACCCATTTGGGGCAGTCCTGGACTCATTTCTCTATTGTCATACTAGCTTCTCACTTTACAGTTAAGAGGCATGCATGCTACAGGTGGATCCTTTGAGACAATAGAAATACCCTGTTTCACCTCAAACTTACGTGCACCAATGTCAACACTCACTAGACTCAGAACTCCCTGGTTCCTTCCCACTGATGACCATCATGATCACAAATGGTAATGTTTTCAGACTTTTTTAAAAAAATAAATGAACATGTCAGATACTCTTTATTTGACAAAGCTGAGATCTAGACAAAAGCCTACAATTTGGAAATCAATAAGTCAGAAAGAGTAAAATTAGTTCTTGCCTTGGAAGAATATAAAAACAATGTGTTAATGTTTATAACTAGGAAGCAACCAGGTAGAGTACTTTATCACATACATATTTAAAATAAATATGCAATGAAACTAGCAACAGTATAGTTACTCTTTACAGAAAAGACAGCTCAGAAACAAGAAGGTGCCTCCCTTCAGCCCCCAACCTTCATCCAGGTGCCAAGATGTTCACTATTTCTAGATCTAGTTACAAAATGAAAGGCAAAGATCAGGCAGTTTATAAGCTTCTAAGTAGCATTCTACACTCTAAATTTATTAAAATGGTACTGATTTATGCAAAGCCTTATTTTTACTGCATACATTTTCTGCATCCCCTGAGGCAGGTATAATAATTGTTTGGGTAAAGTTTGCCAATAATACTTCAGGGAAAATAAAATCGTAATTCCTCTTAAAAAATGTCTGGCTATAGTTTATAATATAGCAGCCATTTTATTCTGCTGTTTATATTAGAAGTTATCAATTTGGTCCAACAAAAGCCAAAGCAGTATTGTTTCTGTGAGGCAATTGTCAGAGGAGATAACACACAAGCTTGCTCTAGCACAGCCAGTGGTCACAGGGGTTTTAAACAAGCACCACTCTGGGCCCAGAAGACTGAAAGCAAAAGGCACATCAGTCCTCTCCAGTCAGCTTAGGAAACTCTTCTGGACTCCAAGAGAAAACAAGTCTGAACTCAAATTCAGCCTTGGGGTTTAATGAGTGGAAGAAAAGGAACTGGTAGAATTTAAGAACAAAATATACCTCCCCGATATCGAATGCTAAGGAGATGATGTAACTGATACAAAACATAGGCAAGCATAACACCAATGCACAGATCTAAACCCTAAGCAGTCAGCTAAGTGTATGAATGTTTTTGTAAAGCACAGAGGAATACACATGCTTATGTGTCTGAGCAGAAAAGGGTGTAAATTACCACAGAACATCTAAACATGTACCAAAATTGAATACATTCTATAATCATCCTTATTCTTGCTACTTAATATTTACTGTCTTCATCAATAAAATAGAAATTTACAAGCGGTTGGTCAGTAAGTTACAAATTGACAAAAGTACCACAAATTAGATTTTGAAAATAATGATAACTAGATATTAAGCAAAACAAATCAGCATTTTACAGAAAAGACTAAAATCATTAAAGACTGAGTATAATTATGCCTGAAATGTAATTATTCAGTAAGTGCCTATTAAAAAATGAAGGCTATTAGATAAAGATATAAAAGGATCCTTCTTTACAGCAAAAGCTTAGATTTACTTTTATTAACCATCTGTCTACATCTATTTATCTGGGTGTGTACGTGTATGGGCACTTGTGTTGTGGTGCACTTGCGGAGGTCAGAGAACCTTCAGGATTTGTTTCTCTCTTCCCACCACAGGGCTGATGGGGGGCTGAGCTAGGCTTAGCAGCAAGTACTTTTACCTGTTGAGACATCTTGGCAGTCCTAGTTTTACTTTATATGAAATTATATTTACCAGGGTGGGTCACAAAGTAAACTATGCCTCAAAAGGAAACAAAACTTTAATGAAAGTCCATAAACAATAGGAAAATGTCAAAAACAAAAACAAAACAAAAAACCCAACAACCTAAAGTTACTGCAGTACTTTAAAAAGAACTTGGCAAGCATTTAAACGGCTGGCAGGGGATACTCCAAGTGTAACTTAACCTGCATGTGCTTGTTTTCTGGGAGCTGAGTATTTTTATAGCTTGTAACCATAACTGGTGGCAGATATAACATTATATAGTTAAACTTCACAGGCATGCAGCTGTGCAGCCTAAAATATTTAATCAATAAACTTTCAATAATGCTGACAATTATGTATTACATTACTGCTGGATGCAGTAATATCATGGTGTATTCACCCTGGAGGTCTTGATGATCTAGTCAATACATCCCACATGAGACAAATACGACATCTCCAAATAAAGCATTCTGGATAACTTACAGTTTCGATACATTAAATTTCTCAAGTGAACCAACTGGCCAAGTATTCTGTAGGTCCACAGTAAGAATCCCAGCGCCGCTTCCTGCATTTATTACAGCTGCCGCAGACCGGATACTCCAGAAGGGGATGAAATGCCAGCTTCCTGCTTTTCTTTCCCCTTCCTTGTTCTTCATTTGGGGTCATCTGACTTGAGACTGCTAGCCCTTCTTGGGATGCACGGTATTTATAGAAAGTTGCATTAGCTGTAGGTATGACCTGGCACACTGCAGCCTTTCTCAGCTATACTGGTCAGCAGCTTTTATCCGGCACATCTCAAGAAGAGTGACAACAAATGCTGATTTAATGAAGTAATTCCACAATTGGTACCTAAACTTACTAACTCAATTCCTCAGAACTTGTTTTCAAAATAAACTGGAACTTTTTTAGTCTAGTCCATGTCAACAAGGCATGATTGACACTCTTACACGCACATTTACTATAAAGTTAGAATCTGTCAAGAACCTTGCTGGACCATGAAATTTTTATTTAGATAATTATAGACTTACTCAGTTGTAAGAAATAGTACAGAATCCAAGTTGGCAGGCAGGGCTGTGGAGTTGGGATAGGGTGGAAGGGCTGTGTTATGGGACAACTTTATGTGACAGTGAGTTCTTAAAAAAGAAAATCAAACCAAAATCCTAACTTAAATAGAAAACTTGTGACTGGAGAGATGTTCAGAAGTTAAGAACACTGGCTGTTCTTCCAGAGGATCCAAGTTAAACTCCCAGTCCCTATATAGCAGCTCACAATTGTCTGTAGCTCCAGTCCTGGGGAATCTGACACCCTCCTGTTGGTCTCCGTGGGCATCAGGCACACTCACATGGTGCACAGACAGACAGACAGACAGACAGACAGACAGACAGACATGCAAAAAGAATACCCATAAACATTTTTTAAAAAGGGAGGAAGGAAAGGGAAGGAAAGAAAATCACACAGGATTTCACACTTGCACACTTTGCCCATTGATAACATTTTATAAAGCTACAGTGTAATACCACAACCAGGGTATATTCTGACATTGATGCAATTCACCTATCATACTCAGATTTCCCCCATTTTATATTCTTCTCTCTCTCTCTCTCTCTCTCTCTCTCTCTCTCTCTCTCTCTCTCTCTCTCTCTCTCTCTCCTGTTTTTTTTGGTGTGTGCATGCTGAGTTCTTTAGAATTCTGCCACCTGCATAGGCTAATGTATACATCACAGTGAGAACACTGAATCAGGTATACAGACGCTTTC
>NC_034591.1:70578435-70583401 GCF_900095145.1 Mus pahari
AAGAGGGCATCAGATCTCATTAAGGGTGGTTGTGAACCACCATGTGGTTGCTGGGATTTGAACTCAGGACCTTTGGAAGAGCAGTCAGTGCTCTTACCCACTGAGCCATCTTGCCAGCGACTAGTTTGCTTCTTACTACTCATTCTCCAATCTACTGAAATTTGGCCTTGCCTATGCATAAAATTACTCATAAAATTACCACATAAAATCAGCGTAACTATGAACAATTTCTAGTATTTATCTTTTTCTGCTATTTCTGAAGCACCTGTGTCTACTAACATCCCACTGCAACCCTAATATTCTCCCCTCCTTTGGCATCGTGAAACAATTCCCTCCTGGTCTTGATTCTTAAGCACTGTTTGTCTCCTAGACTCATCTTCTCACCCCAGTCTTCAGTGGTGACATCCTTTTGAAGATCCCAGACTCAGGGTTTTCATTTCTCAAATAGCTCATATCCCTCCCGATGTAATTTCTCAATTATACCTTCTATTCTTGCTCTATGCCGAAGAGTTTAGCCAAGAATCCTCCCAAACCTAAAATCCACATTTTCACAAAACTAAATGTTTTCTAACACTTAACTCTTCCCTCCTCTCTCTTCACTTTAACTGAGTGACTTCCAACTACCCCCTTTCATCCTATGGTGACTCTGTGAACAGTAGCAGGGCTCTGCGGTCATTTCAGAACACCAGACTCCTCTCTATCTCTTTCTTTACTGGCTACATCAGTTCAGCCGCTAGATCTGGACAACCCTGTCTCTAAGGTATCTCCTGAGCGAGCACCCCTTCCTCTTACCTCCTCGCCACTACTTTAAGGTTTCATCTTTTCATTCCTGGATCATCAAACAGTTTATCTATCTATCTGGTCTTACCATGATCTTAATTTCTTCAGGATGCTTTTACCTAGCCATAAGATCTTATGGTAACTCCACTGTCCATATGGATAACATTTCATTGTTTAGCATACATACATAAGACCCTTTAAGATCTGTGCTTTGCTCACTTCTTCTCACACTCTTTACACACCCACGTTCTATACACACATTTTCCCAGTCTACCTGTCATTCCTGATTGCCCTGTCCCTTAAGCCAGTGACACAGGTCTCCAAATGCAGAGTCTGGAGATCTCTCTGAGGGAACCGATATAGTATGTGAGATTCTCAGGAGGTCAAAATAGTTTAAATTACTTGTTGATATACAGAGGAGGAAAGTAATAAATGTTTCAAAACAAATAGTTTAAAGATTTAACATAAGTCTACCTTTTCTAGTGAGAACAAGCATCTGGTTCTTTCACTCCAGGAGTGGGAAACTCAAATACAGATGAGAAACAGAAATGAGGTGGCTAATATAATCTTTCCAGACAAGTGAATAAAGTCTAAATTATGACTTGTCAAAGATACTGTTAGGTATTTCCTCTCTGAAAGCACTAAATAATGACAGAGAAAAGGAAATAAAATTTGCTAAGTATAAATAATAGGTACTAATAGTTCTTCAGAAACTGACTATGATTTCCTCAAGTAGGCAAGATTCCCGAGGCTCTTAAAAATCTGTCTTTATTACTCTTGCTATGCTTTAAAGGCTGATAGCAGAAGGATCAAACCACATGCTCAGGCACAGGACTCTCCTGCTGACCCGCAGGGAGGTAGTGTTTATCAAAATAAGGTCATTAAGGTAAGCGTATAACCAAGGGCCAGCAAGATCACTCCATGAGGAAGGATTTTTGCCATTTGGCCTGAAAAAAGTTCCATCCCTGGGTCCCACACAGGAATAGGAAAACTAACTTTGACAAGTTGTCCTCTGATCTCCCAACAGGTGTACAAATATACACACATGTACAAATAGATAAATACAATCTTTTAATAATATACAACTAAGTATCCAAACTGCTTGCAAGAAGCAGCCATTCAATTTGATAAATACTGGAACCTAAATATACTAAATACTGTAGGTTAACAGAATGTCACAAACATCCCAACTGTCCTATAAAGACAAACAAGATACCTGCAGAAAAGAGTACAGAAGAGTAACATGAGGCATAAAAGGGATTATGAAGAAAAAAATGAGAAAGAGCCCAAGTTGTCATGTATACTATTTTATAACTCAACAGTTATAAATGAACTGTTTAAACAGACTGGGGAGTATATAACTCTAAGACAAGCATGCGCCAGCACAATGATCCATTAGTGTCAAGGTCTACTACAGAAATGGACACCGAATCCTCATGATAACCCTGAGCCAATGTTTGAGCACTAAGACTGGAATCAGAACACAGCCACACTGTGAGTCCTATAATGGCAAGTCTTAAGTTTTTGTCTAATAGAAAATCATCACAGGCAAATAAGACCTCCCTTCCTTTTAAAACTGGGAGAAAACATCCTAGGGAGATGGCTTTAATATTCGGGAGACGATGGGTGAGGTTAGCCTGGGACAAGAAGAGTCCTGTTTCTCAGGTGTCTTGTTTGTCTTTATAGGACACTTCGGATGTTTGTGACATTCTGTTAACCTACAGTATTTAGTACATTTAGGTTCCAGTATTTATCAAATTGAATGGCTGCTTCTTGCAAGCATTTTGGATATTTGTAAGTAAGACAGTTAACCTCTATGGAACCTCAGTTTGAATACCTTCTTTATGTGGTTGCTTTGAAGATTAATTGAGATGATTTAAGTAAAGTTTGGATCAATATTTGGCAGTCTTCTGGGTACTTCAAGGTCCCTGCTCTAGAATTCTACTATCAGCCAGAATTGCATGTTCAGCTGTATCAAAAACAACAAAGAACTTTATACTCATTCATGGACAGATTTTTATCATTGCACTCATTCATTATTTTACACTGTACCTGTAAAGAGGAAAGCACAATGGTCAGCGCCATGGTCTCAAGAGTCAGGTCTGGCTTTCCAGTTCATGTTCTGCCACTCACTAGCAGGTAACTTCAGGAAATTTCATTATATTAAAAATGTATCTAATACATCTAAAAGGAATTCATTTTGTGGTTAAAGATAACAAAATTATAAAATCTATAAGATAAATTATCTAAATACTATATGTCCATATAATTTGTAACAAATTTAAAGCAAAATTAATTTACTGCCCCTCAAATATTTGATATAATGAAAAATCAAAGCAAATTAATGAATTTCAGTGGTGTGCACTGTCAACATCAAAAGTAGTTTTAAAAGTCATTTCTTTTGAGACTGTGTAATGTCTGCCATGGTAACTAAGACATTCTAAACTTGTCTACAGTTTCAAAGGACTTAAGAAGTTAAACTCACTTATTAATTGAAATGAAGTAGTGAGTCATAAATTTCAATGGATGCTAATATTTAATTGTTTTAAAATAGTCTGCAAAACAGAGGTAGTGAATGTTCTTTGTTAGATTATGAATAAAAACATGAATTTGGTATAACTGATTTCAAGAACTGTGGGTGAAGCTGGTGGTAGAGTGTTTGCCTACCCAGGCCTAAAGTCCATCTCTAGAACTCAGGAAAAAGATGTCTATCTAGTAGATGGTCTATTTCTAAAATATTAAGAATTACCATCAACTGAATATTAAATGTCTTTAAGAATTGTAAGAATGTTTCTATAATCATTTTCCCCAGAAAGAACACAGCCTTTGGCCTTACAGTATTACCATATACTTTGAATTAATAAATGAGCACCTTTAATTTTATAAGTAGTTTTGCATTACATGTCACAAAATCTGAAGCCTTACAATTATCAATGAAATTTAATAAAGATAAAATGTGACTATTTTCACTGTTATCATATGTTCCAATTAATATCCAAGACAGAAAATTTCATTTTTCTATAACCCTCAATTAGATAATCCTATGACAGAGCACTTCATACAATTCTATAAAATAGTGTTTCAATTGAACTCTGCTTCTTAGGTATTTGGAGGCAAAACTTTCACATTGGCTACTCTATACTGTTGTAAAAACAAGACTTACACTGAAGAATCTGTTCAAGAACACAGTCAAAATCTAAGTTCTAATGTATATCAAGCAGTAGTTGCATGGGAAATCAAGCAATGAAAGGCTGAATTTATTGAAGGAGGCAGGAGAGCTGCAGGCCTTCTTATGAATGTTGGAAGATAGTGAGCATTTAGAATAAATATTGATGGCTTATGAAAGAGGCTAGCCTATAAAAGTAAAGAGTTATGTGAAAGAGAAGTAAAAGATTATGATTAGGAGAGCTTTAAAAACAAGCAGAGGAGCCTGGACTTGATTCAGTGGGCAATCTGCCACTCCTGGAGGATCTGAGGAAGCGAATGATTCTATCAATGTACTATTTCATAAAATCAATCTGGCAGGGTAGAATTAGAAACATAAAAGGAATTTGAGAGGGCTTTTAGTTTAGGAGGCAGCTACAGTATTTCACTGTGATGAGGTCTCACACCAAACAGTAGCACTGAGAGTAGATTGCTTTTATTCATTCATTACACAGAGATTTACTGAGGGCCTGTTACATGGTGGGCACTGTGCCATGCATGAAGATCACAAAAGTAAACAAGTCTCATGGCTCCTTCGTGGTGGTGGAACTTACAATAATATAGTCAGGAAGATAGGCAGAAAAGTTACACAAAACCCATGAACTTACAAAATGTGGTAAGTGAGAAACAGAAAATAAAAAGGGATGCAGAGCCATGTGGAGCAGAAAAGTCATGTGGGGCCTCAACTCAGGAAGGAAGTCTGTGGAGTAACAACAGAAGTTGAAACCAACATGGAAACACAAGGAGTGGTTTTTGGCACAAACAACAGTACACGTAAGAGTGGAAGAAAGCTTGCTTCACTACAAACCTCAAAACTGGGTCAGGAGAGAAAGGACACACAGCCTGGGTGAGACTAGGAGGGAAAGGACACACAGCCCGGGTGAGACTGTAGGAGGGAAAGGACACACAGCCCGGGTGAGACTGTAGGAGGGAAAGGACACACAGCCTGGGTGAGACTGTAGGAGGGAAAGGACACACAGCC
>NC_034591.1:70584825-70612646 GCF_900095145.1 Mus pahari
GAAAGAAAGAAAGAAAGAAAGAAAGAAAGAAAGAAAGAAAGAAAGAAAGAAAGAAAGAAAGAAAGAAAGAAAGAAAGAAAGAAAGAAAGAAAGAAAGAACAAGTCGTTTATGCTTTATAAGTGGAGAACCTGCTTATAATCTCTAATAAACTAAAATTGTCACTAAAATCATTCAACTTCAAATTAAGCTCTTACAAGTACAGTAATATTAATAATATTATACGCTAGAGAAGCAGTTAGGGTTTCCCGTTAAAGAAGACACACTGTGCAGCCTTATTATCTAAAATGCATAGGAACAGAATTTCAGTTCCGATATGGAAACATCTACATAAACAAGATGAGATTATTTGGGGGACAGAATCCAGGTTTAAACATGAAAGTTATTTATGTTTCAAATACATTGGGTATATATAGATAGTAATTTTACATAATATTTTAACAATTTTGTGTAAGTTTCATGATGTGGAATTTTCCATTTGTAGTGGCATGTCATTTTCAACTTCAGATTTTCAAATTAGGATTTCCTCCTGTATCCTTGCCTCTTACTAGAGAATAGAACACATTCAATGGAAGACATTTACAAAGACGACTTTTAAGAAAGTCACTGGGGTGAAATGGAAAACCAACTTTTGTTTTCAGTCCTAACTTTAGACAAGTTATTTAACCTCTCTATATTGGTTCCTGTAAAGCAGCCTGTCTGAGTTGGTACTAAGAGAATCCTCTGAAGCGCATGCGTGGCTAGAGCAGACACTCAGTGCTCTTACCATGCCAGATGTTCATTCTGCTCAATTCAATCCATGCATGTACCACTCCTCTCTTAAAATCCCACTGCCCCTCCGCCAGCTTCTGCATGTGTAAATGGGTCCCATTCTTGCAGAGGAGTTATCTAGACAGGATGCAGAGTAAACAACCTTGGTTTTCACTGTCCACTTTTTCTCTGATTCTCTCTGAACTTTTTAGCAAGGTATATTATAAGATCCATGAAGATATGAGCAAACCTTCAACAACCTGCATATTTAAATAACCTACCTCCTTACCCTTAGATTTTAATTCAGACTGACCCTCCAAACATTAGCTTAAGTACTGTATCTGTCAGGATGTCTTCCTTCTGCAGGCTCAACTCTATTATATCATTTCCAGTGTTGTGCTGAGAACACTAGGAGCTAGATCACAAACCAAGTGTTAGCATCTCTTCCCAGCTCCACAGTGATACCATGCTGACTGCTTAAACAAAGTCCAACTGCAAAGACAGAAAGATTACTCTTATCTGACTAGAGTCAGCTGCCAGGACTCCAGCCCCAACACACTCCAGGAACACAGTCTAAAAGTAAATGTATAAACAAGATGCATCAGAGACTTCCATCTCTTGAGGCCTTGACCACCACACTTTTAAGTTATTCCTGGCTGTTACAGACTACTGTGAGATCGCATAGGTTTCTCCTATTGATTTACATCAATTAAAGTGGTAAGGAAAGGGTTTTCTTCTACTTCAGATTGGGACACAGCCAAGGGTGGGAAGAAAAAAGATAGTGAACTCTAAGGAGTCTAAGATTCTGCATCTAAGGAAGAATTATTAAATGTTCTAGGCCAGGAGGATGGGCCAGGAACGTGGGTGGGAGAGGACTTGGGGTAAGCAGGGAACATTCACCAGCAGAAGAGCAGAGAACTATTGTAAAATTCTCAGGAGTGTATGCCAATGGAAATCAGCAAATGCTGCAAGGCAGAGTTTCTCCATCACAGAGGCAAAGAGGGAAGATCTAGCAGCAGGCCACTGCTTACCCCCCAGCATTCTAATTCTCTGTGTGTGACTTGTGGTTCCAATCCAGAATCTGCCTCTGTACTAAAGCAATCATTTATATTCATCATTATAGTCACAACATCCTATTTACCTGAGCAAAACTGGATATGAATCACCATGTACTACGTCAAGTCACAATACATAATTATCATCACAGGCATCCCCTGAATAAGACTAGCACGTGGTGGGTGTGTAAGCTCACTGCTGAACACTGAACGTAATAGTTGTGGGGAAATTTGTTTTTAAAACATTAGGTTTTTGAGCAGAGGTTTCTCCTTTCTTATTAAAAGTGAGTTCTCACACCTATATGTTTAAGGGAAATAAACTAGAATCAGAAATTTACTTTGATAAGCATACATAAATAAGTTGAATTAATGAGTGGAATCTGGTCTGTGATAAAAGCAAGGAGAGGAAAATAAGTGCTGGCTGGGTGCGATGGTGCTCGCCTTTAATCCCAACACTCAAGAGACAGAGGAAGGCAAATAGGGGCCAGCCTGGCCTACAGGGGAAGCTCCAGGCAGCCATGGTTACACAGAGAAACCCTGTCTCCAAAAACAAACAAACAAAACCCAAACCAACCAACCAAACAAACAAACAAACAAACTCTAGGAACCTGAATGCTGCATATGTAAATACTCACAGTAAAATTCTCCTGTATGTTTAAAATTTTTCATAATAAGATGTTGGGATAGAGCTAAATTAGCATGTGTGCTGACAGTCACTTTCAGTAACAATCTGCTAACCCCCTTCAGTATGGTCAAGTTCAAAAACAAGGCCTGGGCCCTCTTGTTTTAAGAAGGCTATGTTTTAAACACAACATTGACTCAAAGCTCCCTCTGGCATCTGTGTCTCTGAAACAAATGGAGACCCATATAACAAGTATTTAAATATTATGAAGTTAGTCATCAAACTAACAAGACTGTTAAATAAAATATGGTTTATCCCACAGATTTGGCAAATACACACCATAATATACAACATAACAATGCAGAATACTAAACTCAACTTTAGGACCTTAGACACCTAAGATATCCGCATCTCTTTTCTCCCTACCTCTGACTCTAACCCAGGCCCCCAAGGAGCCTGGTCCATATCCTCAGCCAACCAGCTAGTCATAACCTACAACCTCTACTTTTGAATTTACAGGTCAGTTACATGGATCTTCCCCCAGAGAAAAAATGCATACAAAAGGTCCATGCAGCTATGGAAAAAACCTTCCAGCCATCTTAGAACTCTCAGATCTGAGAACACAGTCTGGCAGATAAGGTGAGGTCCAGTGAGGTCAGGTCAGGCGCAGTGAGGTCCAGTGAGGTCAGGCCAGGAACAGTGAGGGCCAGAGAGGTAAGCTGAACCATTCGTAAGTTGGCCGCTATCTTAGTCAGGGTTTCTATTCCTGCACAAACATCATGACCAAGAAGCAGTTGGGGAGGAAAGGGTTTATTCGGCTTTCCACATTGCTGTTCATCACTGAAAGAAGTCAGGACTGGAACTCAAGCAGGTCAGGGAGCAGGAGCTGATGCAGAGGCCATGGAGGGATGTTCTTTACCAGCTTGCTTCCCCTTGCTTGCTCAGCCTGCTCTCTTATAGAATCCAAGACTACCAGCCCAGAGATGGTCCCACCCACAAGGGGCCTCTCCCCCTTGATCACTAATTGAGAAAATGCTCCACAGCTGGATCTCATGGAGGCACTTGCCCAACTGAAGCTCCTTTCTCTGTGATAACTCCAGCTGTGTCAAGTTGACACAAAACTAGCCAGTACAGCCACTGTACCTCAGCTCCATAGACTAGATCATGTATCGAAGAACACAACTGGAGACATGGCCAGTCAAACTCTGTAAACCTGACCAATACAGGGGCCTCTCTCACTTGGATCTAAGAGTCATACTGGCCATACTATATACAAATTGGCAACCACAGCAGTAAACAAGACACAGAGTAGGGAGACACCTTTTCAACAAAGATAAAAATTTAATAAAGAAAAGTTAAATCCTCTATTCAACCAAGTTATTAAAGGCCCAACATTCTAGAAGAATGGATATAGTATTGAGTGTGAAAAAAACAAAACTAACAGAAACCACATCCTAGAGAAGAGAAACAAATTTTAAAAACAATACAAAATACTTTGCAATAATGGAGAACATAATTGTCTAAAGCTGAAGAATGACAACAGAGAACTACTGTAGAATAGGTGGGTGGTCTGTGATGTCAGGGGGCTAAACTAAGGACTAAGGAAGAGTGAGTCAGGTCAAGAGGTGGAGAGCTGAAAGGTGCCGGGAGGGACACTCAGTATTAGGCCAAAAGGTTCTTCAATGTACAACAATGTGCCCTTACTTCAGCACAGCCATAGCTGCTGGTATTTGAGTAACCTCAATCTGTAGCTACAGACATTTCTTCCATGAAGTGACTGTTCTAAAGTGTCTTGAGTCTCTGTGTACACACAGTCTTTGAATTGTCCAACTAAACAGTTTCTGGGACTTTTTTTTTTTTTAAGGAAAAGCTCTCTCTTGAATATTCTATTTTTGAGAGCAATTATCTAATAAGTGATTAACTCAATACACAGCATCCCTTCCTTGTCACTAATTAAATTTTAATCACTTGAACATTTATATATTCACTTGGGACAGGAAATGAAGTAAGAGGAAGCATGCACAGCCTGGAGTCATCGATTGAGCTCAGCGTTAGCTTTCATGCGCACAATGTCCAGCTATCTCATCAGCACGGGTAAGGATGAAACCAAGTTCCTTCCTCAGGCAAACCTCAGAATTGTGCTCTTAACTCACAGCTCCAAATGACTTTTAACCTCTGGAAACTTGTCAACTAGCCATTTATGCTCTTGGACAAGAAGAGATATTAAAAATGAAAGAATGAAGAAATCTCCCCATAGCTGCTAGGACCAGAACATCACAGTCAGTTGTAAGCCAGACTCCTAAACAAAGCACCCATCCTTTCCTTGCCTTGTCTTATCAGTGTTCATTAGGAAGAGGAAAGGACTCGACAGGAGACGTTGGAAAGCACACAGAATTAGTAAGAACAGGGACAATATATAAATCCAGGTAATATTAGCATGTTTTCTTACATTACAGATTAAGAAATGTAAACATATCAAAAATAAGTGATTAACCCTAAACTACCAAGAGGTAAAGTGACCTACTGCTAACTGCAGATAAATACTAAATAGCACATTAGTCTGGACCTCTTTTTAACAATTCAGCAGGAAAAAAAAATGCAGGAAAAAGCTGACTTATTGTAAACTACAACAGAAATATAGATTTACTTTTTTTGTTTTTGATGTAGTTGTTTTTTGAAAAGGGTCTCTCTCTGTAGCCCTGGCTACCCTGAAATGAGCTCTGTAGACCAGGCTGGTCTCAAACTCACAGAGATCCACCTGCCTCTGCCTCCTGAGTGCACTAGGCACCACAGCCCAGATTAGATCTAATTTTATTCATGGGTAAATTTGAAAGTAGAATTCTATTCATATAAATTTTTTACAGACTCTTCTAAATCTTAAATTCTCACATCTCTCACATCTCTAAATGTACCATATACCACACACATACAAAACATACTTATAGACACATGTATTAGAAACAATTTTAAAGGGCTATAATACACTCAACAAGCCTTGGCAGTTTTTTCTAAACAGCCTTTTTAGAGTAATTAGGATGAGAATGTAAAATGACTCAGCACTACGAGGCCTATCCAGCACCAGTGGGGACACAGTACAAGATCTCTGTTAACTAAGTGCCACAGAAAGACAGCTAGCACTTTATATTCAACAGGAGCCAAGTCAGTTAGACATTGTTACCGATTATTAATTCCAAAGAGCACAATAACTATAAGTTTATGTATAATTATGATATGATATACTGTATATTGTTTAATATTTATATGTGACATATGTACTATTTCTATATTATATTGTTTATATATGTAATACAATATATTATACATACTACAATATTAGAATATATATATTACCTATTAGAATATACAGGCTCTTAATTTAGAAAGTTACAAACTGTGTTTTTTCAATTATAGTGGCATATGCTGACATAACATAGGCAAATAATTTACATATGTAAAGATGAAAAGGTTGTAGGTCTAAAATATTTTGACCTAAGTATTTTTATTATTTTGTTAAGTTCTTGATCGGCTATGCACAACTCTATTATTCTAGAAAGTTTTATAAGTGTTGCAATAACTAAGTTGGGGCCCAATATTTGTCACTAGGTCAAGACCTTGTCATATTAAAGTTGCTCTCCTTTTTTAAACAGTGTCTGTTTTAATGGCTGCAAGGTATATTATAAGCATAATATACTAATATCTCTTTGTTATAGATACAGAGTTGTTACACTGGACATTCTAATGTATTTTAAGTATGTATTTTGTATCATATTACTTTAAGTAGCCACTATGTGCTTTCTAGCTTTTTTATTTTCTCAGCAAAATAATAACTCTTGGTCATCACAGGCGGCCAAATATTAGACCTTAACCATCTGTCAACTGGCTTGAATTCAGCGAGCATGCTCCTGTAGTTTTAGTTCTAATTGTGTTTAATGCTGCACTAATTATTTCAATGGGGAATAATTCTGTACAGTCAAAGTTGACTCATTTTATAAACTGGAAGCTCTTCAGCTATAAATTGGCAGGTCTCATCCTTCATTCCTCCTAAGCGTTGTGCCAAAGGGGAATAAGTATATGGTTGCTCTGTGACCAAATGTCATGTGCTGGGCAGAAACATTGATCCTGGCTATTAATCACTCTGCAAGCCCTCCCAGTAATCAAAGGGCACAGCTGCAATGATATATGACCAGTGTCAGTGCAGAAAGCCCTTTACAAGACTGCATGCCTACCAGCTGATGGCCACTATGTACTGCTGCACGCACACTGGCCAGCCCAAAGTGCCCAGGCTAATTAATCATCACCTCTAACTGTTCATTCTATCATTAAACACCTTTATTGGCTGAATTATTGGAGGATTCTTACCCACCTAATTACTTAGGTCTAGAAGCAAGGAACCTTCTCACCTAGACACAAAAAGTTGCCTATTACCTGTACTAGATCCCTCTACCCCTTCATCTTCTCCTCTATAGAAGTTTGCTGACCTATCAATGAACTAGAGACTTACAGAAAATTGGGTGTTGTTGCAACTGATTTTGGTGAGGTTTAAATCAAACGAATGATAGAAGCGATAGAAGACCTAAGTCCCTGGGACCACAGAAACTTATTATGGAGAGAGTTAAGAATCCTTACATCTGGGGCTGGTGAGATGGCTCAGTGTGTAAGAGCACCCGACTGCTCTTCCAAAGGTCCAGAGTTCAAATCCCAGCAACCACATGGTGGCTCATAACCATCCGTAAGGAGATCTGACGCCCTCTTCTGGAGTGTCTGAAGACAGCTACAGTGTACTTACATATAATAAATAAATAAATCTTTAAAAAAAAAAAAAAAAAAAAAGAATCCTTACATCTAAATATTATGGTCTGGGCCTTGAAACTATAAGGTGATTATTTAAGAGCAAACTAGTTTTCAGAAGGAAGTGTATGAAAAGAATTTTGGTTATAATCAATTCTTATATACTTTAATATATGTTCCATTTGGTATCATTTTCTACCTTAGCAGGATAGTTCATACATTGGTTGTTTTAAGAAAGCATTTTTACATTTCATAACTGCTTTTAAACTAATGTATTCAGCATTAAAGGTGTTTTTAACATATCTAGGATAAAACAGTTAACGACTCTAAGATTTTAAAGCAATCTCTGAACAACATAGCTTAGCCTCAATTTTTATGTAAAATAACCTTTTCTGATTTCAAAGCAGTGCTAATCTAAGCAGAAAAACAGGGACCAAACATCAGTAAGACTCTAAAATTATTACCAACCAGCCATACTCTATAAAGTCTCAAATCTATCAACACCTTTTATTGTGCTAAGACAATGAAAAACCTCATCAAGATTGTAATAGTCAAATATCTTCCTTAAAGAAATGCAATATCAACAGTACATATCACACTGAGACTTTAAAAAGTTATTTTTGTTCTTTTGAAATATCAGCATATACACAATTGTGAAAGAATGCAATCAAGCTATTTCTTTACCCTAAGTATAAAATGTCATGTGCTGCTTCAACCAGCATGATCGTTTAGCATATTTAGGAACATAGCCAAATTTATAACGATCTGATTATTATAATGCTAAAACTGAGTAGATTTAGCATTATCTACTAGCACTAGATTCAATACAATCTTTTTAGGTTGTATGATTATAATCAGTTTAGAACCATGAACCAAAACAAACTAGTGTATACCAATAGCCTCAACCAACAATCACGCAGATGCTATAGTTTGGTTGTTCTTATTTTTAAATCTTAAGTTTTAAAGAGTAAATGGGTGGTAGAATTAAAGTTAACACACCTACTAACAGGAATAAAAGGTAGAGATAGACAACAGCAAGTGTTGGTGAGCATGCAAAGCAACTGGGGAAAACTTAAAATGATACAGCACTGTGGGAAACAGCTTATTAGGTTTTCATGCAGAGCCTACTCACAGGAAAAACATGGGAATGTCATTCAGTGGTACAAAGCTTACCCAGAGTATATGAAGCCTTAAGTTCAATTTCCAGCAATGTAACACAAACACACATGCACAAAACTCCATGAAAATATTTATAGTAGCTTTATTAATATTGGTCAAAGTTGCCAAGAACATATATATCCATTATTAGAAAATTAAATACCAAGTTGTGGTACCTCCACATGCTAGAACACATATTAACAATAAAAAGGAAAAAACTCTTGGTACATTGAATAACTTACGTAAATTGTAAAAGTGTTGTGCTAAGTGTAACCAGCCAGGTCTTCCTGGCTACATACTACATTCCACTTACATAGTCTTCTAGAAAAAGCAGAACTACACAATCAGAAAACAGATTGCTGATTGCCAGGAGATGTGAACGACAGCGGGAAACTGACTACAAAGGAGTGCAAGGAAACTTTCCAAAGTGTTAGCAATGTCCTATAGTCTATGACTGTAGAGTTATTAACGGTTACACACATCTATCAAAAGCACATCAAACTTCAGATACACACACACACACACTCACACACTAGTAAATGTGACTTAAAAGAAAAACAGAAATAAGAAAATATCACAGGAGCAAAAGTAGCCAGCTTATTTCTATATTACATCGCAAACATTTATTTTGTAGCCAGTGACTTCAATAACCCAATGCACTACCAACTTAGTCCAACGAGCTAAAATCCTTAACTGGAAAATAAGTCTTGACTCAACAGTTTAAGAACTAGTGAGTTTAACTCAAAAATGGCAAACTATAAAACATCAAAATACTTTTAAAAGAGAGTTCTTTTCTTAACATTTTATCATTTGTAGAGTTGAAAAAATTATCCAGTATAAATTATCCAATCTGAAGATAAAAGTGAGCAAACTGCTCTAAGATCTACAGAAATAAGGCACTTTGGTTCAATTAAATGATTTCCCTGCAGGCAATGTCTTTTCAATCTGAGCTAATGACATCATTTAAGGAGGATGGTCCATTTAACTAAAAGGATCTTTAACAAGGCAGACAGACAGAAGGCAATCTAAGAATGTTGCAAGGTCTTTCCATATTTCAAAATTATAATGGTGAAATGCCTACATAAAATTCTTAAGGTTAGATATTAATCAATATGTTCCAGAAATAATTTCCTGGAAAAGCGTATGTCTGCCATTTTTCCTTCTAAAAAACCAATCCTTTCCAGCGCCAGCCCAGCAGTGACACAGAGTGCCAGAAATTAGGGTCTTATTTCTGAAATGCTAAGCTTCTTTCCTACCTGCTGTTTCCAAAATAACTCTCCCCAGGACCAATGGGCTTGCTTGTGTCTGACTCTGAACTTCCTGAATGTGAAGTAAGCTAAGGTACATTTGCCAATTATCTTTAATTGAACAAGCTTGACCAGAAATTAAACTGTTAATTTTCTAGATTTGGGAGACCTTAGGATGGCTCTTGCCTTAACCCTATGACCTAAATCCCAAATTTAAAGCCTTTAAGTAAGCTATTCTTCCATAAAAATCCCCACTGCTCAGTGCCCAGGGAAGAGAAACCACTGCACACCAGTTTGGTGGAAAGACTGAAGATGCAAACCAAATAATAAATTAAACAAACAAAATTCTTTCAAATGGTTTTCTTCTCATGCTTCCAGATTTAATTTTTTTTTTCTATTTAAGGTATGAACACACAGACTTGCCCCTGCTTTGTGTTGACTAGCAAGCAAATTAGAACAGTGAAGGCAGGAAACAAAGCACCAGCCCTAACCAGAGGCAGATAACCTAAGAAGAGGATTCCTGACATTAACAGGCTATGTAATCTTGGACAGATCACGTAACCATCAGGACTTTAGTTTCCTTTCCTCTGAAATAAATTCTGAGGTCAATTCTGTGTTTCAATCTGAATAACTACAGAGGGCAGGTAGCTCATAAGGGACCAGAAGGAAGAGAGCATCTTCCAAAGAAGGGAACAGAATATAATGTTCCAAAGAGATGAGGAAACTAGAATAGGAGGAATAAATGGAGATGAGAATAGAGATGGAAATAGGATAAAGGATGGCTAACTAAAGGGCTTTTGAAAAGCCATACGGAAGCCTACTACTAAAGAAGCTTCCTAAAATATACACATATATGAAAGGAATTTAAAAGGCATCACCACATAATGAGGGAGACGATGGCCCAACTAGACATCTAATAGCAAAAAGTCAAACCTCCAGTGACAGGAATGAGCTATACCTTGTTAATTTGTTGGCCAAAGGGGTCCCATGGACACCTCCCTCCCCAAACAAAACAGGCTACTGCCAAGGCTATCTGTTGCTCTCCACAACCTGAGGATAAGGCATTGTACTGGCTGGTTTTGTGTGTCAACCTGACACGAGCTAGTCATCAGAGAGGAAGGAGCCTCCGTTGAGAAAATGCCTCTATGAGATTCAGCTGTAAGGCATTTTTCTCAATTAGTGCTCAGTGAGGAGGGCCCAGGCTAATGTGGGTGGTGCCATCCCTGGGCTGGTGGTCCTGGGTTTGTTCTATAAGAAAGCTGTGTGAAACAAGCCAGTAAGCAGCACCCCTCCATGGCCTTTTTATCAGCTCCTGCCTCCAGGATCATGCCCTGTTTGAGTTCCTGTCACGGCTTTTTCTCCCAATGACAGACGATGATCTGGAAATGTAAGTTGCTAATAAACACGTTCTTCCCCCACTAGCTCTTTGGTCATGGTGTTTTGCTGCAACAATAAAAACTCTAAGACGTGCCCTATTGCTAAAGATACCATTATAGAACATAGAACATGGAAAACGGAACTGGTGCCCAACTAGAAGCTGCGCCCCTGCTGACTACCACTCATGGTGCTGGAAGGTACTCCGCTTACCAGTGGAAAAGAGAAGTAGTCATCAGTATGATCCAGCTACAAACCCTGTGATCTGGAACAGTGACCTGCCTACAAGACATACTAGTGACATAGTGGCACAAATGTTATCGGAGTAACCTACAATAATTTCTCAACAACCCTAGACATACAGTGAATAAAAGATTGGACAAAATAGGGATTACCATAAGATAACATGTTTGTGTTAACACTTAAAGAGTGTCTTAGCACATAAACAAAAAAGTCCTAACAGCCTTTATGATAAGAGGCACAGAAAACCAGTAATAGTCTTGCTGCCTAGTACTTTCTTCAGTTTATACGATCAATTTCTCCATCTTTGGAACTCAAGACAAGTTCCTTATGAGTTATGCAAGATTAAAATCAGTAGCTATGTGCAACCAAGATAAAGAATGTGAGAGGGTCAGATGTTGTGTCTTTCTGTCTTACAAAGAGCCCTTCATTAACATCCTCAGTTAACCACTGATGGTGCATTTGGTATGAGCATCAGGGAGTTAGAGAGATTCTAAGTTAGGCAACCATCCTAGGTTTCACTCTTGTGACTGCCAGCTGATTTTTCTGAAGTCTTTCTGGTCAGAAGAGAGGTCTGCAGTAATGGGGAGAAAATAGGTGTCTCCATGATGAATCATCAGTATATATGGATTCCTTCTGTTGTCTTCTAACTGCAAAATTGCAGTTTTGTGAGTACTGGCTGTGTTGGGCTGTGCAATATCACATATGTGAGGGTCAGTGCACTGAATGTGAGGAATAGACATGTCTTTGTTTTTTCTTCAACTGTTCTCCACATTGATTTAAAAACAAACGAACAAACAAACAAACAACAACAACAAAACACGTCTCCCTGAACCTGAAGTTCTGTAATTTGTCAAGGATGGCTGGCCAAGGGAGCTGTAGGGGTCCTCCTGTCTCCACCCACACATACCTACAAGCACCTAGGTTATAGGAGCATACTATCATGCCAAGTTTTCTTCCAGTTCTGGATATCTGATCTAAAGTCCTCATGCCTGAGTTAATCAACTGTGCTGTCTCTCCAGACCCTATACAATTTACTTTTTAAATTGGTAGCACACATTCTAAATAAGAAAGAAATATAATACAAAATATTATAAATTATTTGATAATATTTTAGAATTCTCAACACAAAGTGAATGCCTAATAAAGAATATGCCATGTTTAAGTGAGCAGTATGCAAAAAGGCAATTTATGGGGGCTGGAGGAGATGGTACATGTTCTTCTTGCGAAGAATCTTGGTTCAATTTCTGGCACCCACATATCAGCCCACAACTGTCCATAACTCTAGTTCTAGAGGATTTGATACCCTCTTCTGACTTCAGCACCAGGCATGTATGTGTTGGTGCAGATATACATTTAAGCAAAATACTCAAACATATTAAATAAATAAAATGTTTAAAAGGTAATCTGTAAAAAGGAAATGAAACTAATGAATTAAAATATAAGAAATGTGCCACCTTTTCATATTAAAATAGAATTTAAAATTTAAATAGAATTTAAAATTTAAAAGCAATAAAATATAATACTTGAAAAATTAACAACCATTATTTAGAGAAAAATATTTACTATCATGAAAAGATACATCCTATGAACATTAAATTAGAAATAATAGTGAATAAATAATCAGGTCCGACATGCACAAAAATCTCTAGTAAATCTCTAGTATAATTTTATCTCAGGATATTTTTTAAAAATCAAGTTATAAGGCAAGCATTATCAACTATGAGATCATATATACAGAAATACAGGATACTTTTAGCAGGAGTCATTTCTGCTATTCTGTTACTGCAGGCTTATTTTAACTTCTTTAAGCATCTCAGTTGTTGACACTTTTAAAACACATTCCTAAATTCCTTAACATTCTTTCCTTTACAAGATAGAACCTGATAGCTTTTCCCCTGAATATGGGTCAACTCAGTGACTTGCTGCAAAAGGCTTAAGTAGCGTTATATGAAACCTGAGACTATGTGGTAAAAAGAATATAAATTCCGTGTGGCTCTTTCTTAGGTCAACCCTCAAAGGAGAAGCAACAAGCAGCCTTATTTTAAGGACAATCAAGTACCCAGTAGAAAGGGCCCTTTGATGAGAAACTGTGGCATCCTAACAACATTTATACTAATTTGAGCCCTGTGAGCAAGCTGGGCACTGAGATAGTACGAGAAATTTTTCCAAGGCAGTAGAAACATTCTACATTTAACAGAGGTATAGGTAACTTAGCATTTGCTGTATGTGATATTTATTTTTAAAAACTAAATGAACATTGAAAGCTGGGAATAAATCTGTTTCATAGTTTCAAATTGTCACTACTGAAAGTTCTTAGTCTGAATCTGGGCTACAGTAAATACACTGAGGACAATGGAGACCAGACCTCCCACCACTGGAAATGGGACTTAGAAACCCTGCAAGGTAGAAATCTAGTTTCTAATCTGTGGTACTGGCCTGGAACTGGGGTTACCAGGATAGAGTAATGGTTACTTTTACGTAAGTGGAAAATTGAAGAGGCAGACTGGCCTGTATAAATGGATGTCTTAAGTTACTTAGTGACCACTTCAAAACTTAGGCAGGGCTGAGAGTATTGTGCAGGATGTGTGTGAAGCCATTTCACTATCTCTCTTTGTGTCTCTTTATTTTCTGGTATTTTACCATTTGGAGGAGAAAGGGCCTGCAGATCCTGAAGACAATGATCCTCCCAAAGCCAGTCGATGCCTAGACTTAGAAAGGACTCTCTCCTCAACAGTGCCTTCCACATGAAGCCAATTGCTCCAGAGTCCAGCTACCGCCTGTATCCAGGTCTCCCCCCACACACACACACACCTTAGGTATTTTCTTTATTTACATTTCAAACGTTATCCCCTTTCCTAGTTTCATGTTATCCCCTTTCCTAGTTTCCCCTCTGAAGATCCCCTATCTCCGTCCACCCTCCCCCTGCTCCCCAACCCACCCACTCCCACTTCTTGGCCCTGGCATTCCCCTATACTGGGGCACAGAACCTTCACTCGACCAAGGGCCTCTCCTAGGCCATCCTCTGCTACATATGCAGCTAGAGCCACGAGTCCCACCATGTGTTTTCTTTGATTGGTGGTTTAGTCCCAGGGAGCTCTGGGGGTACAAGTTGGTTCATATTGTTGTTCCTCCTAGGGGGCTGTAAACCCCTTCAGCTCCTTGGGTACTGTCTCTAGCTCCTTCATTGGGGACCCTGTGCTTCATCCAATGGATGACTGAGTATCCACTTCTGTACTTGTCAGGTACTGGCAGAGCCTCTCAGGAGACAGCTATATCAGGCTCCTGTCAGCTAGCTCTTGTTGGCATCCGCAACAGTGTCTGGATTTGGTGGATTTTTATGGGATGGATCCCCAGGAGGGGCAGTCTCTGGATGGTCCTTCCTTCAGTCTCTGCTTCACACTTTGTCTCTGTAACTCCTTCCATGGGTATTTTGTTCCCCCTTCTAAGAAAGATCGAAGTATCCACACTTTGGTCTTCCTTCTTCTTGAGTTTCATGTGTTTTGTAAATTGTATCTTGGGTATTCTGAGCTTCTGGGCTAATATCCACTTATCAGTAAGTGCATATCATGTGTGTTCTTTTGTAATTGGGTTACCTCACTTAGGATGATATCCTCCAGATCCATCCATTTGTCTAAGAATTTCATAAATTCAGGTCTTACACTCCGGCTTCTAGCCACCTGCACTAATTACCCCAGGACCAGGTGTCAGACAACTACAGATTATTCCCACATCCAGGAGTCTGTTAACATTTATCAACATAGCCAGCTCTATGTCTGCTTCCTTTGGTTTGCCCATGCTACATAGAAAAGAAGATTAAGCCACTTCTTTGGAAGTCCCACCATCCTGGCTCCAACTTGCTCCCAATAACTCAGATCAAAAAGAGAGGGAGGGAAGAGGAAGAAAGAGTAGAGGGAGAGAAGAAAAGAAAGAGGAAGGGAGGAAGGAAGGGAAGGAGAGAAAAAGGAAGGGAGAAAGAGAGGAAGGGAGGGAGAGAGGTATGATAAACATAGTGTATCGGCGTAAGGGGAACATGGAATCACTTGTACTACTGTTGCAACTTTCCTATACACATACATTTTATCAAAGAAAAAGCTTAAAACTATAGAGAAGAAAAGTCAACTCCATAGTAGATAAACTTAATAGGCACTACCTCAGACAAGTGATTAGGTTAACAGCAAAAGTGATGTCATACTGATGTGTGTACTTAGATGTGTATCATGAAAGTGTTACTTCACTTTTAAGTCATCACCTACCCTAAACCCATGATTGATCCTAACTTAATCATAAGGAAAACAGACAAATCCCAACTGAGGAACACCGCACCACATAAGCTCTACTCCTCAAAACTGTCAAGGTCAAAAAGAACAAAGAAAACTTGAGGACATGTTCCAGCTAAGAGAAACCCAAGACACAGTGGATAATGTGTGGATTCTGGATGAAATCTTGGAATAGACAAAGAACATTAGAGGAAAACCAAGGAAATTCAAATTAAGTATGGACTTCAGCTAATAATGCATCAAACCAATTCAAGCTGCATTAGGATCAGTGACAATGTCATCTGTCATCCTTGTCAGATCTTTCTGGTTTCAAGTTCTCAGACACAGTGACCTGTTGCTTCTAAATGCCTCTACCTCTCTCCTTTCATTACTTAAAAATTATAGCATAAAAAATTTAAATGCCAATTATAAAAGTATCATTTTATATACTAGCTATATAATATACTGTATCCAATAGGAGGTGTACATGAAAAAAAGACTTAGCTACTAAACAGGCAAAAGAACACCTTCTAAAGGTGGTCTCACTAATAAGGTCGCCCCAGTGAACAGGCTCTGAAAGCTCACTACTCTAAGATTACACTTCACTGTTTTCAGGGCTAAATTGACAAGCAGTCCACAATTTAGTGCCTGTTGTCTTACTCATTCTTGTTTTATTTTATATTCACTAACTGGACATTATAAAGGTGTCAATAACTGCTCTACAAGCATCTTGTACTTTTAGAAAGAAACTAAAATGTTTCCAGATAAAATTATAAATAGAAATCATTTCTGAGAAAAAGAACGACCACGACCACGTACTCTGACTCTACACACTACTAGTAGTTTTGGAACAGTAGGTGATACAGGTTACCACAGTTCCCTTCTTTAAGGAAAGCAACAGCTATGTGACTGCAGCACTACAATGAACTTTAGCCTTACTAATATCTATTTGAACTAATACATTTTCATATCTATCCTTCCACCAGGAAAACAATTTTAGTTACTCTTCTATTGCCATAATAAAGCATTGTAACAAAGGCAGTTTATAAAAGTGAATGTTCAATTGGGGCTCACAGTTCCAGAGAGTTAGAGTCCATGAGCATTATGGGGTACATGGCAGCAGGCAGGCACAGTGCTGGATCAGCAGCGGAGAGACTACACATTGAGAAAAATAAATATAAGCTAGAGAGAGAAGGGGAGAAAGGGAGAGTACTAAGTGAGAATGGCCTATACTTTTGAAAGCTCAAAGCCCACCTCAGTGACACACCTCCTCCAACAAGGCCACATCCCCTAATCCTTTCCAAACAGTTCCACCAACTGGAAACCAAGCATTCATCTATGTGAGCCCATGGGGGCCATGCTCATTCAAACCACCATAAAACAAGCATAAGATTCCTATCATCTCAGAAATCATATGAGAAATGTCTAGCATAAAAAACCAGTCATTTTTAGGCAAATTAATAAGAAGACACTTAAATGACTTAAATTTCATACTAATGCTAGTATTAATTGTGTGTTTCTGCGTGCGCACAAGCACTTTGGACTGGGTTCGTACTGAAGAGCTCAAACATCCTGAAAGAGGATAGGCCTGCGAAAGGAAAATGAATGCCCTGTCGGTCCGCTGATCAGAGCAAGATTTTTATTAATCGGACTTTCTTAAGTACAAGGAAGGATTTTAAGCCTGCCCTTGAGTCCCCTTGAAAACTCTCTCTCTGCACGGTAACAATTAATAAGTCAGTTAAAGACTACTAATATTAATAAATCTTTTAAAGAAAAAATAGACATGTTTTGAGAGACTGTATTTCACAAACTGGAATCAGGATTCCCAGTGCTTGGGACTCAGTATCATGGAGGCAGATTACACTGCTCCAGGAAAAAACACTAGCGTGAAGCTGCTCTGAACCCTGGCTTCTCACTTCCTTGCTGTGTGACCAGTCTAAATCTCAGTTTAATCATAAAATGATAAAATGCTTCCCATATCACATCGATTAGATATATGAGAAATGTCTAGCAAAATACCTTGTCAATTATAGCCCCAAAGTGGTAGTTGCAGGTAGGGATGGTGATAAAGTAATTACAGACATGACTAGAAAAGCTACTTAACCTATTCTATGAACCTATTAAGTGTTCACTAATAAGACAGAAGAGAAAGTAGCAAAACAAATTACTTTCCAAGTTTCTTCCTGTAGTTAGAAATCAAAAATCAAGAATTCAACTTCTTCAAATTACTTAGATTTTTAATTATTAAATTAGGAAACAATTTATTATTATAAATTATTTTCAGATTCACAAATAAAATTTGCATAGATTAGCTCATTTGGACTTCAATCTACAATGTGGGTATTTTACTATATTATTCTAGTAATAACATGAACTTAAAGGTAGCAACTAATTGAATAAATAAGATACAGAAGAGATGTACCTAACATAGTATAGGGCTCAAATGAACAAAGGCAGAGCAAACATCTCAGTGGCGAAGTTTAATGTCTTCCAGAAGATATGCCTGCCACTTCTAGTTGACATATCAGTGTAATTCCTGGCTGCTGTAATTAGGCAACAGAAATGAACAAAAAAAAAAAAACAAGTTGGGAAGAAAAAATGTTAAACTGTATGTTTCTAAATGGCAGGGTCTCATATATAGAAAAACCTAAGGACAATACTCCATCCCCGCCTCCCAAAAAATAACCTATTAAAACAAACACTAATTCAGTAACGTTACAAAATATAAAACTCAACACAGAAACATCAATAGCATATCTATATACAATGAAAGCTCCTCTCCACCTTCCAACACTAATCAAACAATGTCATTCACAATATGTGTGTGTGTGCGCGCGCACGCGCGCACACACACACACACACACACACACACACACACGCATGCATGATGAATGAGTTGGGCATAGTGATTTTTTTAAAAATGTAATCGTAGCACTCAGGAGCTGAGCTAGAATTAAAATTCAAGGCCAACTGAATTATATAACAAGACCTTATCTCAAAAACAGAAAAGTAGGGGAAAGGAGGAGAGAAGGGGAACTGGAGGCAGTGGAACAGAATGAAACACAGCATGGTGCTAGCATAAAAACAGCCTAACAGAATAAAGATGCCAGAAATAAACCCACGCACTTAACTACAAATTAATGTTTCACAAAGTTGCTAAGAATATCCAGTGGGAGAAGGATAACCTTTTCTATAAATTATGGTATGGAAATAGAATACTAATATGCAAAAAAAACAACTAAAAATAGGTTAAAGACTCATACAAAAGAACTAAAACTGTAAAAGTACTAGAAGAAAACAGAGGGGGAAAGCTTCACAGCATTGTGTAGGCAGACCATTTGCGTAGGACCCCCAAACCACAGACAACAAAAGCAAAAATGAACAAATAAGGCCTCATCAAACTGAAAGGTTTTCGATAGCAAAGAAAAAGGAGAGTAAAGAAATAACCTAAGAGATGGAAGAGTATGCCTGCAAATTACACAGCAAATAGGGAATGAATATACAAAATATTTGCCGGGTGTGGTGGCGCACGCCTTTAATCCTAGCACTCGGGAGGCAGAGGCAGGCGAATCTCTGAGTTTGAGGCCAGCCTGGTCTATAGAGTGAGTTCCAGGACAGCCAGGGCTACACAGAGAAACCCTGTCTCAAAAAACCAATATATATATATACACATATAGATAGATAGATAGATAGATAGATAGATAGATAGATAGATAGATAGATAGATAGATATACACACACACAAAATATTTAAGGAACATAGCTTAACAAAAAAATTCTATTAAAAATTTGGTATTGAACCTGAATTGATATATCACAAAAGAAGACACATATCTAACCAGTAAGTACATGAAAAAAATATCAATCATCAGGGGAATCCAAGTTAAATCTGTCTGTCTGTCTGTCTGTCTGTCTGTCTCTCTCTCTCTCTCTCTCTCTCTCCCCCCTCTCTCTCTCTCTCACACACACACACACACACACACACACACACATATACACACGAAGATTGAAAAGAAAAAGAAGATGAAAAAGAACCAGTGTTGGCAAAGATATGGAACAGAGATTTCCTGCACAGTGCTGACGGAAGGTAAGTGAATCCAACCCTTATGTTAAACAGCATGGAGTTTTCCTTGAAAAATTGCAAACAAACTACTCTAAGAGCCAGAATCGCTGGTGGCGTGTGTGTGTGCGTGTGTGTGTGTGTGTGTGTGTGTGTGTGTGTGTGGTCTAATGGGTATATATGCCGTGGCTATGAGGTCCAAGTACCCTGCAGCCATCTGCACTCCTGCTCACTGCAGCAGGCTCCAGAACAGCCAAGATATGGGAGCAGGATGACCCTTGGGGTCATTAGCCAGGGAGTAAGGAAAATGAAGTGTTACATATACAAGGGCTAGTAACTGGCTTTTAAGGGGAAAAAAATTCTTATCACAACCTAGAGACCATTACATTAAATACTTAGACACTGAAAGGCACCATCTCAATGATATAGAGTACTAGATGTCACACTCACAAAAACAAGAGTAAAATGGTGGCTTACAAGAAGCTGGAGGATAGACAGTAGAACTGGGAAAAGTTGGCCAAAGTACACTGTGTCAATCAGTCAAGAGGAGTAAGTTCAAGGGAGCTATTGCACATGTTAGCAGCTAGGTACTACAATATATACTTGAAATTGCTAAGAGACCAAATTTTAAATATTCTTACTACACAAAACAATTGAGGTATACATGCATTAAATAGTTTGATTTGGCTATTCCACAATGAACACATAGGCTAAAACATCACATACCCAACACCCAAACACACACACACACACACATACACACACACACACGCACACACTCACACAAGATCTTGTCAGTTAAGAGTCTTTAGTTAAAATAAATAAAAATAGGAAGCCAAGGAGTTGAGCTAGGTCACAAAGCTGGCATCAGAGATCTCCGGTCCTGAAGCTCATCTTCCTGGGGACCACAGACTGTAAAGCCTGTGTGAGCTCTATAGGAGAAATAGCAGACTATAGAGAATAATCTCCCTCTGATCATCACCAACGCTGTGTGGCCTTGGGCAAATCACCTAACATTGCTGGGCCACAGCTTCTTCAATAAGAGGACAGCAATTCTGATTGGCAAACATGATCTTAAAACCCTGAACACTGAAATTTCTGGTAAACAGATGGCAAAATCTGGCTGCACCCCAACCCCACATCCTTGCTCCTCGCCTGACCCTGTCTCTTCCTTATCTAGAAAAAAACGCACTAGAAACCTCTGCTCCTGCTCATCTGCATGACAAAATGCATACATAGAGACTTAAGTCCAAAAACGTCACTATATTTATGTTTACCATTAAAGATGAAGAGAAGAGCCTCAATAATGAAACAGACCCCTCAACCGGAGGTGACAACTGTCCTAAAGTCCACTAAGAAAACTGCTGTGGGTTGTACCCCAAAACAGCAAGAAGGGGACTGCAGTTAGCAACAACTGCCACATGATGCTGCAGACAGATACACATAATTTAATGCAGTAGATTAGGGTCTTAAAGATCCGTTTTTGAACTGTCTGCAAGAGTTTAGTAATTTAAAGATCATTTTCTTTATTATACCAAACTCTCATAACTTACCTTATAAATAAAATGTTAGCCAAAACTATAATCCTAATTTATATAGCACACGCTAACTTTGGCAATTTAGTTGCAGGCATGTTAATGTTTAAACAATTTAAACCCACTCTTAAGCATGTTTTCCCTTTCCTCCTAGTGCTGCAATTTGTTTTTAAAGGACTACTTCAAACATGCTAGCTGAAATGGCACAGGGACAGCTGCTTGATACACTGGGCATATTACCACCTTGCAGTAGTAGATCATTCAACCTCATTCCTCTTCCCTTCTTTGGACTCCAGCTTGTCATGAAAACAGCTATTTATTAGTGAGTAAATACAGTGATGGTCATATTATGCATACTGATATGCCCTAAGGTCCCTTTATTGGGAAATGAGAGTATTTGCCCATATACACTTTATGTCTATGTTAATGTCTGCACTTGCTTTAACTTCCCCTAAGTCCCAAAACACATTTCAAGATTTGCTAACTGGAAAATTCACACCAATGCACTTTTTTGTTGATCATTTTAAATTATGAAAACTCTTCACATATGTCATAAATTTAAGAGGCAAAAAACATTTTTGAAAATACTCTATATTCTAAATATAACATCATGCAATATTTAAGCAACTTTATACTCATTATATAGATACACACACACACACACACACACATATATATATATATAATTTCATCTTTCCATAAACTATACAAACTATTTATACAAAATAATTACTTTAAATTTATATATTTTCTCAACTAGTTTTTGCACTATTCCCCTAAGGTCTATTTATATAGGCCAATGTTTTTTCTTTTTAAAAAAAAAAGTATCAAAAATGCAAGATACAATTAACCCCATCTCTGGTCATATCAGTTGCTTAAAAATCTTAAAACTCAAAGTCAATCCATAAAATTTGAATGATAGCGGGCGTGGTGGCACACGCCTTTAATCCCAGCACTCGGGAGGCAGAGGCAGGCGGATTTCTGAGTTCAGGGCTACATAGAGAAACCTTGTCTCGAAAAACCAAAAAAAAAATTTTTTTTGAATGATAAAAAAAAGCCATAAAACCATGTTTAAAAACACAAAAACAAACCTAGTTTTCTTCTCATGGTTTCCCAGGAACATGAACCCCAGACTGTGTTTCCCATGTTGCTCTTTTCTCACTTGTTTAATTGTTGAGTTATAAATAACTTTATCTATTACTGGAACTACATTATTTATTCTATAGATTCACTCCTGTGAGAACTATAGTCTAAAGCTTGCACCCAACCATTTAGAATTCAAAATCTGACATATTTTCATATAAAAATTAATTCTCAGATCAAAAAGGATAACTTACATCAACTCTTCTCTCAACAGTATTAGTTAAATTTTAACTAGTATTAATCGTAGCTTGAAAGTATGCATCCAGAATACATATTTGTGCACACGACACGTGCGCGCGCGCGCGCGCATACACACACACACACACAATTTATTTTCTGTCATTGAACATGGTAGGCAAAAAAGTGATACTACTCAATCATATTCATGCACTGCAAACCTTGCTGATATGCATATTAAAATTCTAGTACACTGGGATTTCAATGCTTATTTACACTAAGCACACAACTGGTCTATATTTTCTTTTAAAATTGGAATATGAAGCTACAATTTCTAATGCCAATAAAAACTACCAAAAATGTGGTTATAAGCTTGCCTTGTATTAGAATCTCTTTTGTCCATCAATCAACAATAAAGTATTATTCTACCGTCACAAAGGGGAAACCTTCAGAGGCAGTAGAGGACTATGGGTTGTGCAAATGTGCAGTTGCTAAGAAGCAAATATGCCTCTCTTCTAATCAAATAGCCCAGCTCAGCAATGCCGCTGGCTTGGGGCAAGAAGCAAATTCCACCAGCCACAAACTTAGAAACAGCCTTGAATTATTTGTTGCTGACCGCTGGCTGAACCCTTCCTGATGAGCACCATCACCATTAGCCACTACTCAGTGTACTCCATCAACCAATGGCAACAGCAGCGTGCTACAGCTCAGGCTACAAGAAATTGATCAAACAGGGTAATGAGACGATTTCTTCACAGAGGTTATTTTAAATGAATATAAATATTTTCTTTCTACATAATTTGCCACTGAAAGGTCACTGAACTCTCTGTGATTTCAAAGAAAAATGTTCCACTGTCTTCTTTACATATCCGAGTTTAGATGAAGCCAACAAACAATTCGAGGCATTTTTTGGTATTAGAAAATCTAATGAGCTGACATTTGTGACAGTAGATGAATTGTGATGCCTAAACTTCAAGTTAAATTATAACTAAAAACTGATCAAATGATGCTACTTTAATAAATAGAAAACTGATCATGGTTTACCAATTAAAAACACTTAGGAGTGCATTTTTGTTTAAGAAAGCACAGTTAATCTCTAATGTGGGTAATTCTGAGAATATGAATCATATGTATGCCTTCTTAGCTCATGTTATTAAAATTTGATATAATTGTTGTGAATTATTCAGTGAAGAATTCATTTTTCTATAGCCCACCTCCTTCTGCTAGACAGTAGAATAAAATGCATGTTAACCATTCCAGTCAGCACATGAATCACTCCAGTGACATCTGATTTAGCTCTTCTCCCAGAGTGACATTCACTGCTCCTTTTCTTCACATACTTAGAACCAAAAGAATTATTAACAGCTGGACCTTAACATTACATCACAAGCAAATTACATCAGTTTAGCCGTGCATTTTGTCCAACATTCTGAAAATGTTCTGCAAAGTCAACTTTGTAGTTACTGCTTGCTAATATGGTGGTATGAAAATAATCCCCACTAAATCAGTTCATGAGTTTCAAATATCCTTATGCCAGCAACTAAAAAGACTCAAGGTATGCATTTTCAGCATTGGTATCCTTTCGTTATTATGAAGCAACATAGATTACATAGCATCTAATTAAAAACAAACTCAGGAGAAACACTTTCACATGAATGAGCAACTCTAAAAACTTCCTAAAGAATATGAAGATCAGGTTCCATGAAGAATTAACACAAATGTGATCAAGTAAGTCGCTGTCAAAATGAGCTACTTTATACAAAGAACCCTTAAGAGTTTAAAAAATTAGTTTTATAATATTTACTTTAGAAAAATATGTCTGGTTTACTATGTGTTCTAGAAAATGCTTTAAGTTTTATAAATACATGCCTGGACATATCTTTTCAATTATTGAAACTCAGATAAACTTTTCGTAATCATTTTTTGATTTGTTTATGGATGTTATAAGACATGAAAGTAAAACCCCTCATCTACAAAATGAATCACAAAATATAAACAGATGATCATTTTTAAAATGACAGATGAAGGAAGAAAGACAGTAATGCAGATGTTAGAGAGCTATCTGCACATTAGCAAAGATTTCTAAATATTCATGTTGGGGTCGTGAGGGCAATCAAAATGGGATTTTAAACACACATTCAAGTAATTTTCCAAACAAATGCATGTGCTTTGAATGAAAGAGAAAACCTCTACCATTAACTGGAAATTAATCTGTCTTGAAAGGAAAAGCTGCTGAAGAAGCTGGCCGAACTCAGGAGAACCCCCAGCTGACATCCAGAATCTGTTTTGGTGTGTTCCATTCTTTTCACAAGAAAGCCTTACTGTGCTCCCACAAACCCCAAAGAAGATTCTCTAAATAATAATCAATAATTAGTTGCAAGGAAACAGGATCAAGGCACAACAAACCACCTAAAAGTTGTCTAACAATATGACAAATTCATCTTGTTTATAGCAACCACAAAGAACCAACATAACTTGTGGTGCCAAGAAGCCAGATGGTACTGCTGGAAAAAATTAAGTCTACAGATTGGCAGCTCGACCCTGTGAGTATTGCCCAAGGGAGGGCAGAGTGGAAGAAGAGTGGGAGGCTCCGTGTAGTGGGGATAAATCAATTACTACCACCTCACCTCCTTCCTGTGAAACCCTAATGACAGATTCTAAATACCATGCCAGTGGGTTGTTCAGGGCTTAAACAGTCCAAGCATTACTTGTGAATGATAAGATAAACTAAAAGGTACAACATAATTTCTGTTTTCAGCACTGGCCTAGTACTAAAGCCTTGACCCGACCATAGAGAATCCATACATGGTAAACACTGAAGCATATTTTTTTTTTTTTTGAAGAGCTGTCGGTGAGGGGATGTTACTTTTTTTTTCTGTCTACCTTCCCCTTTGTTTTGTATTTGATGATGGCATTTGTTAAAGTTTGTATGTTTTCTAAGAGAATTCTGCCTAAGTAATGGCTCCATATGCTAGTCTCGGAATTAAACAATTGACCTGCAGGCTTTATTTTTATTTGTAAAAATTACTTTGTTTTTGTTCAAAACACAATTTCCACTGTGTATTATCTATGACTTGCTAAAGAAACAGCAATATTTCAAGACATGTTGCAAGTTAAATTTTACAGTAAAAACCACGCACACTGTTTTACTGGATGAGGCTGGGAAATGTATGTTGTTGGCATGCTTTTGAAGCGTAGGACAGTTGGGCATTCGGTGATGTCTCAGGGAACTTAAGCACTACCACCTTCTTGGGCTCCATCACTTGTGAACATGGGCACACATGGACACGCATGCAAAAGCACAGGCACACTGACACACAGCTGCTTGGCATTAATCCCACTTTAATTACTCAGAAACTGAGACACTATAAAGAGTTAAATGCAGAAAACTCACGATTTTTTTAATTCCAAGAACATATAATTTACAATATAAATGTGCCTAGGCATTTAATATACTAGCAATTACACTGACAGATGGCCTTTGAACTTTGTCTCAAGTACCAATCAGTGACAGATCAAAATAGATTCCATTAATAAATAAACTTGATAAGGCAAGGAATTTTTCTGGTTAATTAGTTTTTAAGAGCGAGAGTGAGTTTATAAAGTGACTGGGAAAGCGTAAGTGAATCCGAGGCACATGCTAACCCATCCAGTGTTCCCAAAAGCTAACAGGCTGAAGGACAGGAGACAGTACATGTTGTTCATGTGCTGTCTGAATCCCTAATACACACACTGACAACCGGTGACAGAAAATTGACTCTGAGAGGATCAGCCTTACCTAGGCGATACCTAACTCACTCTTGCTCACCTAACAAAACTGTGCATATGTGCTTCAAATCCTTTGTCTGAATCAGCCTCTTAGGTCTTCAAATAATTGTTCGACCTTTGTATTTCTGGACTAACTAAATAACAAATTAATAATGTTTTTTACAGTCTTGGAGGAATACAGCTAAGTCACAGAAGTATCGGTATTCACACAGGTAAGTAGTTTTATATATCCATGAAGAAAAATAAAATAATACAGATACAAAAACAAATAGAGATTACTGAAACTGATATGAATGGAATAAGCAGAACATAATAACAGGTACCTTATTAAAGCTCAATGAGAAACAAAGCACAAAGTATATATCACAGAGCAGTTATAAACTAGAGAAGCTACCATTATACAAAGTCCAAACACAACTCATATACAAAATAAGCTCATCTTCCACAGGCTATTACCATACAAAGGAAAACTATAGATAACAGTATCATAATTCCAGCTGATACAACTCAAGGTAACAACATTAACATTTTAGTTTTCTTTCATTATAAAATATAGTCACAATACAGATTTCTTCTTTTAAAAATCAGATTAAAAATCTTATTCTTAAATAAAGAGTTATGGTCACAAAAATCTTCCATTTATAAAATAGAATCCACTAATAAGTTCTCTTAAACTTAAAATATAACAGAATTTAAAACTTGTTTGTCTTAATGTTAGTAATTGTATACTGTAGCTTTCTGGCCAAGTCGACAAAGAGTCAACCAAACAAAGGACATTTTGAATGTCAAGATCAGCTTCATTTTAGCATGTTTAGCATCTTTATAACAAAATAACCCAGCTAATGAGTCTATGGTTTAAGACTCATTCTTATCAGATTCATATGCCACTGCTTCATCATCTCCTATTGCCCAAGAGAGACAGAAAGCTAAATGCATTTCATCAAAATAAGAGGCTACTGCTGGCGCATGTCAACTGTAACACAGATCTGCCTGTTGAATACTAAGTCATAAAAACAATTACAGATTATCAACTCCCCTTCCAGCTATTATAACATAACATAATTAAATGTAATATAGTCTAACACAACTTAAACTATCTATGTTCAAACATAGATTAAAAATTCCAGAGAAAAATGTATGAAAACAAGTTAAACATTCAATAACCTAGGCATCTTGCAACATTATGATAGTCAAGAACTATTTTGCATATTCCTATACAAATTATGTACCATGCACTGCTTAATCTTATAAAATACTGTAATTACCACTATTTTTATAAATTAAGAAAATAAAGCATAGAGAGAAAATAAAATTTCCAAAGACACGTGTCATACCAGGACTAAACTGAGCTGTTTATGTTATAATAATCTGTACACTTAACTACAACAGTATAATTTATCCTTGAACTAATGAAATACAAGGTTTAGCCTCTATAAGGCCCTTGTAAATACAGCATGCAAATACGAGGAAGTATATCGGGCAGCTTGAAATATGATTTAATGTTATTTAAGCTGCCAGGACAAAACACACATGTAACATGATACCTACTGTAGTGGCTATTCCTGGTTGTCAACTTGACTATATTTGAAATGAACTACAATCCAGAATTGGAAGGCTCACCAGTGAACCTAATCTGGAGACTGGGAG
>NC_034591.1:70612926-70647426 GCF_900095145.1 Mus pahari
CTGTAAGTCATCAATAAATTCCTTTACTATATAGAGACTATCTGCAAGTTCTGTGACTCTAGAGAACCCTGACTAATACACCTACATTACAAAGAGAAAATAATTGGACAATAAAAACAAAGGGAAAAGAAAAAAATCTAAGATCAGACCAAAATTCAAATGAGTGCCAAAGCTACCAAAATAAAATGTATCACTGTGACTCTATAATCACATTAAGTGAAAGTAATTAATGACTTCTAAAATTTTGTCAATTGGGATCATATGCTTAGAAACAAAGGCTGCAAGTCTCCTGGCTCACCTGTGAGGGAAGCTAGGGCAGATGTCTCTCTTCTGAACACCTTAATCCATCTCCTTCTACAAAACCTGACAGTCTTATCTTTCTCATGACAGCCAACATGTTTAGGCAAATCAATCAGTGATTTTCCCTATCTCTCTCCCATATCTCGGTCTTGCTCTCAAGTAACTCGGACGAGTTTTCCCAGTACACCTTCAAGTTTAACAGGCCTGATCTCTGCTTTCCACTTCTCCCTTTTCTCTGCAGATGACATCACTTCCTCAAGAGAAGAAGGATCATCTACACAGTCGTCAGGTCTGTCCTCGTTTCCTTTCTGTTGCCCTGATAAAATGCCGTGACCAAATGCAACCAAGGAAAGGGTTTATTTCAACCTGCAAGTTACAGCCCATGGTCAAGGGGAGTCAGAGCAGGAACTGAGGCAGAGACCACAGAGGAGCATGGCTTGCTCAGCTTGCTCTCTTCTACCACTGAGGACCTGCCCAGGGGTAGCACCAGCTGCACTGGGCTCTCCCATATCAAACAGTAATCCAGAAAATAGCCTACAGACTTGCCCCAGGTTGTATGGTAAAGGCATTTCCCCATATGCCATTCTCTCTTCCCAGATCACTCTAGTCTGTGTCAAGCTGACAAAACAAAACAAAACAAAATGAAACAAACAAAACACCAAGCACCTACCCACCAAGTTGAACAATGACCTTCAGTTGGGTCTCTCTCAGGCCTTTGCCTCTGAGAAGTGCACCAAGCCCCCATCTTTCTTTTTCTTTTCTTTTCTTTTCTTTTTTTTTTTTTTTTTTTTTTTTTCAAGACAGAGTTTCTCTGTGTAGCCCTGGCTGTCATGGAATTCACTCTGTAGACCAGGCTGGCCTCGAACTCAGAAATCCGCCTACCTCTGCCTCCCGAGTGCTGGGATTAAAGGTGTGCGCCACCAACGCCTGGCTCCCATCTTTCTTTCTCTTTCTCCATCTCCAATATTCCGACACTACAAACTAAATGTTGTGTTTACTCTTTCGACACTACAAACTAAATTTTGTGTTTATTCTTTCTGTGTGTTGGTTAAAGTGCTAGAAACTGAACTTGGGCCTCACAAATATTCCAAAAGCTCTCTCCCACAATGCTATATTCCCAGCCCATTATTTGTCTTTTGATTCATTCCTCGCAATCTTTACCTTTCCTTGCTTTATCTCATATTTTCTTGGCTGATCTTCATTCTTTATTTATATGGCCATAATTTAACAAATTATGACTTTTATTAAATAGAACAGCTGACGAGCCAAAGTGATAAACATAAGCTATATGTCATTTGGTCCATAACTACCCATTTGTCTCTGTAATGATAAAGACCTAGAATTCTTTTCTGAGGAAAATTTAAGACTGCCTACAGGCCAAGTCCCTTAGGTCACTCACACAAAGTATGCTGGTCCTCTGTGCAGGCACAAGCCTCAGCAAGCCCCTCATTCTCTCAGGAGCCTATCAGGTCTTCCTCCAGTCCTCTGGCTTAAGAACAGATGTATGATCTGCCTCCAAGTAGCAACACAGAAGCACGTTCCAGTCAGTACTCAGAAAGCACACCCCAAGTTTCTCTGCTATCCATTCCTATAAAGGGCTGTATATGGGAACACCGATGAAGGATGCACAGTGCAACTGTTTATCCTACTCAGGTATCAGAAAAGAAAAAGAAGGCTGGGAGCTAATGGAGCACTGAAGGACAAATCTCAAAAGACACATCAAAAAAGAAAGAAAAGTACAATACAAACCCAGAGTCACCAGGTTTCTGTTTATTTGTTTGGTTAGTTGGTGGGAGGGGGGCAGTTGCTAAGAAGAAATTTTAGTGGATGTACAAAAATTTTCAAAAATGAAATCATGATTTTAGCCAAACACACTATGCCTTTAAGCTGAATTTAGAACATGGCCTCACCAATTTGAGGCTTCTGTACTACACACACTCTTTACACTGTCTTACCTCTAAACCAAACCATCAGAGAGTTGTACTCCTAGGCCAAGGATTTACAAATCTTTTCAATAGAGGATCAGACAAGAAATGCTCTAAGCATTGTGAGACATATGGTGCATGTTACAACTGTCATTGTGCATGGCTTTACAGGAGGAATCATCAGGGGAAATGCAATATGATGCCATTCCATGATTTTGTAAGCATGAGAAAGAATACTTATATAACTGAGACAGCTATCATGTCACTAGGCAATTATATTCTATACCATCATATACACGGTCCATCATTTACCAAAATATCACTATGAAGAGCATGACTATTCTTACCAATGCTGTTATAACATGACACCTGACCAGAGATAGCATGTAAAAATGTCATAACTATGCTCCATTTTTTAAAAGCATCTATATATAAATAGCAACTGATCAGATTTGTCTCACAGCCTAAAGAAGCCAACCCATGATATTCTGCCTCCCATAAGATGACTTGTCCTACCTGATCTGCTTCATATTTGAGCTAATGGGCCTTTTAAGATAGAACCCCGTGTTTACTGACATGAGAACTGTACCTACTATAAAGCATTAATGACTGCCTTACTCATGGCACCATTTCTTAAGCATCCTTACAAGTAATTTCATTAGATCCTGGTCCTACTAAGAGCTATCTATATCTCTCTAAAATTATTGATTTATTTTTATATCAGGAACACTAAAAATAATATACTATATCAGTTTTCTGGTTTTTCATTTGCTCACACAAACCTCAAGGCCATACAAGTAGCTCCTGTCCTAGCAGAGCTAGGGCTCTGCGGTGTGCAGGGGAGGCTCTGAGGCTAATCCTGGCCTCCTATAAGCTCTCCTGACCCTCCCTGCCTAGCATCTCCTAACTCACTTTGATATTAGTATAATGTATATGTCTTTGGATCATTTTATGCCTCCATTGATTTTAGAAGACAATATAAACTGGGAAAAATAAGATGAAAAGCAGTCCTGGGGCTGGAGATGGCTCAGCAGCCAAGGGTCTTCACTTGGTGCTTTCACGGAGAAGTTGGTCAGGTCCCAGAACCCACATGGCAGCTCACAACTATCAAAATCTCCAGTTCCAGGGGATCTGATGCTTTCTTCTAAGCTACATGGACATTGTGCACTCATGTGGTAAACACAGCAAGTAAAACACACACATATAAAATAGATCTAAGCCAAAGAAGAAGAGGAGGAGGAAGAAGAGGAGGAGAAGGAGGAGGAGGGGGAAGAAGAAAAAGCAAAAGCAGTCTTACTCAGGACAAATTAAATTCAAATAGTCTAAAATTCTATTTTAATTTATCTCTAATCTCTAGAGTTCTGCATTTTGTGTCAGTGCCAAAAGCTAAGAGTGATTCGTTTCCCTATTTAATGTTTCCCACCACAGAATTCTAGGAAGAACAAAACAACCAAATGGCAGTTCAGTTCGGTTCCTGTTTTGTTTTGTTAAAACAGGGCCTAGATCACATGGCTCTGACTGGCCTTGAACTTTGAGCAACCCTCCTGCTTCAGTCTCTGAACACTGATATTACAGACTAGTACTATGATACAAAATGTGAGAAGCCAAACCAAAAGTAAACAAGTGTCACTAAGCTGAAAGTTGGCTCTCACAAAGGTTTGAAGGTTTCATATAAAAAGCCAGGGCCAGGGAGGAGCTTGGCAGAGCACTTGTTCCATGTTTTTGAGGCCCTTGACTGAATCTGCAGTAGGGCAAGACATACATACACACCCATACAGAAGCAAAACTAGCTCATCTAGACCATTACACTTACTTTTCATTTTCTGCCTCCAGCAACTCCCTATATAAATAACTTTGAAATTTTTTTCATGCATCATTATTTTAAGCCATAGCTTTAGGAACAATATTCTCTAAAGAACTTGACATACCCACTGTTAAATATGAAAGAGCTGCATACCATCATACCATCGAACCTCAGCCATGTGTTCTCTTCTCTCTGCACAGCCTTTACCTCTATGTTTAGCTATACTTTCAGACATCTACATTAGAACAGATTTTTGGTTCTGCCTGCCCTGAACTGCTGCTTCTTTCCTTAAGAGTACCTCAGTTTTCCTTAGGACAATGGCAACTCTTGCCGTTCCCATGAAGCTCTAGCGAGGTTGATTTAGAACACTGACAAGGTCCTGGATAATTAGAGCGATTCCACACATACTTATACACCATGGAGACTGTCTCAAAATACACACAGAGCCCAAGCACAGACTTCAACAGTGGCAGCAGAGAGATTCCTCTTTCCGTGGGAGGGAGGGACTGGTAGAAAATATCTAAGAGCTGTTGGTGGCTGCTACAGATAACTTTTGCTTCAACACCCTACAGGAACAGTCTCTTAGAGGAAATTACCTCTAGAAGAGCAGGATATGCGTGAGAATGCTTGCCACAGCAGAGTTCCTACATGGACCCAGGTAGGCATGAAGCGAGATGTCAATTGTATCCTCTCTCATGGATAAAATAAAGCATAATCACTTCTGCTTTTTGCCTAAATGATTTGAGCTCTAATAGTCCTAATCAACTTATCCCTTTTCTAGGCTATTTATTATCTCCACAATCCATACACCAGAATCTCCTTTTCCCAAACCTCGCTCAAATGCCATCTGTAAGTCTGTTTTCACTCCAATCATAATTATTATTTTCTTCCTTCTATGTTTCTTGTAGTAGTGACTATTCCAACCTGCCTTGAATTACAGTTACTAATCTGTAAGGTCTTCAAAGACCATGGAGTATCTTATTAATCAACCCTTCCTCTGCAGCCTCCCCTAACCATAGAATCTACTGACTTAAACTTTTAGTCCATTTAGCACTCTGCCTAAAATATACAATAGTGTTACCTTTTCTTACTACCTATATTTTAAAAGATAAACTCCTTATCTCCTCTAAGACATATTTTCTTTTAGAAAAGAACTATTTGAAGCATATTAGAGGCTTGCAACATACATATATTCCAGGGGATAGGTCCCAGGGTAGCAATACCAAAACAAGTCTTATTCAACAAAAGAAATGTATGTGTATTTCTTTTCCCAATGGTAAAACATTACTACTCTTGATATTAAATATTATTTTTATTAACCCCTGTTAATGTTAAGAAAGTGATGAACAGGCTCAAAAGAGAACAGCTCACAAGTGGTATTAAAAAGTAAGGAGCTGCTTCTAGAGACAGTCATACTAGCTGAAGCAAGATCACAGCACTGAGAGGACATTACTTCTCTGACCATTGTTAAGTATGATGCTTTGGTTTATGCTTTGTGCTTTGTTTTAGGCATGACAAAGAACTAGATAACATCCAAATTACATCATCTTTTTCTCAAATTACATTACAAATGAAAAGCTTTGAGATTCCCCATCCCTTGGCTTTCATATAAAAATATAATTAAATATCTAATTATAAATTTGGAACCTGAATATATATGTGATATGTAATTTCACAATAAATGTGAAATTACAATCCCTAAAGTTTCTCCACAGCAGAACCAACTTCATATTTAAATTGGCACTAAATTATGACTATGAAAGAATACAAAGGAAAAGATACAGGACTCAAAAAAAAAGAAAACAGTAAGGTAATATTCAGTATTCTTGTGATGATTCTCTGAGCCTCATTTCCCCACCGCCTTCCCTAACATATCACAAGCTATTCGCTTTGTAAAACATTGGTTACTAAGGGAAAGGGTGATTATGAAGTTGGATAAAGCCAGAATGTCAAATTGCTGCTAATGCTCCTATGTGCTTTCTCTGGGATTTTATAACTAGACTATCACATACAGATCAGCAGCATACCACATCAGGTCCAGTCTTTAGAGCACACACTGAACAGTGATGCTCAGACACTTGACAAGCTGTTTCTGTACACTGGCTCCCTTACCTGACAAGACTGCTCAGCTTGGTAACTGATGACACCTCCATATCCTTAAAAGGGTGAAGAGATCAATGCGAAAAGTCAGACTCACTCTCTTTTATAAAAACTAAAGGCAGCAACAACTTTTCAAAATTATAACCCCAGCACACTTCTGTAATGAAGCACCTACAGAGCCTTGCCCAGAAAAGTCAGAAAGTTTGCCAACTAATCTACCCACTACCTGGTCTCAGAAATAATGTATCCACGTAAAACTAGAAGGGCCTTGTATTTTTACACGTAATGCAGTTAACACTGTTGCTTTGACATGTCAACAGCACGATAATGCTAGAAATGAGAACAGTGAAATAAACCACACGGAAAAGCAAGAGTTGTTTCTTAAATAATGTTTAAAAGCTAAGAAATTTGAGAGTTCCCTGAACTGAAAAGACAGCAAGAAAATTACCCCTTGCTATATGCCCAACTCTTAAACATGCACAGGGTTATAACTGCATTAAAGGCAGACTACACTATGCCCCTTACGATTGGTTTATAATCCCACAATCTCCTACAGTAGGAGAAATCAGTGTTTTGATAAATCACTTTAGCCTCAAGTTAAGAAAAAACTGAGAAAATAACACATTAAAAACCTATTATATTTCCTAGACATGACAATAAAATCACAAATGCTGAGGAAAAACAGACAAATTAAACTTAACGAAAACTTCAAATTTTTATCCAGGCAGTAGTGGTGCATGCCTTTAATCCCAGCACTTGGGAGGCAGAAACAAGTGACTCCCTGTGAGTTCGAAGCCAGCCTGGTCTACAGAGTGAATTCCTGGACAGCCAAAGATAGCATTCAGCAAAGATACACAAATAGTCAACACATGAAAGCTGATTCACATCAGCAGACACTAAAAAAAAAGCAAACCAAACTATATCGAAATAGTACTTTCTTTCCACTAAAATCTCTAGATCAAAAAAGATATTGGGTAGGTGTGGCATCCCGCTCCTTTACCAAACTCTGAAGGCAGATAGAGTCTGAGGCCAGCCTAGTCTACCAAGTGAGTTACAGGATAGCCAGAACGATGTAGAGAGATCCTGTCTCAAAAAACAAACAAACAAACAAATATATTAATAAGGGTAGAGCAGTCTGTAGAAAAAGTAGAGTCTCATACACTACCAGGAAACACATGAAGTGGCAGAGTCATTTGGAAAAAGTCTGGCAATTTTAAAAAACCATAAATTTACATATATGAGTCACTATATCCTCAAAGAAATACAAGCACACATTCATACAAAAAGTCATTCAGCTATTCATAGAAGTGCTATTCATAATAGCAGAAAAGAGAAAATGACTTAGACATCCACTAACTGGTGAATGAACAACAGTAGTGCACACACAGTGATGTATTTCAGGGTCAAAAAAACAGACTGAATAACTGACACATGCCACAACAGATATGAACCCTGAAATGTTAAGAAAAGGAAGCCACGTGTTACACAACCACACTCATCTGAACTCTTCACATTAGAAAACTGCATAGACAGAGAACATATTCATTCTAACTAGGCCCAAGTCAGGGAGGGAGAAGATAGGCTTGGGCGAAAATGGGCAGTGACCACTCATGGCACAGCGTTTCCTTCTGTGGTGATGAAGAGATTCCAAAATTACTGGAAAATATTTACCCAACTCTGTAACTGAATGAAAGAATGCTGGGTTATGAACTTTAAATGGCCAAATCCTGTGGCTACATTAAATAAATTTCAATAAAGCAGTTATAACTAGTAATATGTCTACAATATCATTCTTTATCATATTCTCTTGGCAAAAACATAAATGTTACTTGGTTTATAGAACCAACTCTTTCCCTGACTCAGAATTTGAAGTAAATTATTTTTAAGTGCAAACCACTACATAATGGTAACAACTTCACCAAGATAAGTTAGTAGGTGTATCAATACCTGAAGCCAACCACACATTGTGGCTCGAGAGGCAGAGGCAAGCAGATCTCTGTGAGTTTGAGGTCAGCCTGGTTACATAGAGAGTTCCAGGCCACGCAAGACTAATAGTGAGGCTCTGCTTCAAAACCAAAAGACATGAAGCCAGCACCAAGTATTCCGTTAGCCTCTCTGCTCAACCCTCATCTCCTGTTCTACTCCAAGCTTTCTCTGTCCTGTCAATCTTTCACTAGTTCTCAACACACTCACTTTCAGCATGATTCCTTCTTGTCCTACATCCCCTTGGTTTATCTGAAAAAGTCTTCCTCTACTCATTACAAGTGTATCTATTTAGCTTTACTAAATTCTACCAAACTCTAGGTTCTCCTATAATGCACCTACTAACACCAGTTTGCAATATTCCTCCCTTTCTGAATATTTACTTACAATAACTACTATACATATTGTTGTATCCTGCGAGGCGCTACCATCTCGCCAGCAAGAACGACGCGACACATCGTTAGGATCCTTCTGCAGTAAAGCTTTAATGCATCTCGAGAGGCAATGCATAAGCTACTCAAAAGCGAAGACCCCGAGGTGAAAAACCCTCTCCCTTATATAGGAAATGTTCTCCGCCTAGGACGTGTAGCTCCCTGGTTGGCTGCTCACTATCGGCCCAGATGACGCCACGGGACAGGCAGGGCGCAAGGGATGGAAATTTACCCGGCACATGCGCAGACCGCTTGTTTACCAGTTAGAACACCGGATGCCAGCGCAGTCTTGCCATGGCGATTGTGAGGACGGCTCCCCACAGTATCCACAATAACACTACAGTTACTTTAGAAGAGATAGTTATAGTTCTTTGCTAGCGCTTATAGAATCTAAGTTCTTCCAAAATGCTTGTGTTTATTTGAAGTGACTAGAGCTAAGGCAATGACAAATTTCATCATACTTTGATACTTCTTAGAAGGGGAAAATAACCATAGAAGGAGTTACAGAGACAAAGTGTGAAGCAGAGACTGAAGGAATGACCATCCAGAGACTGCCCCACCTAATCCATCCCATAAACAACCACCAAATCCAGACACTATTGCGGATCCCAACAAGAGCTTGCTGACAAGAGTCTGATATAGCCGTCTCGGGACAGGTTCTGCCAGTGCCTGACAAATACAAAAGTGGATGCTCACAGCCATCCATTGGACGAAGCACAGGGTCCCCAGTAAAGAAACTAGAGAAAGTACCCAAGGAACTGAAGAAATTTCCAGCCCCATAGGAGGAACAACAATATGAACCAACCCAGAGCTTCCTGGGATTAAACCACCAACCAAAGAGTACACATGGTAGGACTCGTGGCTCTAGCTGCATATGTAGCAGAGNATGGCATAGTCAGTCATCAATGGGAGGAAAGGCCCTTGGTTCTGTGAAGGTTTTATGCCTCAGTGTAGGGGAATGCCAGGGACAGGAAGCGGGAGTGGGTGGGTTGGTGAGCAGGGGGAGGTAGGAGGGGATAGGGGATTTTGGGAGGGGGAAGAAAAGGGGATAACATTTGAAATGTAAATAAAGAAAATATCTAATAAAAAAAAGAACTTCATCTTATTCATCTTTGAATACTTCATTGCCTTATCCAAATATCGTGTTCCCTTCTTTATGTGTAGTACAAATAACCGCATATTTGTTGAATTAAAAATGGACATTTTTGTTAAGTCTGAGTTTTCTAACTTTGCAATCTTTTCTTACTTAGCCTATTTTGCAATAATCATTCACCTACTTTGTTTTACTTTGATATGTGCTCCCATTAAATAGCATAAAACCTTAGAAAAATTACTTTTTCTTTTTTTCATCCTGATACAGTGCATAAAATAAGCATGTACAATACTAATGTCAAGAATCACCTTCCTTCACTCTTCTATCCTATTCAGTAAGGCAGGATTTCTAAAGCAAACCCAAAGCTCGATGCTGATAGGACCAGTCTTGTTGCCAGCTAGCTCTGGAGATCCCAGCTCTGCCTTCCTTTCAAGGCTGGAATTAACAGGCAGGCCACCCACCTACCTAACATTTAAATGGATTGTAGGTATCCAAACTCCTGTCCTCATGCTTGTTTAGCTCGTGCTAAATCACTGAGTCATCTTGAAACTTTGAAGAGATGGTTCTTGTCATTTGTTTTTAATCCACTCATACTTTGTACCATAAAAATATTACATGTCATTACAAACAAGCTGAATTGATGGATAAATAGGTAAAGGGTGGATGGAGCTACGGATAAGGAAACACACACGGTGAGATGTGATTGTTAGACTCTGTAGAGTAAGTACACTGAGTCTTTGCTGTGATGTTTTTAGGGAAAATTTCATGTTTTGAATATTTTATAATAAACATTGAAAAGGGAAAAAAAATATTACATGTCTATGTCCCTAATCACGGGATTTATCTTTAGGGTTAAAAGATGCACTCTAGGGCAGAGGAGAAGGCTCAGTGAGTAGAGACACTTGCCTCCAATGCCGATGACCAGAGTTAATCCCTAGGACCCACATGATAGGAGAGCGAGAACTCCCAAAAGTCATCCCGTGGCCTCCACACCATGAATGGCATGCATCCCACCTCACCCCTACACAAATAATATAATCTGCAAACAAAATCATGTCCTCTACTTAACAATGTCCTGTAAAAATATGTACCCAAACTGTAGTCCCTTTCCTTCTACCAATACTTAAAAATGTTCTATACATATAACAAAAATAACTAAAATAATCATTGGATAAAAAAAATACAAGCTAGTAATTTAGAATACTAAAATAAAATATTTAAACATATAAATGTACACTACATACACAGGATATGTTAAAATTGGAAGTTAAATTCTTAGGAGATGAAGGATGCTAATCCCACACTCAAAGTCCTAGGTTCAATCCCCAATTGATAGATAAATTCTTAGAATAAAAAAGTTTTAGGCATCAAAAGCACAGGATACTATGGCAGAAAAGCACTTGAATAGCTGTCTTGAAAGAATTCTTTTCTGGTTGCAAACATTATTTCATAGTCTAGAGACACCCTGAAAAAAGTAAAACAACTACTACTTTACTTTATATAAGAAACAATTAGTGCTATAACTGATCTTACATGTGAAAAAAAAAAGTCTTCTTCAAGAGTGTCATACAGTTTATGTGCACGTGGATAGGCTTATACCTAAGCCATGTTAGATGGCCTGTGAAAGCTCATTACTTATAGGCATCCTGGATAGCATATTTTAAATTTTTTTAATTACATTTCTCTGTGTATGTGTGTGTTTGTGTGGGTGGGTGTGCATGTGTGTATGTGTGCACACACGCACACACATTCACATGTGCCATGGGACTTGTAAAGAGATCAGAGAACAACTTGAAGCAATCAGTTGTCTTTTTCTGCCATGTGGGCTAGGACTGAATTCAGACAATTAGGTTTAGTAGTGAGTACCTTAACCCATTAAGCCATCCTGCTGGCCCAGACCACCCTTTTTTTAAGTAGTCTTTTAAAAGAAGTAGTATTCATGTTTTATAAATCCAAATTTTTATATACTGGAGTTTTTAAGGAAAGGTATATTTAAAAAAGAAGAAAAAAATGTTCATTGATATCATAAATTATGATCAAAATAGTTTAGCCTTTTTCTTAATCTCCAAGCTTTAAGGAATAGCTTAAAGACAAATATCAGTGCATATGAGTGCACGTCTTTGCCAGTACCCTGCTTGTCCCCTGTTTTCTTGGGACTTCTAATTAGGAGGAAACACATAATGACCCCTCTTTACTTCTGCTTCACATTAGCTCTCCTACACTCTCACCCTAGAGGTTCCAGATGCGTATCCATGAAGTGATTATGGTCTAGCCCTGACTCAGATTTGTAACAAATGTCCACATGGATCCTTCGACCTGTCATTGACAAGAAAAGCCAATACATGTCTTCCAGTCGAGTGAATTCCTTCACCTCACCTCAGAGATCCATTGCAAAGTCATACGGTTAGAGGTCTCCTTTCACAAACAATGAAAATAAAGGAAAAATGACCTCTATGTAGAAAGTGAAAACTCAAGTCACTGTACTAGTGACTAGTACAATCAGTTGTGACTAGTGACTAGCAACAACTGTACATGCCTTATATCAGTGCACAAACATTGCGCTGTGTGTTCAATAAGGGGTATCTTTGAAGCTTTCAGCCTAATTATCTCTAATTTTATTTGATACTGAATTACCCTTTATATATTGGCACACCAAAGTATCTCCAGCCACACCATTAGCATAAAAATTTTAAGAGTGAACTACAATGATACCAAAACAGTCATTAACTTGTGTCCTTGACTTTCCAGAAAAAGAAAGCTATGAAGCTAATAGAAAGAATCTGCTTTCTTTTCAAAGTTACCATAACAAAATGCAGCTCTGACAGCATCTGTGCAACCATTTATAAGTAAAACATAGCCTGCTGTTCTTTTTCAGGGTGGCATTTCCTGCTTTTTTAGCTACTGGTCTCAGATATATTTCTTTTCTAAAAGAATAAAGTGTTGCCAAAGAGAGAGGGAAAAAAAAAAACACAAAGTACATTTTTATGTTACAAACTATACGAAAATCTGTCACTATTTATGTTACAAGTCCAGTCATCAATACAGTGCTTTTTTTTTTCAATGTACCACTCAAAAATCAATTATATCAACTCATTTGTATAGAGGAGAGAGCACCTTTCACGCAACTAATATTAATGAGCAGACGTGACTATAGGATCTCCATCTGTTTCTCTGACAAAGCAGCGGCTTCTCTAGTCTCTCATTGAAATTCCATTAATCTGGTGCACCAGGGTCCAATGTGAAAATCAAAACTCAATCTAACCCTTTATCTGCTCTCAATAACCTACACGTGAACTCTGCCTGTTAGCACGCAGCAAGTTATGATTTTGCTATCCATCAGGCAGCTGGCCAACAGCAACAACAACAACAAAAGACAGAATAGAAGACAGAAACCAGGCAGGGCTGGAAACAACATGTCTGGCAGGGTCTGAAGATGTTGTTTTTGTTTCTGTTTTCATCCCCATTCAGTGTCGATAGGGTGTCTGGACTTTGTGAGATTATGCATTATTCTCCTTGCCTGTGATTTAATTGCTACCAGCAATCAAGTCGAAGCATCACTGAAGTGTGCTTGAATTTCATTAGAAGATATAACTTATGCTACTTTCCTACAGTACCTAATAAACCATAAAGAAACCAAAACACATATGGCTTGAGGGAATAACTGGAAAATTAGGTGGCCATTTGGGAACTGGGTGAACTTTTGAACCAGAGGAACAGAGAAAAAGAAATATTAAAGGGAAAGACAGACTTAGAATTCATAGAGATGTGCAGCTTTGACCTTTACAATACCTTGAAAATTACATTAACTCTATGAAAAATACATTATCATGCTTCGAGTTTATAATCCATCAACATTCAGATACTGCTAGTGCCTGCCACAAGGTAAAAGTCAAAAGGACAAAACAACAACCTGACTTGACAAAGGCTAAGCGGCTACAGTTATTGTTAAATACATTTTTGTAATTAACACATCATTAGACTGATAACAGGAAAGGAAATTATATTCCACAAATCACAGAGAACACAGACAAAAATCTTCGCTGCAAAGAGCAAATGAGATGCTAGGTTGCAGTGAATGTCCAGTGACTGTCTGAAAATGAACCTACCATGTTCCAAGAAAACATAAAGTTGCTACAATCCTATTACTAATATATCAAAATAAATCATAATAAAAGTAGAACATCTAATCTGCTCAAGAATTGCTTATGCACTAATAAATAAGCACAGATATTTAACAAAACTTGTGCTACACATAAACATGCCATCAATTACCTTTTAACAAGTTTTTTCATATCAATGCATTTATTTTGACTTTGAAAACACATGGAATTTTTTAAATTTGTTTTATATGCATTTATTGATGGGAGTGGTGCACATATGTACCAGAGTACTCATGAGAAGGTCAGAGACCAACTCATGGGAATTGGTTTTCTCTTTCAACCACAAGTCCTGGGGAAGGGACTTGGGTCTTCAGGCTTAGCAGCCATCTCACCAGCCACCAAAATCATTTATTCTTAAGAGAGAAAACGATAATCATAAAAATATTCTATAATTTAATAACAATTCACTTTTAGACTACTTCTGGATCATATATACTTAACTGTTAGATTATTTTTAAATTGCAGGTTTTTTTCATATTTAATATAATGGCCTCTACATATTAAAATATTTGTGCTATTTTTGAGAACTTGATAAACCTACTTGATTATATAGTAAATGTATGTTTATTCTTTTGAATATAAATGTTGTCTCTGTGCACATGTATGAATACATACACACACACACACACACATACACACACACGTACATAAGTTTTACAGAAAATCAAACCAAATAATTGAAGTGAGTCTTAAAACAGTACATCTTAAGTAATAATTCATTATTTTGCCTGATAATACTATTTCTACAATTATAAAATGGTAGAGATGAGGACAGAGAGGGTGGTACTTGGTTATGGACGGCAAGCACTGGTGAAAAGGAGCGTGCATCTTTGTATAAGACAGAAGACAGATAACATTCCTCCCTTTAAAATGTATTACATGTAAAAGTTAACACAAAATGGATGCAATTATCACTGCTACACATTGGACAAAGTTCTGGATGTAAAAAAGGACTGTTTTGTTCTGAATCAGTGGTTAGAATGTTTATCACTTACGCATGTACTTGACTTATCCCTGTTCTGCAATAGACATAATTTTATACCTCATAAAAGCAATTTATGTTTCCAAAGGGAATGATCTGGATAACATGGAATGTGGAGCGCTCTGATGCAGGAAGCACATTTTCATTCAGCAACTGTACTTAGAGACAGAACTGCACAGTCTGATCATCATATGGTGACAAAAGGCATCCTTCATTTCTATGTCTCAGTGAAACTTTGAGTGGCACAAATTAATATGCATGGCTAATGTACTGGTATGCATTCTTAATTTATATCTATAGATCACTCTTATGAGCTTTCTGGAGTGCAGAGTCACTTGACTAGCTATCAAAAAGGAGGCACTTGCTGCATCCTAAAAATAAGATTCATAAGTCTGGTAACTGTCCATAGGTTTTTAAAAATCACTAAAATATAAACAATCAACTCTACTACAAATTCAATTAATATAAGACACCATACTACTAATGCATAATATGGGGCAGGGTTAAAGGGTGATCGGAAAAATGAAAATGTACAGTAAAAAGGCATTTGATTAGGAAAAAACTATCTCAATATGAGAAGGTAATGTAGAAATAATCAATTTACTATTTTATGAACTCATTTTGTATTAAGTTTCAAGAAAAAATACACCAAATACCTTGTTTATTATTCATACAATAAATAATACAAAAAAACATTAAGGAACACAATCAAATATTAAGCAAGAATATGATCATATTAAATTAATCAACAAACTGTTACTAAGAACCTTCCTGTAATAATACCAGCACTCGCCTAAAAATTCTAGTAAAAAGAGTTTTCTTTACCAAAGCAGCAACTACACATTCAAGAAGCCTCCCTAGGACCACTGGAGAGAGCGCTTCAGAAAAGGTTCTGTGGAAGGTGAGGTGGCCCCAATTCCACACTTTCTGCTTCCTGTTAAGCCCACTCCCTCCATATTCAGCAGATCTATATGAAATTGCCAAGAGGTATATTCTATGAGAGGATGTCACATACCATCAGAGGGGCCATCATCATCTTTATCATAGCGCTCTGAGGCTAAGGAAACCGTGTCTGCAGGCCCAGCAAAGGGATCATCATATTCGTCCCCCTCCTCAGCATCACCTGTAAAGGAATCAGAGAAACGTCTTCTATCATTTGCCCACTGAAAATAAGGATACCCTGCCATAAGAGGTCAGGTTGACCATTAAATTTAGTCACTGCAATAGAAATGCACATGCACACACACACACACACACACACACACACACACACACAGCCACACACCTATTTAACTATGTAAAAACTACCTCTGACATTATTTTATATGAATTGTAATATAAATGACTTAGTAAATAGTTTTAAAGATCATCAGACAACTGCTTACTTATGACCCAAAAGAATTTAGTCCCAAGACCAAAATTTCTAGAAGTAAAATAAAAAAAAAAAAACTAAGCAAGACCAATAAAATAATGAGAATAACAAGAACTAAAAAGTGGAAAGAGCAACTGAGAAAATAATTCAGGTACTCCCCTTACCTATGCACCTATGCAGTCGTCTGAAACCTGTAATGAGGGGGCTGACTAGGAAAAGCCCAGGAATACGGTTTCCATTAAAAGTCATAGGATTATATTTGATAAAAGGAGTTACATTTTCAAGAGCAGGAATTCATTAAGCATAAAATGCTTTAAGAGTCATATAATCCCTCTAAATTCAAACACGATAACCTACAAACCTTTCCCGTTTTCACACAGTGATTTCAATCACTGGTTTCATGTGGGAGCCTGCTTCCTACTTGATTCTCAAATCCTAGGATGCTTTGTTAGGGATTTTTTTTTAAATGTGTTTGCTTTACATATTTAATCCCCATGATAAGAGCTTTGGGGTATTTTCCCATGTACTTGACTAAAATATTTTTTTAATGAATTAGCTATTTGCTAAGCTTGGTTATACATTTATTTTTCTTATGAATTCAACAGTGTAGAAAAACATATGCTTAATAGTATACTATCTGATAACAATTTAAATTATCTGTTATCAGTTGAAGGAAGTTTGGCTAAAGGGACATGCACATCCTTTGAAATCCATCTGATGGCTTCTTCTTATTTTTCTAAACATTATTAATAGAGGCTGCCTCTTTCAAGATAATATTGCCTACATAATTTAAGAATTAAATGTTGATTTCTATTTCTTTATGATTTTGCTATTTCATGTACAACCATCACCCTTACCCTCAAAACTGTAAAGATGGTGACATCCTCATGAAGAAAGACACCTATCTCATCATCCTTACCATTTTTGTCACTGATGCACTAAATATGGTAATATGTTTGTAATCAAAATTCCAAGGACTGCATATAGATGCTGCCACCTCTTTAGAACTCATCTTTTTCAAGACATTCAAAGTACTTTCCAGGACATTATAATGTCTCTCTTATGCATAAAGTTTTGATTTTAAAAAGAGTTTGAAAAAATGCTTCTGAAATATTCTGAACATGATTGTACATGGAATGTACAATAAAGATCACAAAATTCTCAGTTACTTTTAGTTGCTATGACCTATTTTTAATGAAGTAAGAATTATTATAATATTGATTCTCTAAGGACTCTTCATATTACACACTAAACAATAAACCTTGCTAAAGTTTGAAGGTATCAGGACACTTTATATATATTTACAGAACTTAGCATTCAGTATGTTAGCTACTATAACTACAAAAAACAGTAAAGCTAAGTAATACACAGAATTGAATTTAGATAGTCAGATTTAATCCTCACACTCTATATGGAAATGAACAGATGAATTAAAACTTTTTTTAGAGTTCTGAAAATCAATAGTTTAACTTTTGATAAGGCTATTGTGATCTTACACACATGGGCTCATATACCAATCTATATTCAATGTATATGATATATATAACAAAGAATATAAACACTGTAACATCAAAAACACTTAATATAAGAAAATATATTCTATAAAAATCGGTCACTGACATGTTGAAGACCTCTCTAGTTTTGTTTTTTTATATATATATACTTTTATGTTATTATTAAAATTAAATTGTCTTCAATTTACCTATTATAAAAACTGTAATTGATTGAAAGAATGGATTTTTAAAATTGGTGTGATATTTGTATTTACCAAAGGCAAGCTAAATTAAATAAGTTTACTTCCCTCCCCACACCACCTCTTGCCACCCCTCTCTGATCCCAAGAACTGTACGGGAATCTATACAGCATCTGTATGGGAAACGTATCTTTTTAAAGTGCGTTATATTGAAAGACACTATTTTTCAGCATGGCTTTACTGCACTGATGATCCATCCATCCATCCCTTTACCTTCCTCTGAGTTTGTTTTCCAACCATTTCCTTAACCAATAAAGAAGATAAGCTGTTCTCCTCTGAGGATCTTTAACTGAACACAGGGGTCGCTGTTGAGTAGCACACAGCATCTTTCCTCCCCAGGGCTAAGTATCTATAGCTATACCTACAAAGGATTCTATGAATTAAAAGGAAAACATTCAATGTGTGTTTATGTAATAAAATACTGAACTCCGAATCAACAATGGGCATCAGGTAAAAGTATCCAATACAATTTACAGACATAATTGAAAGCATTACAAACTAATCAAACATCTAAAAGAAAAGCATGCTCAAATGTAATGTCTGCAGAGTCATTAGTTGGCAGTCATTCTATTACAATCACACATAATGTCCATGGTGCCTTGAGCCTGTGCCAATGACAACAGCATAAATTTTGCATCTCATTTCTGTGGTCATAAAATTAATGATCAGTTTAAAAATACTTCTTTGTAAAAGTTATTGCGCAAAGAAAAGACATGAATGTGTCCCTGTTATGTACTCACAAGGATAATTATGGGGTTGTTGCTCATTAATACTGTTTCTTGTTTCCCTAGAAAAGCATTTGATTTATCCCACAACTTTCAAAAGTTTAATTAACGACACAAAGTTAACCATCTAAAAGACAATGATCCAAGGCTTCCCTTCCCAGTGTTTCAGTGGCAACTTCCAGGCTTAATTGCACCACCGCAGCACAGGCCCCTGATAACTACTTTGAAGTGTATAACACTGCTAGCCATCCCTCTTCACAGGGCTTATGATCAATTACCATTTTCCTGAATGCCTAGAGATGCAGCCAACAGTGACAGCACAGCCATGAGCTCTACCACCAATGCAGGCATTATGCCCAATTTATCACTTATTTTTGTCAAATAAAGTTCTATTTTAAATATAATCAGATAATCAGCCAAATATACCCAAAGTTTACAGTATAATTTGTATACATATTGGAATGTTATTTGTATTTCATAAATTTGTATAGCTGTTAACTTAAAGAAAATTATAACTAACATAATATTTAGAGAATAATTGTTCCTTCACACAGAGCATCAAGGACAAAATTTGGAGAGATAACTTTAAGTAAGAACAAATTAATTTCTAAATCTGTTCATTTGACCAATCTGATTTCTCCAGTAATAATACACAGTAAACATATAAATTCATGCATTTACTCTGTAATTTCTTTAAGAAATTACAACTAAGGAAACTTAGTTCCTAAAACACTGAATGACACAAGTAAGATTTTCCTCTCATTTTTAGAAGGCCAACTTAGAGCCAACAGACAATAAACATAATTCACACCAAACTGAGGCAGAGATTCAAAATAAGGGCATCATTTCTCTGGGACTACCTTGGAAATAGGCTCCTACCATTACAGGCCCCATTATCTCAAACATGCTTTAACACACTTGTACAAGCATGAGGAGGGAGGGAGGGGTGAAATGGAACTCCTTGAGTTTAATTTGCTCAGATTTCATTATGGAGTTAAGTTTCAATTGAGAATATACTATGTTAGGAAATTAAACCCAAAGACTGATTCTTCCATTAGTCTGAAGACTCCACTAGGACGAACTAAAATATATCCCCTCTTACCTAACAGTCTTGCTATTTTTACAAAGTGGTCCACTAATAAGCTTGGATAATACAAATGAGAAGGTCAAAGGAAATTGCTTTCTAAATAAATCTGTACATATTTAACAATACTGATAGAGTCGTAAAGACAAAAATCTATTAATTTTTTTTTTCACAGTTAGAGGGAAAGGGACTAAAGCTACTGCATCTAAAGCAATCCCGATTAAAAATTAGATGCTGGCCCAGTGCAAGGGCTCTGCTGGAAGTACATGTCGAGTATGCTGGCCCAGCATGGGAAGAGCAAAAGGCAGGGAGATAAAAAAAAAAAAATCTAGATACCGATAACTACAAATTTGAAAATTATTCTCTTGAAATGGTGTCCCATTTAATATCTACTTTTTGAACAACTTAGAATTTCTAAAAACTTCTTTCAAAACTGAATTTCTGAATCAAGATTAACTTCAATCCTCTTGAGAAATATAGTCATAATAGAGAATATACACCGAGAAGAACTTACTGAACATCTACTATGTGTTACTTACCTTATTCTGATAAATCTAGAGAGGAAGCAATACCTAAATCAGTACTGACACTAATACAAGGTAAAAATTTAACTCTTTGTGGTAAGCCTAATATGTATTAGAAATATGTATTAGAAAACTCTAGCTAATGATTAATAACAGTCTTTACAAAAATAGTAATGTGTAAACTGCAAAAATAACTATTTTAAGTCACTTTAAGAGAACTGTGACAGAGAACAATTATAAAATAATTATGTATTATGGGTAGGATGGTGTACATCCGTGATCCTAGCTCTTGGGAGGCAGAGGCAGAAAAATCCTGAGCTAGAAGCTGGCCTGGAATACAAAAAGAGATGCTGTCTCAAAAAATGTTTTAATCATATAGCATAATTCCAGTACGCAAAGACCTGGAGCCTACAGGGTTAGGGTTCAGGAGAGCACCCGGCAGTATCAGGATATATTGCAACTATGATAGTAGCATTAGTTACCTATCTTGCTCAAGAGGTCCAGAGTCACAGGGACCTTATTATTCTACACGAAGAGGCAATCAATGTTTCTAATGACTAACAGGGACTATACCAAGCTATATACTGTTTTCTGTCTAAATTCAAATCCTTTTTTTACTAAAAATGAAGGCATTTAGATAAACAACTGATAATTATTCTAAAGTTACAACTTGACAAAACTCAATGGTGAATCTATGCTCAATTATATAAGGAGAACCTTCAGAATAAAACCAATGGGGAGTTTAAAATGTTATCTTCCTTTGGAAATAAGTAATAGGAAAGAAAGCTAGTGGTCATTTCAATGCTACTGCAGTAAAGCAAGCTATTCTCACTCAAAGAAGAAATACCAAAGGAAAGAGCTCAGAGCTATACAACTTAAGGCTACAACTATCATATCAGTCCAACTAATTTTAAAGACTGAACACTTCAACACTTTTGTAGACTGTGCTTTGGTAAATCTACCAAGATGGGAGATTTCCTACAATGCATGGGAAGGAATGACGAAAGACAGTAAGACAGAAATAGACATCTGTGAACATTACAGAAATTAGTAACTGTACTTACAAATGAGTAAATCTCAGTTAACTCATTTTGTTTAAGAACGTTCTACCTGAACTTCTTTCTCACAATAATGATATTTAAATTAACCTACCACTGGCTTACCAAAGGATGGGAAACAGAATACAAAGGTGAAACCTGTTTCTCTTTGCATCATTGTGACCCTACAGTGACAAGACCACAGTGGAAGGAAGCAAGGAGGGAAGAAGGCAAAGGGCATGAAGGATCATGACCCAGAGAGAGACCTAGGAAAGAGACTGGAAAGACAGACGGCAGCATCAAAACCACCTAGAACTGAATTCATTCAGAGTAGAGATCTTTTGAAAAAAAGATGCATGCTGGGTAACCACTTTGCAGCCATTAAGTCTGTGTCCTTTAGTAGTCCTAATAGGCTAGAAAATAGTCTTTTTAGAACAAAACTGAATATATTGTGAGGGTGTGATGGCATAAAATTATTCAGCTTCTCATATTTCTCCAAGGTATACATCTAATTTATCCACAGGCTTACTTTGTGCAGGCACTCTCAGTGATTAGTTAACTCAATTCAGCAGTATTGAGCTGCAAATGACTTATTCAGAGGAAAATGATTATGGGGAAATCTCTGAATTCCACATTATTTGAACTCTTATTCTAAGCTCATTTTTCAATTTCTATCAAATACTGTATAAACTTCCATATTCTTTGGAGACAAAGAATGTATCTCAGTAATGTAATTTTAATATCCACACACCTGAACAAGTTCTAAAACAGAATCCCAAAGGGAAAGCATGCAATTATACAATGGCTTCCCATTACCATGCCTTCTTAGCTTAAAATTGTTTAATGTCCAAATAATTAAGCCACAATGAGAGTTCAGCAAATAATCAGTGCAACAATATACGCCTTTTAAGAAGAGGTAATACTGGTATCTATTATTTCCTCACAAATAATGTATTATATTTTAAAAAAAAATCATCATCAAAATGTATAAATCCATTTGTGCATTCACCTAGGTAAATGCAATAGGATTAAGGCCAAGTTTAAGACTCCCTGAGGCACACAACTGCAAGGACTAGGAAGGAGGAGACTTTGCCTGCTCTTGTCTGCATTTTAGTATAGCAAAGCTTCTCTTAGTTCACTCGAATCACACCGATCCTGACAAGCGACTGTGAAAGAAACTGTGATTGCCTTGAAACTGGAGGTGTGTGGGGCTAAGAACTTGGGTGTCCTAAAGCTGTGGCTGGCCTCTCACTGCAGACAGCTCAGACGGGGATTAATGTTAGGACCAACTTAGAAGGTGCCACACTATTTTCTTGTCCAGATTTAGAAACTAGTTCCACAGATTAGCGGACCTCATGTTGTTATCTTCATACTAACCTTCACAAGCTGAAGGCCATGAGTGTGAATGAGCACCTTAGAAAGAACGACAGAATGCAGGTCCTCTCAAAGGACTCAAACTGTGAAGTACCTGGAAGCTCCAGTGCTGAGCAAGTGTCTCAAATCTAAAGGAAATCGGTCATCTCACCAGCACTACCACATACCTCAAAAACAATGAAACCAAATGCCCATCTCTAAAAACTTCTAAAATACACATTTATTCCAATCAAAAGAACCAAAATAAAGATTGGCATTTTAAAACATGTTATTTATGCTGTTAAGTAAAATTTGTACCAGTTTTTACCCATCCTTTAAAATCATGACCTAAGGGCTAGGAACATATATCTCATGGGAGTGTCTTGCTTAGCACGTGAGAATCCTTTGTTCCATCTCCAATGCCACAAAATCACAAAGCACCTGCACCCTGTAAAACAACCCCTGTTGTGTGAGAGACAGGGACAGCTCAGCTGGGGTCATCTAAGCACTCTGGTGGAGCTGCAAGGGCATGCCTATACTTAGATTCCTACTGCTAACAAACAGGACCTAAGACTAGGATTCTACACATAGAATTCTAGATCCGCTTCTCAATATTCCTCTCAGCAGGGGGAGCTAGCACTCTCATCTTGAAGGTCTAAACACAAACCATGGAACTTAAAATTTTGATTCCAACTATAAAATTTCAGAATGTTAAGACTACCCTTTTGAAAATCTCCACCAAAGAAAATTATTTAAGATTTGAAATTTACCTTTGTCTTGAAATTCCTGAAGATAGCTGCAAAAATAACGAAAAATCAAGGCAAGGTCTAATTAGTAACAATATTTCAAATCCAAAATCTGTATTATAAACATACATCTAGAAAAAAAAATAAACATTTTCTGTCCTGAAATGACAATTCCTAAAGGCTTACAGATTCATAATACATACATTTAAGTATGTAAAAAACAAATTTTTATCAAGACCTAATAATAGAACATATCGTTATTATCTTTATTAATTTATTTATTTATTCAATGCACTAACAGTTTAAAGGATTTTCTTTTTCAAAGTCTGAGGTATTTTCCACATAGATACTAAAATTTCCAAATATATCCTCAGATGCTCAAAATAAATGCTTAGCATTTTACTAGCATACTTAGAAAAAATATATAACTATCAACAAAAAGGATATCTACATTTGAAACTATTATAGTGGAAATATATTCTGTCCTTTAAAAATACTTAACATTAATAAACCAGAACACAAAACTTAACTCAATAATAAACATTAATTACAGAGTTATTTCCAAGTAGTAATAAAAGGCAAATGACTTACACTGACTTTACATCTTTTATCTTCTTAATGAGAGATTCTCTCTTTTCCTTGGCTTTCTTGGATAAATTTTCTCCTTTCAGTGTGTCTGCCACAAATGTTTCAACATCTAAACCATGAAATATAAAAACAGTATACAAATTATAGAAAAGAACCTTTTCTGTGTGAAGACAAATAGGTTAGTGATTGTTTCTACACTTAAGTGTTAATATCTGTGCAATCTATGGTAGTTATTTATCAGTCCAAAGTATAGCAGTTGAAGTACAGTTAAAAAACTAAGTTGGACAAATCAGCTCTCCACTTAGCTAAATAAAATCTGTATATTGTACTAATGCTTGGCACAGCACATGCTATTTGGATGTTTGACATCATTAAACTAGAAAGAAACACACAAGTTTTAATAAACTATGGTGCCCCGTAACACAAATTCTCTTCTATAAAGCAAGCAGAAAGCTTTCATGCACGTGCTACTGTCGCTTTATAATTATTTTGTAAGTTGCCCTAAGCACAAGTCACAGCATTTTATGAAGATGGGCCAGGAGCCTCTGACAACACCTGGCTTTCCCCGGTATCATCTATGTTCAGGAACACAGACTATCTAATGCTTAGAGGAAAAATACATCCCCTTTTTTCATAGTCAAGATTCTCAAATCACACCCTCCTCCTTGCTACCTGTCCCACGCTGGCTACCCTCAAGTCAGAAGATACCCAGTTGTCCTTTGCTTCCCACCCTGCTTTCAGCTACCTGGAATACTAGCTGAATAGAGAAGTGAAAAAAAAATGGGTTCTTCTGCTATTTAAATATACAGAGTCCAAGAAACAGATTTCTATGGCTTTGTATAACATTCCCCACAGTCTCTTCTGAAATTTTAGTAAACTCCTAAATATTGTGTTGGCTGACTCCTCTCCTATAAAGCTCCAAGAATTCTTTGCTGGTTTGATTCCTAGACATCCATTATTATTGTTCATAAAATATTGGATAGCTTACACATATTTTATTTTCAGAATTTCATGGCTCACTTTAAAATATCTCTTAGAGAATTACATTAAAATGTTAAACAAATCACCCACATCCCATACCAGAAAGATGTGTGACTTACTTTCTTTTTCTCTAACTACTTTGTCTCCTAACTTAACAGTGATAAAAAGATCAAAACGTAATATTACACATAAGTACTGAAAAGTACAATAATCTCAATTGTATTCATACTTAACCATTTAAAACCTACTATATAACCTAGAATCTAATCAATTTTAAATTCCTGATTACAGAAAGTATTTTGCTCCAATGAGTAACATGGATAAAGCTGTTACAGATTCATAATGCGTATTTTTTTGCTAAGCCAATAATACAAGGAAAAAATTAGATTAAAACATGAAACAATCTCTTAACAGCAAGTATATGTTAAAAGTAAGTATCAAACAAAATGAAAGCAAAATGACCTGGCTCCTCTTTCCTTCTGTGGCCCCTAAAATATGGAGGAAAGAGGCAGAGGCAGAGGCAGAGGTAGAGGTCAGCAGACCTGGGACAAATTCTCAAGTGGGTTCAAAAGAGCAAAACTTGAAGCAGCAGCTTCTACCCACAGGAACAGGAGCAGGCCACCTCTGGACAAGCTGACTGTTGCGGAAAGAGATCATTGGCTTCGTAGTATTCATCCATACAGTAACTTTTTAAAAAGTGGACCAAGAAGTAGCAGGCTACTGGGGCTAGCCCTCCCCAACCCACCCTATACTTGAAAGACTCACAGACACATAGACTAGTGAACAGTCTGCTTAATGTTATTTTCAATCAATGTTTGTCTTTAATTCCCTCTTCCACGAGTATTTAATTGCCTATTTTACATTTTCATTATGCAATCCCAGTTTAAACAAACAGGATCTATTTTCTATCTCCGGAAGCAATAACAGAACAAATTACTGCCCAAGAGTTATTTCTTTAAAAGGTCATTTCAGTTTTATAAAAACTCAGAAAACCACCACAAAGACACTGCATGCTCAACTTGCTGTTTCCTAAAAGCCTACCCAATGTGTCTGGAAAATGGGAACCCATCCCTCTATTTTGAGAAAACGTTTGTTGAAAAAGTGTAGGAAAAATCCAAATTTCTCAAGAGGAGGACTAGGTTTGGAAAACATTTATACGTTTAAAATGATACGTTTAATATATTTATTCCCAAGCTTTTTCCTAGAAAATGCTTTACTATTAGGACGATTTTTCCAAACATTGGCTTTTTCGATAATTCTCCAGAAGGATACAGGGAACAAACTGCTTTGCTGGAGGTGGTGTTTAACGAGAATTTTAGCTGGGAAAAGCTGCAGTAATCCGGTTTGTTGGTTGCCCATAGACTTGGTTGGTATTTAAGCTTTTGACGTCTTAAAATATACACTGCCTCAGATCTAACGGAGGAAACGCGCCAGCCTGCTCTGGCAGCAATAGCGGTACTGCGCAGTCTGCCGACTTTTCTCCCCGGGGCTTTTGCCAGCCCTCGAACAGGGATCATGGACCAGGCTGTCCTGGGGTGCCCCAGCCTTGCCCCCCAGAAACCAGCCCAAACCCAACCAGCCTTAAACCTCCAGCTCTTGTCCACGTAGCTGGGAACAGAGAGCTGGGCACAGAGCAGCTGAGTTTGGGACAGCCATGCTAGACAAATGGGGCTGGATCTGCGGCTTTGTACCTCAAAGCCAGAGTAATATTTCAAAAGGCAGCAATAAAACTCTTGGGTAAATCAAGCGCTCCTCTGGCTGGTTGGAAAAGAGATTTGAAGCTTTTTATTGTGCTCTAAATAACCCTGCAAATGGTGAAATAGCCTGCCGCGGTGAGCTAGCAGCCGCCGCGGCCCTTTTTACCTTCCTTTAGAGGTCGTGTCCTCCTGTTCATATGTAGATTTCACTGACTCCTTTCTGTAATTCCGGGGAACGTGGTAATTTGACTACAGGAAAAGGTCAGCCTGCGCAGGCTGGCCCCTAAGTCCAGGGACTGACTCCCTTTTTCTCCGAAAAAGAAGTTTTATTTTACCCACCGGCGCCAGCCACGAAAGAGCGGGATTTGAGGGGTGGGAGGCGGCTACTGGGCTTATGCCAATAAGCCTTGGAAAAGAGGGTGCCACCAACGCAAAAGACCGATGGGGTACCATCAAAGGCCGCAGGTCAGCACAGCCTGCATGTAACAGAAGACTCACCAACACTTACATGGGCATCATCTGCAAGTTAGCAACAGGAAAAAGTTAGCTCAGTGAAAGTAAACATGGTGGTAATTTTTTGCTCCTGTTATACCTTAACTTTGTCAAGAGTAAGCCATCCAGTGGGAACAGCTGTAAAAATCTGGGGCAAGGCGGCTGAAAGATCAGATTTACAACTGCTTTGTCCATAAATGTTAAGGTCTGAAAACAAAATGAAAAGATGTGTTCTAAGAGCCCAGCAATCCTTGGGCAGTTACATCAGAGAATCACTCAGCAGACAACTGACCCCTGAGAAGTGAGCACTTAAACATCCTGCCCACTGAGTGGTTCTTATACATGTGAACCCCTAGAAAAACTGCCACCCTGCCTTCCTCTAGACTGAGTGAGGACAAGTATCACACTCTTGTGCGCACACACACACACACACACACTTTTTTTTTTTTTTTTTTTTTTTTTTTTTTTTTTTTTTGGTTTTTCGAGACAGGGTTTCTCTGTGTAGTCCTGGCTGTCCTGGAACTCACTCTGTAGACCAGGCTGGCCTTGAACTCAGAAATCNGCCTGCCTCTGCCTCCCNAGTGCTGGGATTAAAGGCATGCGCCACCGCGCCCGGCACACCATCTTCCATGGTAATCCCATAGTAAAAAGGTACAAGAAAAAAAGTCTTCCAGTGATAAATTCCTCCACGAGGCAGTCAGAGTTCAGCACCTATCCTCACAAACCCCAACTCTGGAACAGCCTAGAATAAGACCTGCAGCTTGGAGGTGGGGAACAAGGTAACCTCCCTCTTGTCTGGACCTAACACACACACACACACACACACACACACACCACCTCTGTGCTAGCCTGAATCTGCCTAAAGGAGAAAGCAAGAACTGGGGTGAGCCACCGTTTGCTGAGTCTCACATCAATAAAATAACCGTAAAAAATAATCCTGCCCCCCCCCAGAAGGCTTTACTGTTTAATTTCACATGTCTCCCTACTTAATGGTGGGAAACAGATTTTACTTTGTTCAATGAGCTGTCAGTCACCCCAACTTAATGTGTTAACTTAAAACCTACTCAGTTGCCATCAGAACAGAATCCCACTTTCTGTTAAAACAGAGAATGGTCTAACCAAACAGCTACTGAGGAAAATATAAAAATCAATTCAACTGGGCACATGCTGATCAGTGGAGCAAAACACCCGAAGTTGGAAACTGGCTAATTGAAAATTTATTGATTGTTCTAGCCAATGCCTTCCCCTGAATTACTTTGCACTTTCGCATGTTACTGCTGAAGTGTAGACTTTTAAACATGACAAAAGACATGAAGAAGCACAGATCACCAAGTGCAGGGGGTGAAGCAAATCTGAATTTTATAATAAAATTTTCAAAACTGGCGATACAGGCTAAATGGTTTATTATGATAAAAGGCTGGGCTGTTGAAAGATAAGGCTGGCCATCTTTCACCCTCTTTAGGTTTATCTAATCAAAATCTTTCCACCACACACTTCAAAGAAACCACAGTGAGTAACACACTTGTCTGAGATTTACACTATTCCCACCCACCACTGGATAGCACCTAATGTAATGTGTTCAGAATGTGATTGGAAGAGAAGCGTAAACTCAGTGGGATGAAAAAGATAGACTTGGCTTTAATTGAAAAAGACAAACTAAATAAATAATGAGGATATAAAACCTAGCCTGTGCCACTTTTATCACCCATATATGACACTTAATATTCAATTTATGGGCAACAACTGAACTGTGTTTCAAACCACCAGAGCCTTTCCCTCCTATGGTGCCCTTACCTTCTCTTTACAAACACTTCAAGGCGAGTATCAGCAGAGATAAACATAATTGGAAAGTTCATTTTTTAGTACATTTAGATGTTTTGAAAGAAACTAATGCTGATTAAGATGAGATTGACTATTTAAAATACACATACTTTCAAGAGCTTTACTTAGTAATCCAAGGAAAAATACTTTCACTGAAAAGCCATGCTAAAATAGCCCCCAACAAGAAAAAAGAAGGTATTTTACTCTCAAGTAAATAGATAAGTAATTTTCCTAATGCTACCTCTTCATTTACAGATACTATTTCACCCAGACAAAATCTCTATTAACTTCTGGACCCTTGGTTTTTAAACGCATATCCATATTTGTAGAAGGAAGGATCTTAGAGGTTGAGTTCACTTTCAGATCCAATGTTCTCTTATCAACTTTATCCTCATTAGTTGCTGCTGCCAAAATGGGGAGGCTTGTCCTTGCTCTGTTGGATAATCCAGGTACTTAGAAGAAGGTGACTATTGGTGACTCAGTAGGTGGCACTCTTCCCTTTGCATACTCAGCCAGTGCTCCAGAAGGAAGCTATGAACACTAGATATACCATAAATAATTCTTATAAGGAAAATAAAGCTAAAATGGTGACCAAATTATAAACAGGAATTGGAAAGGTGAGAAACAAGCCATAGTGCACTTGGCATTGAAAAAACCCTACCTAGGTTTCAACTGAATTGCATTCTTTATCAAATGCCCCAAACAGTGTTATCTATTACACTGTGTGAAGGTGTTAAAAAAAAAAAAAAGTCCTGGAAATCCCCAGTAGGGGGGAAAGGCAATATTTCTAATCAAAACTGCCATCTGAACAAATCTCAAGGTCATCTTGCTGAAACCATATAATCACTTTCTTATGGTTTGTTCAATTTGGTTTTAATTTTTCAGTGCCCTGATGGTTATTTTCTTCCAAAAGTGGTTTTATTTTCTAATTTATTAAGAAGGTAACACTTCGCATTTAAAATCTGTTGTCATGATATGAATGGCTGAGAATGAGTGCAAATATCTGATTGCGAACTTCTAGCAGCCCCGTCCTTCCAGGGTGATTAGACCAGTGAGAGCTGCGGGCAGCAAGCAGCAGGCAGCACTCCCAGGGCTGTTCACCTTCTGCCTGCCAGAGAAGAGCCCACATAAATCAAGGCCATGCTTGCTATTAGTTCTAGTCAAAATATTTGGGTATAGGGTAAGATTAAATGGCCAAGGCTTGGGGCTATCCTTTGGTTTGAATTATCCAGGATAAACCTGTTCTTTCATTGTTTGAGAGTGGAGGATGTCAAAGGCTGATTCAACAAAAATTTACATAAACTGTACTAAAAAAGAATAATTTAACATTTCTTATTTTTTTAAAAAAATAAAGGCATTAATTTTTAGTATACTGATTCCATAAAAAATATAACTGTTCAAACTATTACATTGTCATTCTCTCAAGGATATTACTAATTGAGAGTTAAAGATAGTGACTTTATTTTTGCATTTCCATACAGTTACTTTTTTAAAGGGAAGGCTTGAAAAGAGGACAAATATTGAAATGGTAGTGAAAAGCTACTGTAATCAAAACACAAAACAAAGACAAAGAAAAACCATGATTACAAAAAACATAAATTTGAGCACCTATCTCAGCAAACACTTGTGTGGCATCTGATAATTTACACGACGAGCATAGGAAACATAAATGAGATTATTTTCTTTCTTGTGAAAGCAAAGGTCTTGAAACTCCTGGAAAGGTTGGTTTCTATCTAATCCACATTGTGCCGTGCATTTTAAGAGCCTTGACTGCTTACAACTACCAGGATCAATATCTCTTCTTCAATTTAAAAAAGAATGCACTATCTTTCTATCTATACACCATAGAGCTATGCCAGCAATACCTCTAAAATCCAAGTCAATGCAATCACTTCGCTATAATCTTACAATTCTAAATTGTACCATGCACTTTCTCTCAAGAACACCTGAGTGACAGACTTGTTGTCATCCTGCCTTTCCACAAGATTCAAGGGACAAATGTCTACTGAGAGCATCTAAGGATGTTAATTACACAGAAAATCTTAACTTTCTTTGAAAGCTTGTTTAAAGTTGTTTTAAGCCATGAAGACTAGCTCACTTTCCTCTATTCCTTTACTATATATCACACCCATGAGCTAAAAATATCTTCTAAGAATAAAATGTAATGCTAACTTGTAATCTGCAAACAGTTGTTTTGATATTTGTTTCTAATCCCTCATGTATTTTATAAACTACTAATTTCAAACATTATGCTAGTTCAACCTCTAATTTAAAAGATGGCAGAAATACACAGAAAGTTAGGATTAGCGGGTAAATGTATAATCCTGAGCTCTTTACATGATACAGGAGCAAGCAAAAACAATCTGTAATCTGTGAGGGTCAGTGGGTGATGGGTGTTGTAGTCACACATCATAGGATGTTGGAAGAGTGACTGTGGGTCCACATGATACCCTGACTACTAAAGGAGTTGTCCAGCTTTAGAAGCGAAACCGGGTTATTGTTGTTGCTGTTGTTGTTGTTTTTAATTACAAATATGGACCTAGAACAACCTGAAAATGATGACATTTCTGGAACAAAACATTTTTCTGATCTAATTATTAAGATATTTTTCTAAACATACAATTCCTGCATTGCCCCTCCCCCCATAAAATGTTAACTGTAATGAGACCAAACCGGTACTTCTCTAAGCTCTCATGTAAGAAAATAAAACACTTCCTTAAATCAGCATCGACAGTTCTTCCATCATTTCTCTTAGTGATATCCATTAATGATGAGAAGCATTTCTCAGAGTGACATAGCACACCCTCAGCCTGCATCATGTTCATACAAACACAAGTCTCCATCCACACATGATGTAAGCAACCCAACACCTTAACAGGGTATTATATGATGCTTGCTCTCATACTGTTGCAACAGTAACCTACTACTAGTTCAAATGTACCTTTTAGAGGACATTGTTTTTAACGACTAAAATACACAGTTAACAGCACAGGCATCTAAGCAAAACTTTTTAATTCTCTTATCCATGATCAATATCGAAAGGAATGTTTTAGAGACTACCAAACTAAAATTATTCCATTTCCAGATGATAGCATCTACAAGACAAAGTATATGGTGGTTGGTATCCAAGACCATCAGGATAGGTGAGACTTGTGATGCTCTAAGAAGATGTATTTTCTACTTTGTGCAGAATTATCGAGCCTTTCTTGATGCTTAGTGGAACTACACACCTCCAGACATTACTGACCTAACTGAGGAACCACATTTCAACTCCTACAAGTTCCTATAAATGGGAATGTAAAACCGAAAAGGGGAAGATGAGGTTGCAAAGATGAAGTTCCTGATCACATGATACAGGAAGTAGAACTTTTAACACAGCCTTCCTTTTTCACTTTTAATAGTTACTGAGGCTGAAAAAATAGTGGCTATTTGAATATTTGGGCACCCTTCAAAACTATAAACATGTTTGACCCGACTGTTCAAAAAAATGGGGGTGGGGTTGGAAATAGTACCTTTTGGCCTCCTAACTTCCAACACCTGCAGCCCTGCAGTCTTTGCAGGCACCTGCATCCTTACTGGCCAGGCCACCAACTAGTGCTTGGACTTCTGCTTTCGCAGTTTTCAAACATGCATTCATCAACATTTGCTGTCCATCTCCCGCCCTCACATTCGGGTCTTCACGAAACGCATAACTGTCCGGCTCTCCAGGGAGGATCAGCACTTTTCAGCTTACACGCCCACTCCCTTCTAGTCCCGACATCCCAGTCCCCCTATACGGCCCGCCCCCCACCCTCCGCAGAGGGTGAGGGCTAAGCGCTTCTGTCCCTGCCGGCTCGCCGTCCCCGCGCCCCCGCCCCCAGCGTCACCGCCCCCTTCCCGCTCTTTACCTGCCAACAGGTTCCTAATTTCCTCAGGGAGAGGGCCGGGAGAGGAGGTACAGCTGGGGTTGGGCATGGTAATGGCTTGGACCTAGACTCGCAATAGCGGTCCGAGTAAGCACCGAGGGGCTACGACTCCGGACACGGCCGGTCCGAGACTGCCAACAAGGAAGTCACTGGCTCTCCAGCCAGCGGTCGCTGGACACCGGGCCCTGCCCCTCCCCTCCGGGGAGAACGGGGCGGGGCTATAGGTGAGGGGGCGGGGAGACCTGCCTTAAAACCTGACTGCGCTTGCGTAGACCTTCCTGTCTGACTGTCCGAAGAAAGCGCCTCGGGGTAGGCCACGCCCACACACCGCCGGACAGGCCACGCCTATACGCGGAAGCGAGCAGGAGGCGAGGCCTCCGGAGGAAGGGAGCGAATGGGAACTATGTCACCTGACCGGGCCTTGAAGCTCGCCCGCGCCATTTTTGTTACTGGAACGTTAGCCACCCCTTTCTTTCTCCAGGATTCCGGAAAATAACGCCTCCGCAAGGCTTACGCACTTTCCCGTTAAGGGGCCATCTAAATAGTGGTCGTTCCCACCAAGGTTTAAACCGCCGTCTGGTAACCCACCAAGAAGTTTCCACCATAACACTCCAACTGGCAATGGCTCTCTTTGTCCCACTAGATGAAGGTAACGAAGTCCCATTTTTCCGCCAGTCCTTCCTGAGCGTCTCAGTCCTAAAACGGCGGAGCGTTCTGATTGGCGCTGACATTACTTTCCTACTTATTCTTGGTGTGGCTTATCCTTTTAGGGTCAAGCACCAGAAATGTGCTGAAATGTACCAGAAAGCCACCTGTACTGTTGCCCACTCTTAAGTATTTTTAAATTGCAAATAGTGGTTAGAACAGTGAAAATATAAAATTTTCTTCAATTTAGTGGTTAGAACAGTGAAAATATAAAATTTTCTTCAATTTAGTCAGCAAAGGTTGACTCAGTATTACACATTTACACTTAAAATCCAAAAAGTTCTAGGTCCTTTAGTCTTAAAATGTGTGGTGTGTGTGTAGAAATGATAATTACATTCAAGTGCCATCAACCTTTACAATCCCTTAAAACCTACTGTGTAGACATATTTGTCATGAAAGAAGATGACGCTACCAGAGCCACTGAAGTACAAAAGAGGTTGATAGGAGTCTTCAGAGAGGAACTGACAAGGGAAAACATTTTGGATGTAAAGTGTGTATTTCTTTTAGTAAAAATATGCTTGGAAAAGTGACTAATGATACACCCCAAGGCGCACCTTCCATCTTTCCTTTGGCCAGGCACATCATTTTCAAAATGACATATGAATATCACCTACCTACATTGGTAGAAACAAACAGCTGTTATCATTTATTATTTCTCCTAGATTGTGCTCAGAATGTTGTGTCAAAGCTCCAACCAGGAGTGTGTTTATAGGAGGTGCAGTATGATGTGAGGGAAGGGGGTTGCCTCTGAGAGACATGCTGAGGTACCAGCACACAAAGGTATAGTATAGAATATAGAATAGAGTTTATTTAGGGCATGAGGAGGTGAGTTAGGGAGTGGAGTCAGAGAAAAGCAGAAGGGAGGAGGGGAGAGAAGACAAGAGAGGAGGGGAGGGGAGAGAAGGGGAAGGGAGGGGAATAGGGAGAGGAGGGGAGGGG
>NC_034591.1:70648506-70652438 GCF_900095145.1 Mus pahari
TCCCTCCTCCCTCCTCCCTCCTCCCTCCTCCTCCTCCTCTTCCTCTTCTTCTTCTTCTTCCCCATTTATTTATTTATTATTTTGTTTTCAAGACAGGGTCTCTCTGTGCTAGAACTCACTACACCAGGCTGTCCTTGAACTCACAGAGATCCACCTGCTTTTACCTCATAGAGTGCTGAGATTAAAAGCATGTGCCACTATCCTAGCTTTTGTTTTTCTTTTCTTTTCCCTCCAGCTTTCTTTAGACCAATGTTCTTTATACTTTAGTCTGCCTTAGAATCACAGAGAAGCTACTAAGGTGTGGAGCCTGAAGTCCTCCCAAAGAAATTCTGATTAAGTGGAAAACAGTATTTAATTTAATTTTGGTTTTGAGAACTATATTACTACTGTTTCCTAACTCTTAACAAAGTAAAATTTGTAATAAGTATCATCTTCAACTAGAATAAAATGGTTCTGTTAATATTTCATCAAAAAGTGTCAGGGCTGGGGGACAGTGCAGAGCATCAGAGCATGTGCTTAGCATGTATAATTACCAGCACCAAGTGAACGCATACCTGTATTTTTCAGATAGTACTAGTAAAAATTAACACTCTAATGTACTATGACATTTATGTCATTCTCAAAGAGATGATATAAAACACTGATTTTAAAAAGGAAAATTGAAATATATAGGTACCTATATCTTACAAAACAGCAAAAACAAAAGGTTAATAAGTAAAACATGCATAATAATAACAAAAAAGACACCTCCAAAGTGTGTTTAATCAAAATGGAATCCAAAGGCCCTGCCCAGATGAGCAATGTGATAAGTTATAAAAAAAAAAAAAAAAGTGCTGAAAATTAGAATTCTCTCTTGTAGAGTTAAAAGCAAATTTCATTCTTCCGACTTGAAAGAATTAAGAACTGTTATTAAACTACAAACTCATCCACTTTTCTAAATAAGAGACTATTGCATAGACGGTCTGTGCTAGGAAAGTTACTCCTTCCTTTACTCTTGTCTTACAGAATCCTCTGTCTACTCACATGTTTTATTAAGAGGCTCTAAATGTTTCAATACTTCGTTGCCTTCAGAAAGAACTGACTACATTCATTTTTATTCTTGTGTCTTATTTATTTGTACTCCATTCATTCCACAAAGGAATTGAGGTGATTTGCTCTTTATCAAATAGACAGCTCTCTAGAGTAGATCAAATGGGCAGTGTCTACACTGCTCATTATGACAAGTCATTCTTGTTAGCAAGAGACAAGAAACTATTAAAGTTGCCTTAAAATGTAGAGCATCTAGGAGTCCAAATCAAAAAGACTATACCAGAAAATGGACTTTTTTTTATGAAACCCACTTCCTCTAATAAGAAAACCATTCTGAGACACAGGTTTATGATGGATTCACTTAGGCAATGTTTTGCATATGCCACTATTTTTAATGTTTATTATTAAAGTTACTGGATTGATTGTAAGATGGAAAGAGAAATAAAGAGAGGCTGGAAGAAATTGTTCCTGTTTCTCTTGTTTTCATAACAAAATTAGTAGAGAAATCAAATAGTACTTTTCATACTTTAGTTGTATTAGGATGGTAATAATAATAATAATAATAATAATAATAATAATAATAAATGAAACTTTAAATCTCAACCCAAAAAGGACAGAGGCCTTCATACTATTCCACAGAAAAATACTAGACTCTAGGAATATCTCTTGATTTTTTTTTCTCAAAAATAGATCATATAACATAAAGCAAGGACACATACTCCACTATGTTCATAGCAGCCTTATTTATAATAGCCAGAAGCTGGAAAGAACCCAGATGTCCTTCAACAGAGGAATGGATAAAGAAAATGTGGTACATTTGCACAATGGAGAGTACTACTCAGCTATTAAAAACAATGACTTCATGAAATTCTTAGGCAAATGGATAGAACTAGAAAACCCAAGGAACTGAAGAAATTTCCAGCCCCATAGGAAGAACAACAATATCAACCAACCAGAACCCCCCCCCAGAGCTCCCAGGAAGTAAACCACCAACCAAAGAGTATATAGAAAGGGTCCCATGGCTCCAGCTACATATGTAGCAGAGGATGGCATTGTCTGGCATCAATGGGAGGAGAGGTTCTTGGTCTTGTGAAGGCTGGATGCCCCAATGTAGGGGAATTCCAGGGTGGGAAGGCAGGAGTGAGTGGGTGGGTGGGTAGGGGAACACCCTCATAGAAGCAGGGGGAGGAGAGGGGATAGGGGGTTCTGGGGGGGGGAACCAGAAAAGAGGATAATATTTGAAATGTAAATACATAAAATAGCCAATAAAAAATAGATCCTCCATTTCAAGTATATATATATATATATATATATATTGACATGATCTTGGCTCAACATCTCTCATGAGGCTATATGGCAGTCATTCACAGATTTGACTGTAGCTAAGAGGATCTGACTGAAGATAACTCCACCCATAAACTTCTGGCTGGTACTGGTTGTTCCTCTTTGGCCACTGGGAAAAGGCTTTAGTGCTTGACAACATAGGTTTTTCTTCAGGATAGATGAGTGCCCTATCAGTGTAACAGCTGGCTTTTCCAGAGCAAGTACCAAGAGATGAAGCAACCAAGACAGATCTGTGCTCTTGTAAGCTGGGTATGTTAGACAAAAGAAGTAATTGAGGTGATATTTAGTTCTAAGTTTAACCCATTTTTCTGAACCTGTCTTTTAAAACTTGTAAACTTTTAAACCTATCTTTCAAGTCATCTAGTAGTAGCTTGTAAAGGGTATTTAGAAATGAAGATTTGTTTCCTAACTGTATTTCCATTTGAAGTTTCTAGGTATGGTGTGAGTTTATCATTATATAGCAGTAAACAAGAAAAATTGCATTCCCATTGGAACTCATATGAATTTATCCACCCTAAAAGATGTGGCATTGAACCCAGTGAGAACCAGAAGATTCTGATAGAGCTAGCTCATGATTGAGCTTTTAGGTTCTACTTTCTTTGTCTTAGTTGTTTGTGCCAGAGATCTAGGTCACAGTCTATATGCTTGCCAGGCAAGTGTGCTACCACATTTCCAGCCTATGCCATAGCTATCACTCCTGTTAGTATAGTTTATTAAGATAGCAAGGCAGCAGATGCATCCACTCAATTTTCTGTCCCTCTTATTTGCACACACATGTACTCAGATCCTTTTCTGTCCAGGCCAATCATTTTAATATAAGAATAATAAACAATTTCCCATGGATTGGATTTGAGTTCCAAGACATTCTATCTTTAGGATTCTGCCAGTTAGAAATAAGATGAGAGAACACTCCCTCTAGTTCTGGATCTGTCAGATAGTTGGTTCCTACCCAGTCATAAACCCCCTCTCCCTTTCCAGACTCAGTGCACATACACCTCGCCAGCAACCTACACAATGCCTCATGCATGCTAAGTTTCAACTGAGCCCTACCACCAGCCTAGCTGTAAGGTCAATTTGTTTAACCATTTAATTCTGACCTTTTATTCTACTTCTAACTGGCTCTGAGGCCAAGTCTCAATTAAACCTACTTTCAGTAAGGAAATGTTTGGTCTTGATTACATTTAGTCTTCCTGGAAGCTGACTGTCTTACCCCTGTTAGGAATTGAATATTAAATAGATCCCCACAGATTTGTATGTTTGAACATTTGGGCCCCTGCCACACCCACTCCAGTAAAAACTATGTGGTGGGCCCCAAAGCTTGGACGCAGTCCCAAGGCAAAAAGTTTCACGGAAACTTAGTCTCTTGGAGCCTTGGCATCCCATAGCACAAATGCTCCAAACTTGTCCTTGCCTTAGTCAGTGACTGGATCTATGTGCTTTCTTTCAGTATTATTTTATTATAGGTGCCTCCAAGCAATGACTTGCCAAATACCTAAGCAAAATTGAACTTTGCTTCCTGGCCTTCACCAATGTCCTAGGCAGTCCTTGAGCTGACCCTG
>NC_034591.1:70652948-70661143 GCF_900095145.1 Mus pahari
TAAGAATATAGCTGACCTTAGATAGAGCTGACTTTGTCTCAGTTGTTTATTTGCCCAATTCCTGCCAGTCTTTATGTTTGCATTCCTCTGTTTTGTGTAAGAGTCATTAAGCATCTGGTGACTTCAATGTACCTTGACTGATGTGTCACCTAACTTCCTTATTTCCTTCTGTATTAAAAATCTGATGCTTGATTTGAGAAATTACATTCAGATACAAGCCTCTCTCAGGTGTCCGTGTCTGTTTGCCATCCCACCAACTTCTTGCCCACCTGATTGCCGAAATCCTGGGTCACTGCGGGTGGAAGGACTGACTTGAGTCCAGTCCTCGGCAGTCCCCCAACTGGTAGTACTATTTTCTAAAGTGTGGAACCTTTTGGACAAGGGATAGCCTATCCTGACTCCTTGCCCCAAGCTCTCTGCTTCCTGACAACACAATGTAACCAGCTGCCTCATAGATGTCAAACAGCTATAGCTGCCAGGCCTTCCCCACCATGATAGACTGTACCCTCTCAAACTGGTTTAAATTGGTTTTTTTTTTAAAAAAAAAAAATACATTTTATCACTGGATAAGGAAAATAAAATTCACTCAGTCTGATGCATAGGGGTTCTCTTCCACCTGGAGCTCCTGAGAAGAGAGGAACGGAAACCCTTGTCACCTTCTGCCACTCATCAGTCTCGGTCCCCAAGGCTCACTAAGAACATGCAGAGGAAATACTTTTTCCTTATGATCTAAAGCTTAATGAGCAGTCCTCCTCTCTGTGTGAACCATTTTACTCCTGCTCTGCCTCATATGGTCAGTTTGAACATGAACAAGTACACAGAAAACATTTCCTCCCCTTTAACTCTTTAAACCCAAGTCTGTGCTTTCTGCTCAAGAGACATGATAGCTGATCTTGAAAATTCTATTTTACTTGTGTTCATTGCAGAGTTAGGAAGAGTCATTGTCCTTCAGTAAAGGGTAAGGTGCAGGGCTGCTCGTGTTATTAAAATTTCTCCAGTCCTTTCTCAAGCTGGTTGTGATCATCACTCCCTGACATTCTACCAATTCATTAAGAGTTTAAGTGAGAAACTTTGGTCTGTGAAGCCATGTCTTATGGCACCTACATTTTCTATGCTGCAAGCTAGGCCTGGTAGCTCCAAGCCCACTTTTTCAGGTACTTAAGAGACGAGAAAGAAGAATGGTAAGTTCATGGCCTACATCAACTAAAAGTTTAACACCAGCCTGGGGACTTAGTGATATTATCTAGTAGAAAAAGTAAAAACTGAAGATTGGAATGCAGCTCAGTGGTAGAGTGCTTGCCTAGTAAATGTGGGGTCCTAGGTTCAATTCCCAGTGTGCCCCCTCAAAGAAAGTAGCTTTAAAGATAACTGAGACAATATTTTGTTGTTTAGGTTATATGATTCTTCCAGAGGATGGCTCCAAGACTCCCCATGTGAAGCAAGCAAGGTGTCTGTGGACATACGTCATAGAGTGCTCCTGTCACCATTTAGTGAAAAGGTACCGAAGAACATGGTCACCTTGTTAACTAAGCTCACAACTGGGTTTCAGACCAACATAGCAGTATGAACTATTGGCTGAATTTTCTCTAACTTTACTCAGAGGAGTTACTTTTGTTACACGGCTTTTATTCTTGTTTCTTTATTGTGGCAAGTAAAAACATGAATTTAAGTCAAGTAATATCTCCAATACATTTCCTAGAGATCTCTTTATAGCTAACTTAGCAGAGATTCTGCAACATGAAAGAAGTAAACCAGGCCTGCGTTTCTTTGCTTATGTCAATACAAAACAGTGAGCCAAGACCAGGGCCCTTCCTGTTATTATAGTGTCCTTATTCTCACCAGGCATTTTTAAAATACCAAGCTGTCTACAGCAACAGTAATTTAGTGGGTTTGTGTTAATATATTCATGAAGGGTCTTGATGGATTTGATAACCATAAGCAGCTGTTAACATTAAATTGCCATTTAATTTTTTTCAGTGACTTTCAAAGTTGTCAATATTAAACAGTAGAGCCTTACAAATTACTACTCTAAGGCCAATAAGAATAACATCAAATATTATTTAAAAGTCTCAAACAAATTCTCTTTTTTTTTCTACAGCACACCACTACAGAGAAAACAGAAACACAGAGATGTGTTGGTCTCAGCCATTAAGCACGGCCTTGGGTATTTGCCCATAATTTGCATTGGATGTTACTATACTCAAAAATTCTTTCATATTTTTCTCTCACGCCCATTTAACTTTGTTTATTTTAGGATAAGGCCTCATTATATAATCCAGGCCTATCTTGAATTTGCTAATACTGGTATTTTATTTTAGGCACGCACCACCATACCTGGGTGCCTCCCTTTAATATTTGAACTTTTCCCCCATAGCCCATCCATCATTTCTGTGTCATCCCCTTTCAGAACACAAACAATATTACATTCCCAGCAACATGACTGCAAGACACTTTTACATAAATAATTGGAATCTCTGTTCTCCCCTTTATTTTCTACTTAGTGGAGGACTGTTTTAATTGTCCTGACTTCCATAGACAGAGTCAGTGCTGGTGACTAGCCTGCATCCACAGCGGGGGACCTAGGGCAGGTATGTCCATGGCAGCAAGAAGGAAACTGGGAGTTGTAAGTTCCCCTTGCTGACCTCCGTGCTTCACCACCCTCTTCTGTTCATCTATTCAGCAATCTAAAGGCCACAGTGTAGACCGAAAACCAAGGTCCTTCCTGCTTAAGTTCTCTGCCTTGGCCCAAGCTCCAAGCTTCCTCACCCAGATGCCATCAGTAAGAACGGGGACTCTAAAGCCTGACTTCTCTTCTGCCAACTCACTTCACACATACAAGCATTTAATTTTACCTTCTAAACAGGTAATTTTTGCACAGAGATGAAAAATTAGTCTTATATTTTTAGGCAGAGTTGGCAAGTGTATTGTTTTTGACTCTTAACTTGCTGTAACATGAAAATAGACTTCCCGTATCCTTCCCAAATGGCATGCTTCCTCTCACTGTACTTCACTGCTACGCACTAGATAAAGATATTTCTCATTTTCCTAACTTCAAATAAACTCTATTTGCTTACTGGAGAAAAATAAATCCTAAGGATATGGAACATGTTCAAGGAAATATTTCTTTCTCAAAAAGTAGCAAAGCATTCAGCTTTTCATAAAAGGACAAATCTTAAGCTAATATTTGAAATAATCCTCTGTGGCAGATAACAGAAATGTCTTCTGCTATTCAGGAGTATACGTATGTATGAGTGTGTATATGTATGTATGAGTGTGTGTACATGTGTGTGTGCTTGCTTTTTGTAGTAATCGTTTCTATTTTCTCACTTGGAAATTCTTTTCCATGATTTAAAGTTTCAGTCGCAGAAATTTTCAGTCAAATATTTGAGTATGTCATGATGAAGGTATAACTCAGTGAAAGAGGGCTTGCCTTGCATTCAAGAGGCCCTGGGTTCGAGCCCCAGTACCCTTCTTCCATTAATTTAAAAAAGAAAGACAGAATTATAAATAGAAGTTGGGGTAATTGACAGAAAAGTTCCCATTTTTCTATCACTTCTTAACTCTAAGGAGAAAGTGCTAATGATACATATGACATGATGATAAAAGTCTTCCAATTCTCATGTCCTTTGTGCTGGAAGGTGACATCAGTGTAAGGTGTCAGCTACAGCCAGGATGGGCCCACAGATTGTCACCATTCCATGAAAAGATTAGTGTGAAAGCAAGTGGATTTTGAAATAGTTACATTAATTCAATGCTGTCTCAGTATCTGCTATTGTGTTTTATAAGTATAGCAGGCAGTATTGTTTAACTTTTAACCAAAAAGTAAAGAAAATGTCCATCAAAGGTAACCTGAGAAACACTAGTATGAACTAAAGTCAATAGATAAGTATAAAAACTTCAAGTTTTATCCTTTATTTTCCTACTAAATTATCTTTGTAGGGCTGTTTGTGGATTCATGGACATCTCTGCCTGGGTTTTCATTGCATATTCTTTTTGGTGGTTGATTTTCAAGAACTTCTGAATACAGTACCTGTCTCATGATGATGCTCCTAAAACAAGGCCAGTAGAGCTGGTAATGCATCAGGTAAATGAAAGCTGTCAGTTTAGTCACAGTGACCCCTGTGCCCCATCACACACACACATAGGCACTCTGCATTATTTCTGTCCCTGAAACTTTGTCTGCAGGGACTCACCACTGGAATTTTTCAGTACCACATTTCCCATTGTTTTGAGAATTTACTGCCTTTATGTAATCGCTTTAAGCAACAACAAATCAGGAAACCATTACAGAATTCAGATGAAGCAGCCGTTCTCACTGTCTGGGCTAAATTGTTATTTGAAGACATGTAATTGAAAGTCTGCTCCTAAAATACATCTTCCGATGAGCTGGAATCAGGAGCCTATCTTTTCTCTCTCATTACTTTAAAATCTTCTCTTATGTGGGGTAAACAAATTCAATTTACTTTTACTGAGGTACATAATCATACAGCACTCAAAATGCGGAGCTGAGGATGTAGCTTAGTGGTAGAGTGCTTGTCCACCACTAGGCCCTGGGTTCAGTCCCTAACATGGCATGCATAAATAAATAGATGGACAGACAGACAGACAGATAAACACATCACAGTAATCATAAAGCACTTACAGTTTCTCTGCAATGCCCCCTCTTTTATTAAAATATTATTATTAGCTTCCATGGCAATGCCTTCCATATACAGAGCCAATCTAACATCTAGCATAAGAAATCTTGGCCAACTCTTGATATGAACACATTGTTTCAAATAATGCTGTTAGAAATAACTATTTTGTGTGTATGTGATTGGAACTACTCAACAATGTTCTCATAAAGTCTTATATATACAATTTGAAAGCTACAAACAAATATAGAAGACAAAATCCTAAAAACTATGCAGATGTCTAGGTGTGCACGCATACACCCTGAGTATAGGGAATTTATAAAAAATCCTGTGGCATACTTTGATACACCGAGTTATTCTCTAGAAATGAGGAAATTGACATGAAGAAATATAGATTTGGTTTCATCCTGATTAACTAAGCATCACGAAGCTTCACCCAGGCAAACACTGATAAGGCGCACGACGACCCAGAGAGACTTCCTGAGACTATTGCTGGATCCAAGCCAGAAGAGGATAGACAGGGCAGATCTGGACATTTGATACTGTAGAGAACAGAAGGACTTCCCAGTGGAAGGCTTCTGATTTCTGCTGATAAGGCTGAGATCATCTGAGTAGGTGGATGGGGAATAGAAATTTGCTTTTTTAAATGTTTAATAAAAATTAACTAGTGTGCTAGCAGTAATGCTTGCTCTTACGCTAGCTTTTGGCTAGTACTCAATGTCATTAAGTAGGTAAAATGACTTTTCCTGTGCTCTAGGGAACACAGGTGCTGATTTGTATCTACTATAATTTACATATTGATCTTTTTCATTAAAGAATGCCAACTGGGATAGGAACTTCGGCCTCGCTTTTCATTTTCATGGCAGGATCTATTTTCTAAATTTTATTTTTATGTATTAATGTACATATGCATTGTGTGTGATACGTTAGGAATTCTTGTATGTGGTCTGTGTGTATGTGTGTGTGTGCGCGCGCGTGCGTGTGTGTGTGTGTGTGTGTGTGTGTGTGTGTGTTTGTGGAAAAGAACAGTGTGTCTGTATATGTGAGTGCAGATGCCAGAGATGATTGCTAGCTACCCAGTGTACGTGTTTGGGTTCTCTACAAGACCTGAATGTTGTCCAGAGACAGCCTTTCAACTGAAAGCCCTCAAAATCAGTGAATCTTTGAGTTATTAGAATCATTAGAGGAAGATGTATCTGCAAATGACAACAAACCCCAAATACAGTGACTTAGGCAGGATTAATGATTTAGGGGTGGGAGGATGTGTTGACTGAAACAGGATCTCATCACATTCCTAGGCTGGTCTTGAACTTTCAGTCCTCCTGCCTCAGCTTTCTGGGTGGTGGGTTCACAGAAGTGTCCCACCATGCCCAACTTCTTGCTTTTTTTTTTTAAAGAGTCTTAAGTATGCAGTCAGTACTGGTATGGGCCTTCCCAAACGTTCTCTGGCTCTTTGGTTCTTTCATAATACCAGCTTTCAGTCTCACTACCCAAGGCGATCCATATTCTGAGTAAGAAGGTGGAAGAATGCCAAGGAAAAGGAACCACAAACATTCTCCAGCGATTAGGAACTTACAGAAGGTTCTCAGGCTTCCATAGGACAGTTCACTTACATTCAAAAGCCAAAGCTCAGGTCCACGGCAAGGCTAACTCACAAGAGCCTGAGAAGTGTTTATTCAGAACAGTTCTAAGTTCAACTCAAACTTGGGTCCTAGAGGAGGGAGAGAAACAGCTATTAGGGACAGCTAGCCATCCACCACAGCCGCAAAGCGGGTTTCTTTTGCTGAGCAGCAGCAGACTATAAACAGAGCTCATGCCAGCTCTCAGCTCCAACATCCTAGAAAACATGTATAAACAGAAACCCGAGGGGCTGTCTTGGGCACCTGCTTGCCACCTGCTAGCCCTTGAGCTCCTGATGAAATATTTTTGTGTCTTACAGAGAGTCTGTTCCTCTGTTTCTGTGTTTTTGAACTTGGAATACTGGCAATGTGCTCAAGCTCCAGCTAAAGGGAAACCTAATTTGCATCTATTTTTCCATGTATGCTGAAAGACTCAGAAACGGATGTCCAGGACTCAAGAAACCAAATACCAAGTGTAGGAGAGAAAAAGCAGTATTTTCCTTACCAATCTTAAGCCTGAAGGGTAAGGCTTCCAAGACTAAAACATATATGTTTATTTAATGTCAGTTTTGTGTTACATAAGAGATCATCAGAAATTCGGAAATCTTTGTGCTTTTGTGGACTACTGTGCAGAAGTTTGACTAGAAAACCACAGAGGTATAATATACTCGTACACTCGAGGACAGCAATGTGGCAAAACCCATTTGTTCTTATTTTTTCCTGTGTCTTCATATATTCTCTTTAGACATAGGAAAGATATCTCTGAGGTGAGCAACTCAACATATTTTAAATTAAAAAAGAATTTTTAATTATTCATTGTATGTGTGTTTGCGTTTTGCCCGCCTGTCTCTATACTACATGAGCACACCAATGCCCGTGGGGCCTCAAGAGGGCCCTGGAGCCTCTAGAACTTGCGTTACATACACCTGTGAGCCACCACATGGGTGCTGGGAATTGAGCCTTGTCCTCTGGAAAACCAGCCAGTGCTCTTAACCACTGAGCCATCTCTCCAGCCCCCCTCTAAAGACTGACTTTAGAGGACAGTCAGAGAACTCTTCCATGGTCTGCTTTAAGGGAGAAAGGCAAGCCGCAGCCAGAAGACCTTTAACTGTTTTCTCCAATGCCAGAGGACCATCTGTGGAAGCAGCATCCTTAAGATCTGCCACTGATACTGCATTATCTTAGAAGGGCTTCGTGTGGACCCACTCTGTTAGCTAAGACAGAATATTGTGTGAGCAACTGAATTCTGGTCTGGAGACTTGTTCAGCTACTAACTGCATGTACAACTCTTGCAAAGGACCAGCCAGGGCCCAGTACCCACATCAGGCAGCTTAAAACTGGCTACCCCCTAAATCTATGAGGATCTGATGCCTCTGGCCTCTGTGGGCACATGTGCGTGGTCAAAAATAAAGAAAAATCTATCTTTTTAAAAGTGAGTTCATCTGATTTTAAGCATGCTTGAGTTAAGCTATCATGCTCTTTTATTTTGTAATTTGTATTTATTTTCTGAGAATTTCACACAGTATATTTCATCGTGTTCTTTCCCATTCCTCACTCCTCCTGGGCCTGCCCAGGAGTGTGGCTGATAGTCCCATTATCACTCCATTGAAGAAAATTGATTTTCCCCTCTCTCAGCAGCTATCAATTTTCGAATAGTTTCTTGGCCAGAGGCAGGACTGATAGGCCACTTTCCCATCTCATTGGTGGTATTTGATCTGGCCTTAACCTCTGCAGCTCCTGTGTATGCTGTCACAGTCTGTGTGTTCCTAGTGCATTAGGCCTGTTGTGTTTGGAAAATGCTATTTCCTTAAAGTCATCCACCACTTCTGGCTCTTATAGTCTTTCTGCCCCCCTTTCCCTGAGCTTGAGGGGAGGAGTGTGGTGAGGGGAGGAGTGTGATGAGGGGAGGGGTGTGATGAGGGGAGGGGTGTGATGAGGGGAG
>NC_034591.1:70663182-70685778 GCF_900095145.1 Mus pahari
AAAAAAAATGTTAAAATAGAAAGTTCAAAGATTTTGTATATTTACTTATTGGGAGTTTCACATGTCATGGTGTGCTTGTGAAGGCCAAAGGTCAACTTTAGGAGAGTAGGTCCTTTCCTTCCACCAGGTGTAGTCTGGAAACATTAAACCACTTTGCAGGCCCCAAAGTTTTTACATAAAAACAAAACCAGTATTTTTTTATTTTTAGTGAACGATGGATTAGGCTTGCAGGATGCTCAAAGCAGAGTACTGTTGTGTGAAGTATTTTCAGAGGACAAAATTGAAGGAGAGAGTTAAAATGTTTTATTAGTATCATATTTTAAAGCCTGAATCATTTTGAATGCTTTTCATGTTCTTATTCCTCCCAGTGTTCTGGCTCTGACTGTTGTAGAAGCCTTTGGATGGGTACTTGGCATCTTTTGGATGCAGACTTTGAAGCAGGCTTTGCTCTGACTCTTCTTATCCCTTCAGCCTTACAGGGCAGAGTGCAACTTCACAGTCACTTCAGATTTTCTTGAAAGTGCTTCAAAAGTGATCTAGAGTTTTTTTTTTTTATTTAAACTGTTATGTCTTATATGAAGAACACAGAATATGTGTCTCTCTGTTGAAGTTGTTAGAACACCAAAGCCTTTAATATGTCTCTACCATAGTGCTGACTTCACAAATGCTATATAAGTACTCTCTACTGAGGTGCACCCCCAGCCCGATGTTGCCATTCCAGAAAGAGGATTAAACTTGAACCATCTAGGCTGTTGAGATGGCTCAGTGGGTAAGGGCACTTGGCGTCAAGCCTGACAACCTAAGTTCCATCCCAAGATACCACATGGTAGAAGGAGAGGGTCTGCTCCTACACACACACACACACACACACACACACACACACACACCATGGCACGTGTATACACATACTTAGGAACTGTCATCTTTATTTTTATTTCATTTAAAACATGAATATAAAATAGTCTTTTCCTAATATTACTATGAGTTATATTTCCCTAATATTACTATGAGTTATAGTAAGCCTTTCCAAAATGCTTTTTAAAGGGTAGGTACTAATTTGAATTCCAGTATTCTTAAACATGGGTACAAACAAAGATGCCTTATAACTTGTTAGAAACATGCCAAGAGACTTTGCATATTTATTGGATATTATTCTAATTTGGTTTCCTTTGAGTTCAGGATCTTACTATTCCAGTTTTATAAGCCTGAAAACAGGAAATAAATTCAAAGGTGCTCAGTAGTAACTCCGTGGTGTGCTAAGAACTGGATTGGAACTTAGTGCTTTGTGGTGTAGCAGTCTAACCACTGATACATAGTTTAAGCCAGTGTATTCAACTGTTAGTGTATTTGCTGCTGAAGTGTTCACTAAGGATAATTAGTTTTCTCCAGAGTGAAGTCTACAGAAATTGTTAAATTGGTGAGTATAAATATTAGCTACAATTCTGGTCACCTAATTGGTTCTCTGACTTAGAACAGAAGTTATTTATATGACCACTGTGGTATTTTTTCTCAAGTGGAACTTAGCCAACAGTTATGGAGACTAATTTTTTAAAAAAAGTCCACTAACAACAGGAGTAGCAGTCTGGAAACAGTGTGACCCCTGTAGAGATTCTGAGAGATGCTTTATCTTCAGTCTTTGCAAAAGCTCTGCCACACACAAGGAGCTATTGTGTCTTGGTTTGTATATTATTACTTAGGAGACAAGAATGAGCCTCTTCTGGAAAGTTCTGGTTCTGAAAGGCTCATGACCTCAACTGTGTTAGTCACTCTGTAGAGATCAAGAAAGGACATGAAGCTTTATGAGGCTAAAGTCACCCTGCTGTCCCGTAAAGCCCAAAGTGTCACCACATGTCCCTGAGGCTTTCAAACCATGGCCACCTTTCTCACTCCCATCTTAAAGAGGCTCCCTCCTTGTCGCCCTTACCTCTTGTGTTCACACTTGGCCTTTTCAAGGCTGGCTTGGGGCGGGGATTTATAGTCCAGGGACAGCTCTGAGCAAGAAAAATGGATGTTCTCCTCCTGAACTAAATTATACCCTGTTCTTGTAACAGCTATAGAATGAGGTTGTCAAATTCCCATTACATCTAATTCTTTAGGCCTAAACCTACAGGACCAGAAAAGTATTTATTCAACTGATGCTCATAGTTTTCTGCAAGGTTGTCAGTGGATGAAAGAGAAAATGTTAGGTCAGCGTCTAAAAGGGCTTAAAGTAAATCTTGTTATTTGGAGAATATCCAGATTAACAGTCTGAAAAAGTCTTTGAAAGTGAAATTTGAGATGGGATGGGCGGGGCCTCTATGTGCTATGAATATGTAAAAGGCCAGCCAGGGTCTGGGCTTTCCTTTTTAGCCTTTGGCTTTGTGCATTTGAATGAGAAAGTAGCTTGCTTGGTAAAGCCGGGACTAGAGACAGAATACTAAGGTATAAGTGAGCAGATGCAAGCCTGACCTTGTCATGAAGGCCTAGTGGAGGAGAAGCTGATGGCCTGGTACCCATCTCAGCTTTGGTTTTAACTTTGTCCTGTATGGCATTGACACCTGACAGAGCAGTTACTGAAACTTATGAAACCTTCAAGTAGAACCCACTTCTTCCCACTGATAAGCGTAAGCAGGGCGTTAAGGAACAGGTGGTCAGAGTGCATCTGTGCTATAAAGACTAAGTCAGTTTACCCAAAGCGCGGAGTAAATGAAGGGACAGCGTGAAATGAGACGGAGGGTGACTTGGAGCAAGTCCCAGAAGCAATAGCAGACCAGGCTAACTTGTGATTTTTTTTTTTTTTTTTAAGCAGTGAGATGATATAATTAAGAAGATACTATTTATACTAAGGGTCAGTGATCTGGAAGCTTCGTGAGGAAAGGATGCAGAAAGCAGACACTGAGTCAGTTTAGGAGGTGTCACACTCGTGCTGCTCGTTAGCCTTTCGTTACTGCCTCAGTACCTAGCATGGCTGACAGAAGGAAAGCAGGGGCAGAAAGCCTGCCTGGGACAACATGTATGGAACCCTGAGCTCAATCCCGAGCACCAGAAAACAAGAGCAAGGCAGAGGTTACAGTACATGGGGCTGACCTGGGCATGGCATCACAGTGGAAGAGAAGCTGTCTATTTCTGTCACCCAGGACAGCTGGAAAGAGAGAACAGAAGGTGTCAGGACATGCCCCTTGTGACCTTACCTCTATACACCATCCCATATAACAAATCTACCATCCCAATAGCAAATTCATAGTAAATTCATTGATGAATAAAGCCAGTGATGAAGTTAGCCCTCTTGTGATCCATTTATTCTGAATATGGCACTAAGGACCAGCCTTTAGCACGAGTCTTGGTCAGGGATGCTTCGTATCTAAACAATAATAGAAGTGAAAGATTGTGATGAGTCAATCTAGGATTGTAGCAATAAAGTCAGAGGGGGAATGATAGAGAGAAATGATAGTTGAGAAGCCTAAACTAGTGTGATGTTAACTAGTAATGAATGGAGCCTAAAATAGAACAGGTGTTTATAGCTTCTTGCATCTGTTTCCACCATAACAACATATGTTCTGTCCACTTCTGCCTTTATTTTATTAGAATATAGGAGCTATTTAAGACTTAGGTCATCTTACATGTTCAATAGATGTAAAATGTTTGATGACCAATATTTTCTCACCAGGAATTAAAAGTATATTCCATGTAACATCCCTCTTTTGTGTTCTTCCTGAATTGAGACATTTAAGGAAGGCCCATCTTTAGTAAATTCCCAGCCATCAGTGCAATTGAAGCTCAGTGGTAGAGTGGTTTGCTTAGCACATGGAGACTCTGGGTTCAATCTTCAGTTCTAAATAAGTAAATAAGCGAATGGGTAAATCAGTGCTCTAGATGACTGTCTCCCCAGAAGACGGCTGCAATCCTAGCTGCGTGTTAGCTCCAGAAGGGGTACTTCTAAAAATTCAAAGATCTTAACAAACCATTTCTATTCTCTCATGTTGTTGGTTTGTTTGTTTTAGTTGTTCTGGGGAGGGTGGATTGAAAGAGGTCTCACACTACAGACCAGGTAGACTGGAACACAACATATAATCCAGGCGGACTTGGAATTTACAGCAGTCCTCCAGCCTCAGCCCCCTGAGTGTTGGGATTACTGTCATGAGCCACCATGCCTGCCTTTGGAATATGGACTTTGGAACCAGTATTTATATTTTAACCTTCCCAATGGCTATATTATGCAATGTCAGCTGAAATGGCCGACCTTGAAACTAGTTTCTAAGTGTGCACACTTGCTCTCATTGCTCTCTATCCATTTACTATGAGACACACAAACATACGTGTACAAGGATTCTTTAGTATCTAGCATTCCATGAGTATCTCTCCCCACTCCACACCCCTCCAACTTGAAAAGTAAACAGTCCTGATAGCAGAAGTCTTCTTTCTGATGTGCTCAAAATCAGACTGGACATCACTATTGGACTAAAAGGGGAACCGCAGAGAGAATATCTTGTGTTTTGTTTGGATGCATCACCTGATAATTAAAAATCCTGCGGCCTATGGCTTAGGCAGGGAGTAGAGGTGGGACACATAGGAGAAAGGGGTCTGGGGTAGAGTCAGGTGGAGATTGCCAGAAAGATGTAACAAGACAGACGCATGGTACCTGAGCACAGGTAACCAGCCACATGGCAGCACATAGGCTAGAATAAATGGGATATTCTAGGTTATATCTAGTTAAAAAGGAGCCTAGCTATATGGACAAGGTATTTGTAAAGATAATTTGATTCTGAGTTTTATTTCTGTGAGCACAAACACACATACTACACACAAACATATAATCACCCTCATAGCCTCAGAAATGATCATCTGTCATGTTTTATGTGTTGAAAATACACTGAAAGCCATTTCTTCAAACGATGATCCTTGAGTTAAGCTTGGTGGCACCTTCCTGTGTTACTGTGTGTTGGGAAGCTAAGGCAGAATGATTTCTTGAGTCCAGGAATTTGAATTCAGCTTAGGTAACAATGAAAGACTGCATCGTGAAAATAAACACAGAAACCAGTGCTTCTTAAAATAGAAGTGAAAAGAGGTGGGGGTGGGGGTGGGGGGGAGAGTAAGAATCTACATTCGTATTTGTGTCTATGTGTGCTGGATAAACCCAGAAAAAGGAAATTAAGAATTAGGTTAAAATTACATAAAGTTAAGTTAAAATTCTTAAAAGAACATGCCACACATACAATTAAATCTAGAAAAGAGTGTTTAATGGTGTGTGTGTGTGTGTGTGTGTGTGTGTGTGTGTGTGTACAACTGTATTGACCTGTATTGGTCAATATATAGGTTCAACTGCACAAGATCCAACATACTGACAAATAAGATTACAATTATTTCTCTCTGGTGTTACAATCCAGGTACAGGCCCCCATGGGGGTGATACGATGGGTTCATTCTGATGTACTCCAAGCTCCTAACATTTTATCCCACCTCCTTTCTAGTGTCTTCAGATGGTTTTCCTACAAAGTCTGTATGCCAGCCAGCAGGAGAGAAAGAATGAGAGGGAGGGAGAGAGAGAGAGAAAAAGGGAGGGAGGGAGATCAAGCTTGAAATAGCTCTAATTTTAAAAGTATCCACTAAAAAACCTCCATAATGAAAGGTACTAGGCGATTTCTAGGTAAAAGCCTACGATGTTCTCTCATTGACCTTATAGACGTTGGGTGGTAGGAGAGGGGTAGAAGGCTTTGCGGTATATTCCACTGTTATCTAATACTCAGTCCGAGGGGATTGCTTCAGTGTGTAGGCGGATTCATGCCTCTCGCTCAGCTCCATTGATTTCAATTCCTGACCAACTCCTGTTTCTGTGACCTTCAGAGTTCAAGATCACAGCTAATATTATTAACAGAAATCATCTTAACCAGGAGTATAATAATGGATTTTCAGGGGTTGTAAGGTGAATTAGTATTCCCCTACCTTATTTGCCCGAGGCATGTACAATAACCATTGAATTTGGGGGTGCATCTTAGTGTGACTGTCAGTAAGGAAAATAAAAGCATTGCCACTCAAAGGGACATCTTGTTTGCAAAGCAATTTGCTCACTTTTCAACCAAATTTAGCACTGGGAGAATATTCTGTAATGACTCTTGATGCATGCCTTATTGGTAAGTGAATATATACCCTTTAAATATTTATTGGAGGTCATTTAAGCGGGTGCAAAGATAAATCAATACGAATGTGAAGATCTATTCTTCCTGCTAAATTATTAGTAATCATCACTCTATATGCCCCAGTGCTGTTAAGGTGTGAAGGGATGCAGAGGGATTGGAGAGAGTGTCCAGCATGTTAATATGCCTAATGCATCCTTATGCCAAAGGCACATGACATAATTCATTACATATTATGTGACTTCCTGGCATCGCTCATAGGAAGCCATTTGAAAGTCATATTACTCATGATATGAATGACTCAAGATTTTAGCTTTCTTAGAGTCATTTAAGAAATATTTTCTTAAAAGAAAAATTTTAATAATCTTGAGAACTAAAATAACCAATAAAGGAAAAAACTCAAATCATTATTTTCCTTGTAAATCAGGCCATCTTGGTTTCTGTATTCATCAAAGGCAACACAGCCACACCCCAACCCAAACCTCCCCACCCCCACCCCTACCCAGTCCCTTGATGACATCACATTCCCAGTGATGAAGGAGCAGCTCCTGGGAATTCTGTTCAGCTCCCCTCACTCCAGCAACAACCAGCTCATCCGCTGCTTCCAGAGCTAACCTCCTGCAATTGCATAGACAGGGGTCCCTCCCACTGCAACTTCTAGAAATAATGTGTTTATTGGAATGCATTATTTAGATCCTAAAGCTATGTGCACCCCTGCAATCCCAGCAACCCAGGAGGCTGAGGCAGGAAGAACTCAAGGCTGATTCTACTCTGGGCTACATAGAGAGACACTGTCTCAAAGGAGAAGATGGGCTGGGGAGGTGACTCCGCAATTAAGAGCACTGACTACTCACATGGAAGAACCAGGTTTAGTTCCCAGCACCCATGGGGTGACTCAAAACCATGTATATCATCTAGGATACAGTGCCCTCTTCTGGCCTCCCCAGGAACTGCATGAATATGGTGCACTTGCATGCAGGCAGGCATACATACAAAAAAAATCGTTTTTAAATTTTTAAGAAATGAGAAAAAAAAAGGAGATGAAGGAGACAATAGAAAATGAAATTAAAGAGTTCTTACTGTGTGTGAGACACTTTGCTGGGTAAGCATTAATTCAACTGCTACATCCACTCCAGTAGTGACAAGCTCAACAGGCCCCAAAAACCTGGGTGCTGTCCCAAGGCAAAAAGTTCACGGAAACTTAGTCTCCTGGAATCGTGGCATCATGTATAACGAATGCTCCAATGTCCTTGCTTTAGTTGGTAAACAGATCCGTGTGCTTTCCCTTAATATTGCTTTATTATAAGTGCTCCTAAGGATTGATTTTTTTGACATATAGCTAAGTTAGATTCTAGGCAGTCCTTGAGCCAACCCTGGGCATGGGTAGCTAAGTCACTGCCCTACACAGGAATTTACCATTCTTTAGGAAGAAGGAAGTTTGTGATCTAAAGAGGAACCAGAGTAGATACTTAGAACCATAGATAGCTGAGTTACACCCATACACAAGTATTTACAATGGCCTAGGGGGAAGGTGGGCTATAGGAACTATGGCAAGGGTATGAAGCCCTTGCCCCTGGCTTCTAAGTTTAAGCTGATTTTAGGTGGAGCTGTTTTTGATCCCAGCTGTTAACATTGAATTTTATCCCAGTTGGTTCCTGACAGTCCTTCCATATTTGCATTCTTCTGTTTTGTGTAACTTCCCTATTTTCTTCTGTATAAAAAAGTCTGATGCTCGATTTGACATTACATTCAGATACCACACTCCCTTGTGTCCATATTTGTTTGTCACCCCACTTTCGCCGACTCCTTGCCCACCTGTAACAGAACCTGAGTTTTGCCCATAGATCAGGGACCCAAGTGAGGTCCATTTGCAGCATTCAACTGTCATCATAATTATTTCATCTTAGTATAAGCCCTCCACAAACTAAGTCATCAGTTTATAAGCATGCAACTAAGACGTGGGGAAGCCACGTTCAGGTCCTGTGGATGCGGAGGTTATACTCTGTGAAAGCATTCTGCCCAACACCGCTAGTGTCCCCATCTGCCTCCATCTAAACCAGCGGCTCTCAACCTTCCTGATGCTGCAACCCTTTAATACAGATCCTCACGTTGTGGTGACCTCCAACTATAATTTTGTTTTGCTACTTCATAACTGTAATTTTGCTACTGTTATGAACCATAATGCAAATATCTGTGTTTTCCAGTGGTCTTAGGCGAACCCTGTGAAAAGGTCATTCAACTCCCAAAAGGGTCAAGGCACACAGGTTAAATACCACTGATCCAAATGATATAAGCTCTGAGACATAAGGATACAGTCTTGAAAGGCTGTCATCCATGCTCTCTTCTGTGTTTTGTATATAAGAGCTGCTCGCTCAGGTTCCCTAAATAGATTCTAATAAATAGGAAAGAGGATGTGGAAGCCTGCTGACCCTAATTATAGTTTCCTTTTTGAACAGACACTTTCCCAACTCATTGGTACAGATTACAGCCTACATATAACCCACAAAGAACAAACTGTGGCTATCACTAAGCTCAGAGGCCCTTGTTAGCTGCTCTGTGCTAAGGAGCGATGCTGTGAAAATACCACATGATAAGCAGGCTAACAGGGGGCTTAACACTTGCGACTTGGCTAGAAATATGATGGCACTTTAAGCCCAGCTCCTCAGCTGGTGAGAGCTTTGTCTAAACTACAAGCATCCCAGCCTTCCAAGAATTACTACCATAATATTTATTGAGCAATAACAGTTGCTAACTGCAGCTCAGGCTGTTGAATTGGACATCATCTCTACCCAGGAGAATTGTGATTGAAATCGTGCAGGTCTACAGAAATGTAAGGAGAAAAGCAATGTTCTTGCTCTGTTCTTCTTACTCCTGCCCCCACGCGAATTCCATAAACAATGCAATACGTCCCCAGTGACACTGAATTAGGTACTCAACAAAGATGTATTAACTTCATCTCGGGCTGAGATGATGGGGCCTGAGATGTGACTTCCCATACACACTCCAAACGAGTTAGTGCAGCTTCTCAGGGTGATTAATACCCAAACGTTGATTAAGATGCACAACCAACGTTGAAGCCAAAGCTGGCACTAGGAAAAAAACAAAAACAAACAAACAAACAAACAAACAAAAAACCGGTGCAAGAACCATAAAAATAAATTGTTCTCTCCTAATAGTGCCCCTCCCGCCCTCCCCGCTCTCTTTACCCTGAAGGGCTCCCTCCCACTTTCAGCCAATCTCTACTCAACAATTTGCTGACAATGAACCAATTAATGCATTATGGCTTACAGTTAATTTTGACTAAAGTAATCCATGTACATGGGTTAAGAAATAAAATATGACAAAAATCAGCCACCAAGACCACCCTTCCCCAACACTTATTCCTGACTCCTTAAGAGTAATTACTGTCTTTTTTTTTTTTTTGAGTTTTCTTTTGGTCTTTATAACCATTTTTAAAATAATGAGCATACGCTATTATTTCTTTATTTTTTTTTAAATTTTAAGAATTATTTTTTATTGACATGCTCTCTGAGCACTTACCTATTCCTCACCTCCTCTTTCCATCCTATATAACTACACCATATGGTTAAGTTAAATCTCTAATCAAAGTTTATGTAATAAGAAGTCTATATTTATTATTTATATGTCATCATGAAGTATACTATAATCATTTTGTAGAATATATTGTATTGCTTAATTTACTACTGCACCTGTCATCAATTAATTCTTTTTATTAAAACTCCTTTCAAAGTACTACAAAAAAAAAAAACTACACAAAACAAGCAAACAAAACCCTCATGTGATCTACCAATATAATTTTTCCTTGGAGACTCCCTGTGCTGTGACAATGTGGGCTATTGTTTTCTAGGTTCTTGGTCTGCCGGTGTGGCCTCCCTCCTGGGAGGTCCTTGCCTCCCTCACGCCGGGCCCGATATCTTCGTTAGTCTATCTGTTATGACTTCCTCTCTCTTGTTTTACTTTTTTTTTTTTTTTTAAGTGAAGCTGGGGTGGGACCCAGGGCTGTACGCATGCTAGGAAAACCTTCATCTCTGCAGCGATCCCAGTCCTACTTATATTTAAACATTATTACATTTACTATGTGTGCAGTGTGCCTGTGTGCAGTGTGCCTCTGTGTGTGTGTGTGTGTGTGTGTGTGTGTGTGTGTGACAGTCAATGGACATTTTGTGTGTATTCTCTCCCTCCACCATGTGGGTCCCAGGGATTGAACTCAGGTCCTGAGGATGGGTGGTGAACCCCTCTGCCTGCTGAGCCATCTCACCTACTCACTTCTTCACCTTAGTAGACCATGCCCTTTCCATGCGACCATGGAGCAGTAACACCCAAGGTCACCTATACAGGATTTTAATTTGGTGTTTTCTCTCTGAATTTGTGTAGCATGTCTCCATGACTTCATAGTTTTGGGTATTTAGCAGGCAGGAAAACTGAAGGCCAGTGTAGTCGGTGGCAGGATCAGGCCTCAGGCCCAGAATATTATTCTATCATAGCCAGCCTCTATGTAATAAAGTAGGAAAAGCTAAAATGAGACTGGTTCTAGCAGTGTCTGCAATCTGACAAGTTGTGGTTAGTGGATCTAAGTTGAAAAAAATCCTGCTTGGAACCTAATGGAGATACATGACCAGAGCACAGGGCAGGACTTTCCAGAGAAGGGCCAAACTGCTCTTCTATTTCTATGTAGTGGATCAAATCAAAACATGTCCTAAATTTTGTGAGGTTCTAGACACTGGGTATTGGGGCACAACTCTCTATGGTCACTCATTACTGCACATCTTGCCAGGAGATGCAAAGACTGTCTTTGTTTCAGAAAGAGATACATCTCACAAACAACCATGGGAGATGCAAATAGTATCTGGCTGTAGATCAAAGGGAAGGCTAGCTTTAGCCCAGGAACACAGAGACATTGCCTCCTGGAGCAGACATATGCTATATGTGTTCTAAATGATTCGGGGGAGGGGTGGGGGGTGGCATCTCTAAACTCAGGATTCTGCACCTGTAATACTCTACAGTGCAGATGCAAATACTGCCTGGTGGATTTATGTCTGGGTGTTCAATTCAATTCAGTTGATCAGTGTGACTTTTTTGTGCCAATACCATACTGTACTGTTTTTATTACTATAGCTTTGTATCACAATTTGAAATTGAGAATTGTGCCACCTCCTAAAGTTCTTTTATTATTTAGGATTATTTTTGCTACCCCAGGTTTTTGTGCTTCCATACAAAGTTGTAAATTGTCCTTCCAAGCTCTGTGAAGAACTGTGTTGGAATTTCGATGAGAACTCCATCGCAAGCACCTTTTAAAACTTACAGAATAACTTAGCTTTCAAAAAGGATGGGATGATTTTAAGACACTTGTATTGAGCTATTACCTTCCAAAATTATCCTGGTATAGCAACCACCTAAGATAACCATAGGAAGGTTCTAGAATGGACCCAAACAGAATTATGATGAGTTTATGCTGGAGATGTAATAAAGTGAAAGATCACAAGCCTTGACTTCAGGGAACTGTCATTCAAATCCTGGCTCCTCTCTGACCAGTCATAAAGCAAGGCAGATGTCTTCTAATCTCTTGGCTCAATTTCCTTGTCTGAGAACTGACTGTGATAATACCCAACAACACTATCTTAAAGATTACACATTAGCATTTCATGCAAAGTACTGCCTAGATAAAGGATTCCTAATAAATGGCTGTTGAATCTAAACTACAGAGGAGGGCTGGCCCAGTACCGGGTGTATTAGTGAGCTGTTTGTTACTGTAGCATAACATTTTGACAAAAGTCACTTACAGAAGGAAGGGCTTACTTGGGCCCACAGTTCCAGAGTACAGCCCACATGGCCTGGACTTCACAGCAGCAGGAGCATGGGGTAGCTGGCCACGTATCAGCTGTCAGGAGGCAGAGGAAGATGAAGGCAGTGGGCTTGTTTTCTCCTTTCCACCCAGTCCTCAGACCCATGATGCTCATCACAATGAAGGTGGGTGGTCCCTGTAGAGAATTCCCCACAGACATACCCATAGGCTCATCTCCTAGGTGATTCTAGGTCCTGTCAAATAGACAATAAATTTTAACTATCACATAGGCCTCCCACATTAAAATAATTTAGACTCTTTGGTCCCTTTAAAGCCTTAAGATCTTCTCTGGAGGTGGCCCATGCCTTTAATCCCAGCACTCAGGAGGCAGAAGCAGGCAGATCTCTGTGAGTTCAAGGTCAACCTGGTCAATATAGTGAGTTCCAGGACAGCCAGAGCTACATAATAGAAAAAGAAAAAAAAAAAACCAACTGTCTCAAATAAATAAATAAATAAATAAATAAATAAATAAATAAATAAATAAATAAATAAAATCAATCTTGGAGTCTGAGCTAGAGAGATAACTCACTAGCTAGGAATACTAGCTACTTTTCCTGGTGATCTGGGCCTAATTTACAGCACCTGTACGATGGCTCAGAACTGTCTACAACTCCATTTCCAGGGGCTCCAACACTCTCTTCTGGAATCTGAGTGTTCCACACATATCTGTGGCACACTGACATGCATGCAAGCAAATTACCCATATAATAATAATAATAATAATAATAATAATAATAATAATAATAATAATTTTAAAACCTTGAGATTTATGTCTACATAAAATAAGAAACTCTTTGTCCTGATGGCATATAAAGTGTTCAGCATCTTCAAAGGAAAGGCTTCAGCTGATAGTAGACAAAGGAAGACTCCAGGAGCTTAGCCAGGGTTAGCCTCACTTCTTAGATGATTAGATGAAGATGAAGGTAGAGAAGAAATGTGATTCCCTACTCACAGCCATGTGAATTCTGCTGGAAAGAAAACAACTGGTTTCTATTTACAAATTTGGGGGTGAGTGCTACAGAAAAGCACCTGGATAGTAGTGTATAAAACAATCTGGTGGAGACAGGAGTGTGACAAGAAAGGTAATTAGGGAACAATGCAATATTCTAGACTAGGGTGTCAGATGTTTAAGTAATGGTGCTAGTGTTGGTTTTATACAGATTTACAATCAACACTCTTACTGAGTCCAACCTTCATAGACAATGAGCAACAATGTCACCCTTCGGTGACACTGTGTTTTTCATACATTTGTTGCAGTGAACAATTCACAAAGTAATTACTTCAAGTATTCAGTTCTCATTTTTTAATTTTTTATATGCAGTTCTTGGCAACATGAATATAAGAATATATCTTAATTTAAAACAGAAAGTTGGTTCTTATGATAAAAACTCTATTGTCTTTAATACCATGGGATTTGGAGCACCACTTTTCCTTCAGAAAATTCTTAATAATGAAGAAAAATATAATAAAGTTAGTATGTAACAAAACTTCACACTCAAGGGCATCTAGTTTAGAGCCAAAACAAAAACTTTTGCATAGAATTATTATTTGAACAGAAACTCTTCAGACAAAGAGAAGAAATAATCTTGCAGCAGCAAGATAGGAATTTGAGTTTGGCAAAAACAAATTGAAGCTTTGGCTTAGGCGCTTGGTTTATAAGTGTAAGTTTTAAAGTGTGGTTAGAATGGGAAATGATGATGGTCCTATTACAGCTCTGTCTGGATGATGTCCTATTACAGCTCTGTCTGGATGATGTCCTATTACAGGTCAGGCTCTCTCATTGCGGGGGTTGGGGGGGAGCAACAACTGTGGCTGGCGTTTCAGTGATGAGGGGCAGAAGCAATCACCTCATTATTTGTATTCCATTTGTGACTAGAAACTCATCCACTCAATAGCACTGTGGCTTTCAGCAATAGGTCGTGTAGGTTTGCTGTCTCAGGGGCTGTTAAGACATATTAGGTGGACATTACTGGGCCAGTGCCGTGGTTTGCCCCTTTCATTTTTCTCTTTGCTGACCAAAAGAAATTACAAACCATTATGTGCAACTGTGCCATCATTACAGATTTATGAGAGAAATAAATGGCTCCTTTGATGGATATAAGAATGCAGAAGCGTTAAGATGGTGATTTCCATAAAATATAATTCCATTTCACACTCTCCTCATGGACCTCTCTTAAATTCTCACCTTCACTGGACCCACTAATCCTAATGTAGGGAAAACATTTTGTTTCTTTTTAATTTTTGTGTAACCTACCATTACCATATTCAAATATTTTCTTAAATATTTTTACTTTGTTATTTTTAATTATGCATATGTATATAGGGCGAGCAAACCTGGACATGAATGCAGGGGCCCACGGAGACGTAAGGCTGGAGTTGGAGTTGCAGGTGGTTGTGAGCCTCCTGATGTGGGTACTGGAAACTAAACCCAGGTCCTCTAGAAGAGCAGCAAGAACTCTTAACAGCTGAGACAGCTCTCTGTGCTCATCTAGTCTTTTAATTTATAATTCTAGTCTTTTAATTTATAATTCTAGTAAACATTTACCTTATGGGCAATGTAGGTCTTGTGGAAAATGTTGCTGCCATAACAGTAAGCAAAGAGTGTTTTTTTAAAAGGTTGCTCTCCAAGAGTGACAGCTTCAATTCAGCACGGGGGTAACTGCTAATCATTTTATTTTTGTACATGATTCTCAAATAGAAACTAGGAAGAATTAAACTTTTCTATTAGACCCAAAGACAATAAGTTTAGTGAAACACTGAATAACTATTGAGCCAAATGCATAGTAGTATTAGTAAATCGATCAGGTCGCATAATGAAAGATAAGACAACCAATCCCAGGGCTAATAAAGCCTCAGTATTATAGTCAAGATGATGGGGTAAATGGGAGAGAGGGGAAAAGGATAGAGGTAGATTGCAGAGGGTGTCCCACAGATTCTGAAGTACCCTGTCCACACTGTGACTTTGCAGCATGTGAATCACCCTGGGCTTGGCCACAGATGATGGCAGACACACAGCTATTGCTCCACCAACTGGAGAACACTCACTGCATGTCTATGGAGTCAAGATTATTTTTAGGAGAAAAAAGCCACTGATTCCCCCAAACCTATTAGAATAAATATTTCCATAACCCACAAATTTGTGTTCAGTGTGTTATTCGGGAAGTACTCACTGATCCAGAAAGTGTTGTCAGGAATGTGGTGGTTTGAATGAAAATAGCCCCCACAGGCTCATATATTTGAATATCTTGTTCCCAGTTGGTGAGCTATTTAGTAAGAATTAGGAGGTGTCACTGGAGATGCACTTCAAGGTTTCAAAAAGTCTGTTCCAGGGCCAGTCTGTCTATCATCTACCTACCTACCTACCTACCTACCTATCTACCTACCTACCTACCTACCTACCTATCTAATCTATTTACCTATCTACTTATCCATCTATCTATCTATCTATCTATCTATCTATCTATCTATCTATCTATCTATCTATCTATCTATCTATCTATCGTTGCTTCCTACTTGGGATTAGATGTAAGCTTCCAGCTACTGCTCCAGTGCCATGCCTGCCTGCTGCCACTCCTACTATGAGGTCATTGATTCACCTTCTGAAAATGTAAAAGCTCAATTAAAAGCTTTTTTTGTATAAGTTGCCTTGGTCATGGTGTCTTGTCATAGCAATAGAAAAGTATCTAAGTCAAGGAGAATTCTGCTAACAGCATTAGCTTGAGAATAAATGGTAAACAGAGATTGGGAGGGAAACTGGAAAGTTACCATCCAAAGTTGGTAACAAAACTGACTTAGTAGCAGAAAAATAGCCCATGATGATACAGAGTGGAGACACAATGCCCAGCTGTTGGCTATGAAGATTTGAAAGAAAAACTTTAGTAGCAAATTTATATAATCAGCTAAAGAAATTTCAAGCAACATCTTAGAAAAGTAGTTGGGCTTTTGTTTGTTTGTTTGTTTGTTTTGTTATAGTCAATAAAGGGAGCAACAGAGACAGAATTAATTGAGCTAAAGACAAAAGTACAATTTTCCTGCAGAATTCATAGACCTTTAATAAGGAGCCAGGACTTGAGACCTGTTTTATTGGCATGGACCTCAATGCCTCAGATCTATATAAATGACAGTCTTCCTTTGGTTCAAGTACAAGTTTTAAGGAATGCAGGGTGCAGCACTACCTAGTTACAATGGCCAAAGTCATGACTAAGTAGGTATCCCAACACCCACATCATAAGCTAAGCGCCTGCACTTATAATTGCAGCAATGTGGAGGGCAGAGAAAGAGAGACCCCTGAGCTTGGTAATATGAAGAGTTGAAACAGCAAGATTCTTGGGCCTTACCAAGCCTAGCTGGAAAAGACAAGCACCAGGTTCAGAGAGACCCTTCCTTGAAGGAGTAAGGGAATACATAGAAGAGGATGAGCCCCAACACTCTCTGGCCTCAAGGGCACCTGTAAGTGAGCACAAATGCACATGGACCACATTTGAACATATGCACACACACAATATTTTAAGCTACCTAGTTACAAAGAACCTGTATTTGATTGAAAAGAGGGTATCTCCAAGGGTGGAAGAAAGAACACCGAGAACCAAAAAGCCCTTTCCCACTTAGAAGAATTTCAGAGGGCACTAAGTTTGCATTAAGACAGTCCTAGAAGGAACTTGACCTCATTAAGAAACTTGCCACCCTGGCAGAGGAGAGGAAAACTAGTAATTGTACTCAACTAAACCTTAGAATTCCCAGAAGCCACTAACTGCGTCTCCTGCTGAGCCACCTTTGAATGACAGTGTGTTGCAGTCATTGTATCATTACATCACTGCACTATGTGGGGCCTGGGGTACGCAGGGCAGAGTTAAGGCAGTTAGGCCTGGTAAGCTGTAGTTAAGGAACAGCGCCCACACCTGGCCTCGATCTGAATCACAGGAGCCTGGTCTAGTTCCTGTAACTCTAGCATACAATGAGGAAAGTTTCCTGAAAGCAAAGACTCTCACTGCTGTGTCCCAAACACTAAAACAATAATAAACTCATTTTAGGCTCTGAATTGAGGATTAAATTTGTGTGTGTGCGCGTGTGTGCATGTGTGCGTGTGTGTGTGTGTGTGTGAATATATATATATGTGTGTTTTTCTTACTTTTTTTTTTTTAAATGAAAATAAAAACAACATGATCTAGGCAAGGAGAGGGACTGGAGAAGCAGCCTGGGGACTTTGGGAGGATGAAGCAGAGTCTCCCAGAGGATGGAGTGGCTTGCCCCTGACCACATTAAGTATCCCTTGTCCCAAGGCATCCAACCCCTCCCACTGCAGCTCCCGCCTTACCATGCCTTCCTTGGGTGAAGAAATGCTCACTGAGTGGTGCTCTGACACAGAGCAAGAGGCCATGATGGCGTCAGCGTCCTCCTGGGAGCTAGTCTCTCTGTTCCCCCAGAGGACACCACGACTGAGAATAAGCCGCTGCACGGGCAGTAAAAGCAGAAGGCCGGGTCGCAATGCTGAACCCTGAAATCCATACTTCGGTCAGAATTGCTAGGTCTCACTGCATAGACCAGGCCAGCCTTGAACTGGCAATCTTCCTGCTCCAGCTTCCTGTGTGCTGAGACTACACCACATCCAGCTTATAGCTCTTCATTTGTGCACTTGCTCCCAGCCAGCCCACAAATATTGGGACTGAGTGATATGCAATTAGATGGAGAACCTTATGATTCTGGAAACCCCTTTTTCAAAATGGTCCCAAATAAATCCCTGTCCAACGAGTGACTAGAAGCATCAATCTGTTCAAAGTAGTCATCAATAGTAAATCCCGCGACTCACTCAGAGAACGGTAAGGAAATAAAAGAATTCTTTCAAAGCACCTAGGAAGATCAGCAGTGACCCAAAGCAGGAGATTTCATTTCTATTGTCTTCATACTCATAATTATAGTGCTGTGGTTGGCCATAAAAACATCCTAGCACTTTCTTTTTCATCCATTGGCTATGTCTGTACTCTCCCATAGGGAATCCCACTCGTTGGCCACACATTGGATGGAAACTCTATCCTTACACTCTTTTTCTTATTCTAAGTTTATATCAGCCATTAATTTGCAGAATGAGTGACCCTCGACTTAATAGTTGGAAGACATTAAGTAAATTGAGCCTGCAATAAGGATGTCATTTTAGCAATTTTGTAATGTTCCATGTATCGTGTGGATACATGACTGTGTTAGAATGTGAATAGCTAGTTATTTTCCATTTCTATTTTTACACTAACAGGATGATAAAAAATTCAGGATAAAGAGAAAAGGAAGAAGATAAACTAATAAGAGATATAGAAGTATCTGAACTGTGGACGGTTATTCTAGCTGGGATCTTTAAAACTGTTATAGTCTAAGATAACAAGAAAAAGGCAATTGGTTTGATTAGCTTTAAAACTGACGTTTTCCTGGCTAACTCTAACATTTGGCTATGTCTGACTTTGAGGTTAGCAGCAAATGAATGAGGAAGGGTTTACTCTTGACAGAATCTTTCCCTTAAGAATAAGTTGTCTTCACAGCCAATAAGAGTATTCTCTCATATAATTATTGTGTGGGATGTGTGTGTGTATGTATGCCATTTTTCAGCATGTAGTCTATTTCATTAAAATGTGTAAGACCAGCCAGTATGCTCTCTTTGGTGCCTGCTGAGTGATTAATCACCTTGGGAGCCTCAGTAGGATTAAGCCTTGGAATAAACAAGGATTATTTATTTATTTACTTAACTTCAGTAATTCTGAAGGTCCTTCCGAACTGCACTAAAACAAGTTTTGTGTGTGGACAGATTAAACCCCCATTAAATAAGATTAGACTCTCCCTGAATTCTTTCAAACAGCAAGACAGAAATGGTGGCTGTCAGGAGTAAAGCAGTGTAGGAGTTGCCCCGGCTTACCTCACTTCCTGTCTCTGTGGTAAAACACTCTGACAACAGCACCCAAGGAAGGAAGGAGGGAGGGAGGGAGGGAGGAAGGGAGGGAGGGGGGAGGGAGGGAAGGGTTTGCTTTGGTTTCTGGTGGGGAAATCATAGCCCAGGAGGTTGAGGCTGCTGGTCACATTGCACCCAAGGTCAAGAAGCAAAAAGATGGTCGGCAGTTAGGAGCACAGCCTGCTCTTCTAGAAGACCAGTGTGATTCCTGCCCCTCTGTGGCAGTTCACAACTGGCTATAACTCCAGACCCAGAGGCTCCAACACCCTCTTTTGGCTTCCATGATCACCTGTACACAAGTGAGATGCACTCCCACAGATGCACATATATAAATAAAAATAATAAATCTTTAAAAGAAGCGCATAGTGATGAATGATGATCTCAACTCACTTTCTCAATTTTTAAGAACTTATTTGTGTGCATATATGTGTGTGTATGTTTGATGTGTGTGTGTGTGTGTGTGTGTGTGTGTGAGAGAGAGAGAGAGAGAGAGAGAGAGAGAGAGAGAGAGAGAGAGAGAGAGAGATGGTTCCTCCTTTCCCTCTTGATGAAGTGGTGTCTTCTTTGCTGTTTTTGCTTCTGCATTACATATTCCAGCCTAGATGGCCATTGAGCTTCTGGGTAGTCCTCTTATCTCTCCCTCTCATCTTTCCATCTTTCTGAGGACCACAAGGAATGCAGATGCCAGCCTCTGCACCCAGCTTTTTATATAACTCCAAGAATCAAACTCAGGCTGTCAGACTTGCTTGGCTGAGTTATCTCCTGGCCCCACTTTCCCCATTTTTGACAGCCCAGAATTCCCAGCTAGGGAATGATTCCACATCTACTAACCTAACCAAGATAATCCCCCACAGATGTGTCTTTGGGCTGGTCTTCTAGGTGATTCTACAGCTAGCTAGCTATCCATTTACCTATCCACCCACTTATCTATCATCTATCTATCTATCTATCTATCTATCTATCTATCTATCTATCTATCTATCCAGGTTAACAATTATCACTAACCACCACATCCCCTGATATTTTTTAGGCAATGAAAATCATGCTCATTAATAAATAAAACAACTAATATTATAAATTACATTATGCTATCTAAACATGTGTACCTAATTATGGTGGTGTACACACACACTAGGAAAAAAATCATCATAATTGGAAAGGAATTTGTGCCACATAGTACAACTTAAACATTTTTCAAAAGAGGGAAATAAAAATAAAAACTAGAGAAACTAAATGATGGTGCAGTGTAAGAGAGCTACTTAGGAGAGAGAAAGGTGAACAGGGGCTCTGACCTCCTCTCAGGCAATGATTCTGCCCAGGTCATAACATGTTGAGAGAGAAGAGCTGTCTGGCATGTGAAGGAAGGCTGGCCGCTCTGCGATCTCCGAGACTTTGTTTGTTCAAGCCCCAGAAACTTGCTCTTTCTCTAAAATCTGCAACACTGGGAAGACTGACCTTGGGCACAATCATTGCAAAAGGCAACTTTCAAGTGTACGAGGAAAGAGTTGCAGTGTGCCACACCCTCCATGAACTTTCTTCTGAAAGATGAGTATAGTAACTAAAGTCTTTTCAGTAAGGCTGGCAAGATGGCTCAACCAGGAAGGACGCTAACCACCAAGCATGCCAACCTGAGTGTGATCCCCAGGACCCACAAAGTGGAAGAAGAGCACCAGCTCCTGAAAGTTGCCCTCTGAACTCCACACATGTGCCACGGCCCACATGGGCCCACAAGTGCAGGAGCACATATGCACACAAAATAAATAAGTGTAATAAACCTCTTTAAAGGATAATTTAAAAATACTTTCAGTAGCACAGCCTCTGATGTGCATGACATCGCTCATAAGTATTCTGACCTAATATACACTGAGATATCATTTTCTTAAACATTATTTCAGTTTCCTTTGTATTGTGGCATGTGATTGTAATTTTGGTCCATGTATTATGTGGGACTGGCCAGCGACAAAGAGTCATGCCAGGGCTGCTTCAGCTACCACTAACGCCCTTTCTTTGGAGATATGTTTACTCTGTGCGTGTCACACTCTGTCACATGGAGTATGTTGTAATGAGTATATTTATGAGTCTAGCTTTTGCGAGTGGATACTGTTGTGGCCTTGTGCCTCGTGTGCTGCTGAATTATTACACAGATCTGAATGGCCAAGAAGTCTGTGATCAGAGGGGAGAAAAAGAATTTTAAAGCATAAAACATGCTCTTGGCATTAGCCTGGAATAGTGGACATTCATAACCAACACATGCCTAGGCTATAAATTTGCAAGGTTGCATTAATATGGCAGTAAAAGTCACTCTTCTGAAAGCTGCACTTGTAAAATATTTATAAATTCACATAGTTGCTTCTAGCGAATAACTACATCTGTCAGCTCCGTCTTTCTACTCCCATAACGGTGGAGATGGTGTCTTATGTAATTCACAATGTGTATATAAAATTATTTTGGAAAAATCAAGATGGAAGACATTCTATTCTAAGGGACTATATCTGTTCCTCCAATGGTCTGACGTTAGTGTTTGGTCTCCTGAGACTCTTTGTCATCAAAGCCTTTTCTCTGAATACATTTTCATTTCATTGGATTTATCTAGGTCCCAAATTAGCAAAGCATGTCCTGCGGGGTTGTCTTTAAAATCCCACATTAATATGTACCACAGAGTGGATCGCTTCAGCCCCTAGGTCAATATGTATCAATGTCATGTAGTACAAGAATTGTCTACGGCTGTCTGCTCCCCTCCAGTGTTCAGAGGATACACCTTATAGGGCACTCTCAGACAGATCTGTCCAAATTGTTTCTTCTTAGAGAAAAATAAAAGGAAAAAAGACACCAGATGACATTTTCACATAGAAGTGATAGCAACTGGCAATTAATTCTCGGGCAGTGCTTCTCAACCTTCTAATGCGGCGACGCTTTAATACGGTTCCTCATGCTGTGGTGACCCGCATTCACAAAATTATTTTCATTGCTACTTCATAAGTGTAGTTTTGCTACTGTTATGAATAATAGTCTAAATATCTGTTGTGCAGGATATCTGATATGCAACTCCTGTGAAAACATGTTTCTACCCCAAAGGGGTCCCAACCCATGGATTGAGAACCACTGATCTAGATGGGAGGGAACTCTATAAAGTCACCTTAAAATTATATTAGACTTATTTATTTAAGGTCCATATTGTCTGGGTATGGAGGTCAGAGAACAACTCAAGGAGATGATTATCTCCTTCCATCATATGAGGCCGGAGAATCAAATTCCAGTTGTCAGCTTTGGGCACAAGTGCCTTTGCCTGCTGACACATTCCCACCAGCCCCAAAGTCAGTTCTAATAATGGGCTGAGTACCTAACAATAACATGTGTCAACATATTTATCTTTGTGATATCTTTTTCTCCAAGGCATGGATCCAACCCAGAGCCTCACACATGCATGCTACATCTAAGCTATATCCCTAGAATAAATAAATATATTTTGTTGGTGGTTTAGTTTAGTATGAGTCTTCATACTCATAACTATAATATTGTGACTGTCTTTCAAATGCACTTTCTACTTTATCCATTTGCTATGTCTGTATTTTCCCATAGGAAATCCCACTCATTGGCCACACATAGGATGGAAACTATTTCCTTATACTTTAAAAAAAATCTCTCTCTCTCTCTCTCTCTCTCTCTCTCTCTCTCTCTCTCTCTCTCTCTCTCTCT
>NC_034591.1:70686123-70703855 GCF_900095145.1 Mus pahari
ACAGAGAGAGAGAGAGAGAGAGAGAGAGAGAGAGAGAGAGAGAGAATTTTACACCCAAACTCAGAAATTCATATATCCCCAACCATTTCACAGACCACCACAGAGGAATGGGGTAAGGAATACAGATCAGAAAACTTAGTTCTTTTTTTTTTTTTAAATTTTTTTGTAGCCAAATCAGGAGCAATAATTCCATGCATGGTATAGATTCCAACATTTAACTGAGAGACACGTCAGGTTGTCAGGAGACACGTTTTAAAAGGCTGTTGGATGGATGCATTTCTGATCAATTATTTAATATTCAGTGAACAATGTCTTTAACAGTAGTTTTGCAAAGGTCAAAGCTATCTTTCATATGACTCTTTTCACACTTTTCCCTTAATAAATATTGAAGATATCCTTACTAAGTAGTGATTTTTATGAAGAGTTATCCCAACTGAGCCCAGACAGGCTGGTTTCTGTATCTGACATAACAGGAAATGGTCTCCCTCCAGAGAGAACACCGTGGTTCATAAGGCAGAGTGGGCCTGCAGAGACCCGGCCGCACTACAACCAAGAAGCCTCGACCGTGCAGACTAGCCACCTCACATACTAGATTTACCTCACATATCAAGAAGATGACTCTAGCCAGTCCCCCAAAAAGGCATGAGCCCGAGAGACCAAAAGAAAGGGGGCTACAAATGGGTTAACACGAAACTAAAGTAAAGTCTACACTGCTTGATGATTGAGCTTTCTCCATTCACAGAGCCTGAAATTAAGCATTTCACATGATAAAGGACACTGATGTTACACCAAGTGTCCTTCCCCAAAGAACAGGGGACTGGCCAATAAAACCTGAAGCTAAGTAAAGAAGAGTATTACTGCGGAATAAGAGTATCAAAGTTGAGCAGATGGCTCACACCTGTGCTCCCACCACTTGGGAGGTGAAGGTCGAAGGATCACAAGTTCAAGGTCATGCTTAACTACACAGAAAGTTCAAGACCATCCAGAGCTACATGAGCCTCTACCAAAAAAAAAATCAAACAAAAAACAGTATCATTAGAAATAAACATGCTGCCTAATTGTGTTAACCTATCCAAGGCTATTCTGGTGATCATCGACACAAATCATACATATATACACAGTGTTTTGTTTTTTTTCAAGGAAATTGTTATGTAAGCTTTCTTACAGTACAAGGGAATAATGCATTCTGAAGACAGCAGAACAATATTTCTCTTTGACATGTTTATGACAGAAAGACCCAGAATCATCCATCCAAATAACGTCAAATAGCCACTGTTTTCCACGGATGGGGGGGGGGGCTTGGGGGGCTTACTTTATGGGATCCAGCAATATTTTTTTCTTGGCATAATAGATGAAAAGTCTCCAACAAAAAGCTAGGGACTCTGGGCTGAAGACCCATACCCTTGCCTGGGCCATAGTGGCTAGAAAAGCCTAAGACTGGCAGCCTTACTCCAGAACTTTCTTTTGGGCAACATCTGGGGTGAATTAAGTCTCTGTTCAGTCCCAGAGCCGGCTACAGATGTAGAGGTGTGAGCGTGCTTTCCGGGAGCCGCAGCCTACATGGTCATGCTATGGACCACTTTTACTCGAAGTTCAAGTACCACATTTCCAGAAGTATGAAGAATGACAGTGAGGAAGAAAGCCTTTAGAGCTTAAGTTACAACCACATCTAATGAGCACAGAGGTGTTCCTCGCTTACAGGGGGATTGCTTTTCAACTCCTGTAGCTTAAATGAAGCCGGCGATCATAACAGTAAATATGGGTTGCAAAGGTATCCCAGGAGGTATCATTAGTCACATAGTACACCCTTTTCTAATTTGTACACTTCCCATGTTTCAGGAGTTTCCCAGTACTGCTGAAGCCTCCAGAATTTCATGTTTCCCTCAGCAGGCTACAATAACCCTTAGTCTGAATGGCATGTATTATTTCCTCAGCAAACATATGATGTGGGAAGCTTTAGTAAAAGATTTATTATAAGAAACAGCCTGATGTTTTATTTCCTCCCTTAATTGAATACATTATTGCTTTGTGTTTAGAAATGCTGCGTTGATGCATTGCACCTTGGAACAACCATGCACCCGCCGTCTGCAGCAGGGAGGTTTATTAGACTACAAATCAGGATACAGATGTTGGAGGCAAAGCTACATATGTTAAGTCGTAACGCATTACAGAACACTTTAAATCTATACATTGTGGTGGTCCAGCAGGGTTGCTTTTTAGTACAATGTTGGCACTTATGAACATATAAGAACCAGAACCTCTCTCTTCCACTAAACATTTATGTGTAGGCGACAAGCTGTTGAGGTGGCATGTACAATCCTGTAGGGGGTAAAGGACTAAGTGACTTCAAAAGAAAAATCACACCTTCTTATTCCTTAATACTAGTTCAAAAATCCATACTAAAGCCAGCAGTCAGAGGCTCATGAGCAGACAGATCTTCAGGGAGAGTAAGTGATCACATCTTCATTGATCTAATTCACAACTTTAGATCTTCATCCATTTATTTGAAGGGCATTGATTGACCACCTGAAGCTTGCCCTGTTACCCTGCTCTGAGGCTTTGTTAGGGTGAGACTTAGAGGATTTTTGATGCAAACCTCATTGAATTTTTATTCCTTTTCTCCAACTGCTTAAAGTTCAGGCCTAAGTGGACATAGTGTTTATAAAACAGAAAGTTTACAAAAATCTAACAATTGCTTTACTGGTGGAGTAAATTAACTGACGAAACTCAGTCAGTACAGCTGAAAGGACGGACGGCTTTCCTGAAGGATGATGTCATTGTTGCTCTCAGATTCTCAAAGCTATAACTCAATTTTATCTGTCAAATAAGCAAAATCCAGGATGCCCGCTTCCAAGAGGGACTGGTGTTCTGTAGACCTTCCACGCAGCTTACTGTACCTGAGTGGAGCTGGAGAGATGGCTCAGTGGTCATGACTACTGGCTACTTTCCCAGAGGACTAGGATTTTAATCCCAGCACATACATGGCAACTCCAGTCCCAGGGAACTTTGATGTCCTTCTCTGGCCTTTGCAGGAACCAAGAATGAAGTTGGTACACAGACATAGAGCTGTACATGAAACAGTACACATAAAATAGTAATAGTCAGACTTCATTCTGCTCCACTTGCCCGACAGCCAAGGCTCTTCCCAGTTCTGTATGAATATATTCATGTTTCACTCACTATTCTTAGTTTATAAAGACTGACAGTTCTTGGCACCTTCAATTGGAAAGCTTAATCAAAAAGTAGATTAGATAAACCTTCCAAAAGAGACACAGACCTTCATGAGAAAGGAGCCTTCTCTTTCCCTGGAAATAGTTTTTAAAAGGGGGGGGAGGGGTTCCTCTGGCTGGGTAGCATAGGTAAGGACAAGGACGTAGGAGGTGACTGTAAAAAATATTCATCGTGTCCAGAAAAGGGACCATCCTCCTTACCAGGACGCAGACTCCAGTGGCTGCCACTAACCAGATTTGCATTTGTAGATCACACTGCCATCTTTACCATCGGAACAAGATAAGCATTCATTCATTCTTCAAGTATTTTATGGATTCTTACATGGTACTGACTCCACACTCCACGCTGGAGACACAAACACGAGTAACACAAATTCTCAGCAGTTTACTTCTAAATGAGAGACGAGATGTAAGCCATTGGAGTATCCTCACACGTTCTAGTACAGGCAAGATGAAATAGTAAATCAGGACAATATTGTTGGAATTTTTACAGAAATACATTTTACAGAAAAGGAAACTGATTTAAAAAAAAATACAGACATTAGTATTGCTATGAAATATAACGTGGTGGGGTGGGATGGGGGGAGGTTACATGGTGGCCTCATGCCAAGGCAACCCCCTGAGAAATCACACCATGCCACAGGTCTGGGATAAAAGAGATTTATTTGGGGGAAGGGGAGGGAGAGACGCGGTAGAGGCAGACAGTCAGGAGCAGAGCAATGAGGGCAGAGAAGGGGAGACAGCGAAGGACGGGGGTGGGGGTGGGAGTGGGGGAAAGGATTTTGTCCAGGAACATGTGGGAGCAGAGAGAGAGAGAGAATAAGAGAGAGAGCTGGGCTGATGAATAGTCCTTTTATAAGCCACAACTGGCAGGTAATAGCGGCAGATGATGATGGCGTAAGCTATTGCTAGGTCTCTGGGTTGAGCCTAGCGGAATTGACTATAAGTAACAAATACTATAGGGCAGTTTTAGCAGTGAAACAGTGTCAAATCACTTAGCATAATCTGGTCCATTATGATGATTCTATAAATGTTACTACTAGAGAAGATAAGTTGGTAGCTATTTGATTTCAGACCCGGGACAAGAAACTGGGGTACATATTTGACATACCAAAGCAGACTTGGCTTCCAGGTTCTCCCAGCATCCTTCATTCCCTACCTGGCACACCATGCCCCTAGCCCTGGACTTTCTAGCCCACTGGGCTAACCTCCTCCCTCTCCCTCTCTCTCTCTCCCTTTCCCCCTCCCCCTTCCCCTTCCCCTCCCCCTCAGACCCTTTTTTCTTCCTCCTTCCCTCCCCTCCACCACCCCTTTCCTATGGTGACACTCCTGGCCTCAGTCCTTGGGGCCAGTGAACTCACCTGAGTTCAGCTTCATAATAAACCTGCCTTTAACCTAATCTAATTGGCACACTTCACCGACTGTGGAAAAATATCCTATCAATAGCATAGTGCATGGGTGTTGTATCAAATCTTTTGACTTGTACCCTAGCTATTTCTCAGTTTGTGCATCCTTGGGAAGGTTACATGGCAATCTGTATCTCAGTTTCTCCAGGGCTAAGATAAAGACGACAGTTATAATCCCTTCCTAGTATTGTTTTGGTAAGTAATTTGCTATATATGCTCAAAGGATGTTAAGCATAAGGATAGAACCAGGGAGGAGCTCTGCAAAGCATATTACATCACATCAACACCTAGGTGACCAGCCAATACACAGTGGCTAGTGACCCTGAAGAACAGAGTGCAGCTGGCTGTGCAGCTGGGTATGCACAGGATAGAATCACACCCATACACAGTGCACCAGAGAAGCCAAAGCTGAAGGGTTGCTTTAAATTCCAGGCCACCCTGAAACTAACTCTCTCTCTCTCTCTCTCTCTCTCTCTCTCTCTCTCTCTCTCTCTCTCCCTCCCTCCCTCCCTCCCTCCCTCAGAAAAAGAGAAAGATAGATGTTCAGAGCCGATGTGAAGTTGCATGCCTGTAATTCCAGCACTCTGAGGCCTGAGGCAGGACTAGCTGAACTTCATAGTGAGGCTCTACCTCTGATAATAATGATAGTATGAATGGTAGTCGTGAGATGCTGTTGAATTTTACCATGAGACAGGTCAAAGTAGAGAGCAGTGCGGCATGCTTAGCATCTTGAGCACTAGGAGGTAGATCGTGGGAACTGGGAGAGATGGGGTAAAGGGAACGGACCAGAGGCTCTATTGGATAAGGCAGCCAAACTGGCTTCTAGAAGAAAGGATGGACTGGATTCTCTGCCCACACATCTTAAACTTTTTTCTAGCAGTAGCTGAGGGGTGATCTGTCTGATGTCTAAACTGTATTTTGCTAAGGTGTGTGGGGGGTGGTCACTTCCGTTAAACAACCTCTAAAGCTTTAGGACTAATCTATAAGTATTTAGGACTATACTGTAAGTATTCAAAGGCAGCCTAGGAGTTTGCCACTTAGCAACTGTAAGTTTGGGGGAGAAAAATATTCTTTTCTCTCATTTGGATTCTCACACGGAGACTAGTGGACATGAAATAGGGGCAGGTATGTTGCATGGTACTGAAGGGTTTTGTTTACCACTTTTTACTCATATTTTTGAAGGAGTGATTTATGAGCTCTTTTATCTGTAAATGGGGGGGGGGATGAGAGATACACAGCCACAATTCAATCCAATAACAAAATGTTTTCAGAGAATGATGAGGTTTTTAACCCACCACCAGACTGCTGCTGGCTCGGGGGGGGGGTCTTTGCTCTCATACCAAACATAGTCTGAAGCATCTCCTTAGATGTCACTGCCCCTGCCACAAGCCACCAAGTAGCTGATCAGAACATAAGCGTATTTCACTCTTCAAGGACCAGTTTCCTGTAAATGTGCCTTTTTCTCATAGTATTGGTTAGGCTGTAGGCTAATTTACTGCAGGGGAGCTTGGGGAGGAGAAGTTCCTAAGTTCTATCATTGCAAAGTTTTGCTGTGTGTGCTTATGACTAAGATAACTCAGCACCAGCGTGGCATGTGCAGGCCAGTGCAGAACCTTGGCAGTGAAACTCAGTTCTTTCGAGAGCCAAGCTCCAGCGGTTACCCTTTGAAAGGATGCTCATTGTTTGTCCTGTTAGCTATTGAATCCAGCCTTTGCATGCTTGGATGTTTAAGTGTACAGAGGGAAATTTTTATTCTGAGTTATGCTCTATGTTTTGCATACAGAACAAAAGTTCTTTAAATATACGTGGGAAATGCACATGGACTTTATCTCTAAAGAAAATGAATCTTAAAACAAGGGTCTAATTTATGACTGTACAGAAGGGAGCAGCTACACACCCTCAGACACTCAGATAGGCTGCATAGTCTGGTTCCCACCCTACTCCAGCCCAACGTCCCCAGGTAGCAAGTCCTTGATGGGAGAAGAATGGTATTTCAACAAGATAATTTCTCCCAACAAGCAGGTTATTCTTCCATTCCCAAGTCAATTACCCTGTGAAGAAAGCCATGTTTCAGTCAGCAAGATCTCCTGTGCTTTTAGATCCTGTTAAGAGAAAGAAAGAAAGAAAGAAAGAAAGAAAGAAAGAAAGAAAGAAAGAAAGAAAGAAAGAAAAAAGAAATTCTTCCACGACGCAGTTTTCTATACAAGTGCTCACTGAATGAAGTTTAGCCACCATGCTCAGCCTTTAGACTGGCTCACAGCTTGGCACTGGAAGGACAGTGCCTTGGAGTCTTCCTGCAGTTCAGTAATGAGTAAACAAGGGTCCTTTTAATTTTTAGAGTGTTGACTTGGCTCATTCCATACCATGAATTACTTTTGTATGAAGGCTGCCATTAAAAAAACAAAACAAAACAAAGCCCACTGCAGACTGTTCAGCTGGCAGCAAGAGCCAGCACAAGCTGATGCAAGCAAGTTACGCAAGTCAAAATAAACACCCGGAGAATTGGGTGTGAAGTAAAACTTAATCAGGTGTGTCCATCTGACCGCTACAGCTTCAAACCATCTGCAGGGTAAAGCCAGCTTCTGTCAAGGTCACTTACTGCTCAGAATAAAAGCTTTTCGGTTTCAACAAAAAGAAATACAGAGAGTAAAAACGAGGGTAAAAAATGGATGTTCAAACAAGCATGCTTCGTTTCCCACCACCTGTAAGAGACAGAACTTTCAACATGAGGTGAGGTTCCCAGGTGCTTATTCCTCTGGAGAGGCGCTGTCCCGATGAGTTAGGGGCCCTCAGACAAAGGAGGAACCTGGCAATGAATGATCTCCCATGTCGTCCTCATTTTCTTGAAAGCTTTGTCCTTTGTAGCTCCTATTGGAAGACGACTCAAAAAACTTCTTGTACCCCACAAACACTCCTCAGAATGTGAAAACTCCCCTGTTAGTATTCAACTGAAGGATGGTGTCTGCAGAAAGCCCCTGTTAAACACCCACACCCCCTAAAGGATTAACACACCCCTGGCTGGGGGTTGAGATCAGCACTCGCATCTCTGGTCCTCTCCTTCTCTTAGGAGCTGTTGGGTCCTAAGCTCATCCCTTCAAAGCACAGACTTCATATGTAAGATTCATCACTTACGAGTCCTGTGACAGTAATTGGCTTATGACTTACATAGTGTTTCTTTCCAGAACACCTAGGGATGCAAATGACAGGGGTCATGGGCATGGGTGCTGGGGAGGTGGCTAAGTCAATACACTGCTTGCTGTACAAACATGAGAACCCAGGTTTGATTCCCCAGAACCCATCTGAAAAACTGAGCATGCTCAGGAGAGGTGGTGATGCCAGCATGAGGCAGGCAGACAGGCAGATCTGTGACTCAGCAGCCAGCCAGGCTTGCTTGCTTGGTGAGCCTCAGGTCTCAAGGACAGACCCTGCCTCAAAGAATGAGGGAGATGGCTACCGAGTAACAGTACCTGAGGGTAACCTCTGACCTCCACATACGTGCACATAAGAATACACACACATTTACCCACACTTTGGTAATCCCTCCAATTCTCCGAATTTACATTTGCCCAAAGCCTGCTTGAATTCCAGTTCCATGTAATTAGTCAGACAATTCTACCCATCTAGAGGAGTCCTTGCTGTTTGAAATAATAAAGTTTTCTTTCCAGGTTCATTAGAGAGCTGTGTAGAGATGCGTTTCTGGTCAGTCATCCTTAGGGATGCCAGCCACTAGCAGGGGGACAAGCTGGAATAGTAAATTATCAGCAAACCCAGCCCTCTTCCAGAAGACTCAAAGCACTACTACTCACTAGCCACATGACCCTCATAAAAGCCACTGCTGAGAGTCTGAGGGAGGAAACGCTGATCTTGGAGAAGTTTTATGTTCCCTTTTCCCTAGGACTTGCTCTGTTGCAGGCACCAATGACCCCTACTTAGCCCCACTGTGGAATCGTCTTCTGCCTATGGTGAAGTAAGACTGGAGTACCGACATCAAGCCTTCATTCTGACCCTCCAAGCCCCACTTCTCTATTAGACCACTGATGAAACTTCCTGATATGATATTGCAACCCCTTCTTGGAAGAAGGATTCTATTCAGGTCCTGGGCCTATTTCACTGCCTGGGTTTTGCCCAGTCTCTCATGCCGATAGACTGAATTTCTATTCTGGTTGGGAGAAGCCCACACTAGAGTATGACCAATAGGTAGCTCACATAGTATGTCCCAAGATACTCTGAAGATTATTATCTTCAGAGTTTCTTTTTATTTTATTCTCTCTATGTATGTGTTTCTCTGTCTGCCCGCCTGTCTGTCTCTGTTTATACATATGCAAACACTGAACTTGCAACTCACTGGTGTAGCTAGACTTGCTAGCCAGCAAGCCCTGGGAATCATCTACCTCTGCCTCCCAGGCGAGCACGACCACAGTTGGCTTCTTTACATTGGTGGCTGGGATCAGGTCCTTACGCTTTTTAGTGCTGAGCCATCTCTCCGGTTCCTCAGAAGTCTTAGAAGGAATTATCTAGGAAAACAAGATGCTCTTCAGAAACTCTGCCTTTCTGCATTAGGTCATTACTGATAAATCACTTCACCGGCTTCTAAAACACTCCCGGTCAGTTCACCTTCTGCTTAGGCTGAGAAAGATCCGCTGATTTGCCAAGCAGCCCAGGGTCATGAACCAGGACTTGAACTCATAAAGCTGGTATTCTCATTACTACCCTGTATCTTCTACCTCAGGCATAGGTAAGAAGTACCCCAAGAATGTTTGCTTTGGGTATCCCCAACAACTTTTCTTACTTTCTATATACCGATTCCCTAACGCTATCTCAATCAAACTATGAAATGTTTTCTACTTGGATGCAGAATGGCCAAATTGCCACCCTCCCAAGAATGTCTCGGCTCATAAGCCGATCATTTAAGAGGATGAAAGACAATTTCACTGCAGAGTTTCAGGTGTCACTGAGCTGGGGATCGGAGGTAGATTTAGATGAGATATCTTACACTTGGAAACTCTGGAGGATAGATCTGAGCAGATGAAGGAAGCCTATGCCCTTTGCTTAGGCTTGTGTTTCCATGAACAGAGCTGTGGTGGCTCGGGGGACTTCTTTTTCCATAGTCCCAATCTGAGTCTGCAAATGAACGGCTACAAATCCCCCATATGATGGGCTAACTCATCACAAAGGTGAAAAACAGTACCCTGCGGCACAGACAGGAAGATGACAAAAAGAATGGTTGCCGGCCTTCATTCTGGACTTAAAGAAAGAGAGGCTAGTAAGCCCTGCATTTTAAATTCTTCTCAGTCTGGTTTCCCTGACAGACCTGTTTGATGGGCATCAGGGACCTGAAGCCAGCTTCCTAGGGAACAAGTAGCCATCACTCATGCTTCATTGGATTTCTTTGACAGACGACCACGTTCTGCAGAGCCTGGCATAAGCACGTCATTATTAAGACTTGCCTTAGCATTTCTTAACTGATCACGGATGCTGAGGTCCTTGGTGGCTCCTCTCTCCTGGCACTGTTTGTAGTTATTTGACCTTTTCTCAGTGGATAATCCACACAAAAAGCCCTAATTACTTCCCCAGCTTTGGCCGGCCAGCAGTAGGAATAATCAATGGGTCTCATTTCGGTATTGCACAATCAGACGCTTATGGCGTTTAAAGAACATTTTTCCATTGACCTGCCACAGCTGTAGGACAATTACCAGCCGCAAAGCTGCTGCTGTAATCACAAGATGACCAGGTGACCTTGTGGGTTTAAAGTTGATGACTGGGTCCTTGACTGGGGCATAGTCATGATACAGAACATATTTGAGGAGAGAAAGGATGCTTCATTGTATACTAATGTGACATGCTCCAGCCCCAGGAGCAATGTTCTGAAGTATTGACAAATCACAAGACTCATATTGGCAGGTAAAATTCTGTGTTTGTATCCATTGCTCGGCTACTACTCTTCCTATTGCATGTAAAACAAAATAAATGGGAAGAGAATGCAGGACTCCTGTGATACAGGTTTTAAGTACTTTTTTTTAAAAAAAAATAAATGTGAAGATAAATTTGAAGAGAGATAAGATGGATGGCTTCCATTAAAAAAAAAAAAAAAAAAAAAAAAGCTCATAGAATGTTAAAATTGTAATGAGTCCTTATCAATTCTCCGGCCATCTTTATGCACAAATAGTAAAGGAAAATGGGCAGGATGGCTCATGCCTTCAATCCCAGAACTTGGTGGGGCAGAGGCAGATGGAGTTCTTGAGTTCCAGGACAGCAAGGCTATTATACAAAGAAACCCTTTCTAAAAATCAAACAAAGCAGATAGATGTGAAGGAGCTGGAGAAATGACTCAGTGGTTAAGAGCCCAGCGCCCACAGGGAGCTCACAACTGTCTGTAACTCAAGCTCCAGGGGATCCGACACCCTCATACAGACAGACGTGCAGGCAAAACAGCCGTGCACATAAAATAAAAATAAATCATTTAAAAAATGTCACGTTTACCGTTCTCTAAAATTATAACTAGCTACCGGGTGATACATAAAGCTTAAATATAACTTCAGTTGTAGTGCTATAGCAAATGAAACCCTTTCTAAGGCTGGTTGGGGGCACGCTACTGAAAGTCTTTGGATCTGAGGGGAGTCGTCATCTTAAACCTGGCAAAGGGAGCGTGCAGTGTCCTCACAGATCTGCAGAGCGCATCCTCGGGAAGGCTGGGGATGTGCAGCCCCAGACAAGTCTGGGAGGAGGTTTGCTTGGGAGGATGAGTAGTGGTGGTGGCAGTACCGCCTTGTATGAAAATTGACTTTGAGAAGGTTGCTTCTACTCTGAGGGCAGAAGTGGGTGGACTCACTGGTTTCTTTTTGTTTGTTTGTTTCTTGTTTTGTTTCTTTCTTTTCTTTTCTTTTTCTTTTTTTTTTTTTTTCGAGCTCTCTTACTTTCTTATGAGAAATGAACAGAACAAGATCAGTCAAAACAAGCAAGAAAACAAACAAATGATCAGGACAACGGAGCAGTTATGCTCTTGGCAGAAAAGAGGCAGGAGAGGAAGTGTCCTAAACTGAGGACACAGTGGAGGAGAGGTGGAAAATGGAAAATGTCCCAGATAAAGGCAAAGCAAGGGACGGTGGGAGCTAACATACCCGCCACCCTGTCCCTCTCCAGTCTCCATGGCTGTCCTGATTTAGACAGAAGAAGGCAAACCAGCTCATCAGCATGCAGTTGATGATTTATCCAGCTTGCTGTCAAAGACAGCACTGTCTAAAGACCCAGCAGAGAATGAGGAAAAACAGGCAGGCCCCTGTGAGCAAGCCAAGGAGGCAAATCACTGAGAAAACATGCACAACAGAGCATTGCTCCTCTGATGGTGTGAGCTTGATTAATCCCAAGACACCCGAGCTTTCATGCGCGGGTCCTCTGGGATGTGTAACCCAAGTCTGTGCTGGTCCTGGCAGAAAGCAGCACAGTATTTGGAGCAAATGTGCTGGCTTTTAACCACCACTCTAGTTCCAAGCAGGCATCCGTGTGTTCTGTGGTGTAACCCACGCTTGGCTGCTGATTACAACTTTCGCTTTCTGCAAGCTTATGGCTTCATTGGACACCAAGGCTTTACTTCCCTCTCTTGCAAAACTCCAGGATTAGAGTAGATTTTACCCATATTCTACAACACTGTCTTGCAGCAGCCCAATAATCATGCATAACAATGTATCTCGGACTGGAGTAGGGGAGTTAGAATGCACCAATTTTCTTTTCTTTTTTTCTGGAAACATTCATTCTTATGTGTTGCCAAACTGTTGAGGATATGAGGTTATTATTAAGGTCAGTAGTGACAGGCAGTTGGAAACATACTGAGTGGGGGAAGGTAGGCAGAGTCAGCCCCAGCGTGAAGGGGTCCTCAAATCGCTGACGGAGTAATTTCATCTGCCATTCTGAAAACCTAGAATTAAAGGCATATCAGAGCATGGCAAGACATCGGGTAGCTTGTGTTCAGGACTGTCACCCCAGTCAGGCATCAACCCCCACCCCCCATGCGGGCTCTGTCATGGCTAGATCTGTCCTTGAATAACCAGCAGCACTTTAGAGCCCTTTCTAAATCTAAACAGGAAATTTCTAGAAAAATAAACTTAAAAGGGTGGGGAACACATACACACAAGGAATAAAAGATGTGAGTCTCTGTGAGCTAAGAAACAAAAACTCTGGACATGCCTATGAGATAGGTACTATATGAAGCCGATGCCATTTTCAGTGCATTGCAGAGGAGAGACCTGGAGTACATGGAAGTTAAATGATAAAGATCATAGCTGTAGCAGAGAACACAAAGAACCCGTATAAATCCAGTTTCCCTTCTACTAAAACAAAACTTGCATGTATATGTGAGATAGCTGCATGTTTGTGTGTGTGTGTGTGTGTGTGTGTGTAAAGGCACACAAGTGCATAGATATGTGCAAAAGCCAGAGGTCACCATCAGGCATCCTCTATCACCCCCTTCTCTTGTACCCTCTTTTTTTGAAACAGGTGATCTCACTGACTCTGGAGACCAACTCAGCTATACTTGCTGGCCAAGGAACTCCAGGGACCCCCTTGTTTCTGTGCGTCAACACCTGGTTACACACTGCACCCGGCTTTTATGTGGGTGCTGTAACCTGAACTCAGGTCCTCACGCTTATGCAGTAGCTGCTTTACTGCCTCAGCCATCCCCTCTGCCCACACTGTTTCTTTTAAAAATGAGTGATTTTTATAAATTATTATAGACATGTCCATGTGGCCCGGACTCATCTTAAGCTCACTGTGTATCTGAGGATGACCTGGAACATCTGCTCCTCCTGCCTCCTTCTCCCAAATGCTGGGACAAGAAGCAGGTGCCACCGTTCCCATTTATATGCATTGCTGAGGACAAGACCCAGGAATTAGTTAGGCAAGTGCTCCACCATCTTCAGACCTTCAATTACTTTTAAAATTGCTCTTTGGTTAGTATATGAAAAAATGTATTTCATATGACATTTACATACATATGTGACTATACTCTCTTCTTATGTGCTCCTTGCTGCCCTCGTCCATCCACCCCTCATACACATAAACACACACACATTAATTTAAACCTACATGCTGCATATGAAAAACAGTGTCAGGGTCTGGCTAATTTCACTTAACATAATGATCTAATATAGGGAATATTGCCAAAAGATATTTGTAGATAAATTTTATGGCATCTTCTTTAGTATAAGAAAATACTGGGTTTGTCTGATACAAAAGAGAAAAGCAAACATAGGAAAGATAAAACAGCTGTAGGCCAGCTGTGGAGGTGCATATCCTTAATCGCAGCACAGGAGACAGAGGCAGGCAAATCTTTGTGAATTTGAGGCCAGACTGGTCTACAGAGTGAATTCCAGACCAGCCAGATATATGTAGAGAGAACCTATGGAAGGAAAGAAAGAAGGAAGGAAGGAAAGAAAGAGAAACGCAGACAGGAAGGAAGGAAGGAAGGAAGGAAGGAAGGAAGGAAGGAAGGAAGGAAGGAAGGTACGACGCACTACCGTCTCACCAGCAAGAACGACGCAACACATCATTAGGATCCTTCTGCAGTAAAGCTTTAATGCATCTCGAGAGGCAATGCATAAGCTACTCGAAAGCAGAGACCCCGAGGTGAAAAACCCTCTCCCTTATATAGGAAATGTTCTCTGCCTAGGACGTGTAGCTCCCTGGTTGGCTGCTCACTATCGGCCCAGAAGACGCCACGGGACAGGCAGGGCGCAAGGGATGGAAATTTACCCGGCACATGCGCAGACCGCTTGTTTACCAGTTAGAACACCGGATGCCAGTGCCATCTTGCCATGGCGATTGTGAGGACGGCTCCCCACAGGAAGGAAGGAAGGAAGGAAGGAAGGAAGGAAGGAAGGAAGGAAGGAAGGAAGGAAGGAAGGAAGGGAGGAAGGAAGGAAGCAGCCAGAGAAGGAGGAAGAAGAAGACGAGGAAGAAAGAGGAGGAATTCCAACAGCAACAACGTGAACAGGTGAGTGTGCTGTGAGCAACTGTCCCACTTTGTGTCTTAATGATATCAAATCAATGGGCACCTGACCAACCTGGAGAAAGAAAACCCGATCGTGTGCTCTATTCTTTGACTGATGTAAGGTGGTAGTTTTCACACTCAGGATGGATTCTCATGTGACTGAGAAAGCAGGGGAATGCTGCACAGACATACAGCCTGTGGTTAATCCCCTCATTAATCATTCTAGGCTTCTTGATATCAACAGAGTTCTCTCCTTTTAATCAGCCAGCTTATCTGAACATTACGGCTGTTGACTTTCTCAGAGTTTTGGTTGTTTGTTTGAGTAGAGGACTTTGGCCTCCTAACCATGATAGTTTGGGGAAGGTACTGTAAGAAAGACCTAGCAGTGAGTTTCCCAGAAAATGACTAGTTACTCATTTGGGCCTTTTATCCACAGGAAGCCAAAAATCTGAATCTCACACACATTCTTGAACATTTGACAAATGCTAAAGTCTGGGTTAGTTGACTATAGTACTTAACGCTGTTCTTTATGAAATCTCTTTGGCCCACTTTGCTTGCCAAGAACAACTCTCTACTCAGTCCCTTGGCTGGGACTCATCTCACGACCCTGCAAGCAGCTCCCTCAGCGAGGATTAGCTATTCCTAACTGACCCAACTTTAAATTTGAAAATGGAACGGAAACATACACCACCAAGTCGACCCAAACTGTGATCTAAGAGTTGTCAGGGGACACTGTGTGTGCAGTCCTGTGGAGAGCGAGTGGTTGGAGCCAGATGAACATGGTCTGAGAAATGACCCTTAGCTTAGTTTTCTCCTTCCTATAATATTTAGGTGTGGGTTGCCAGCTTTTAACCATATTCAGAAAGTGCTTCTGAACTTAGAAGTTGTTATTTATCAGTCACTTTGATAACACCTTAAAGATGATCTAATCCAAAGGTACCCACATTTTCCTGGGTCACAGCCAATGAATCTCTTAGTGATATCTTTTCAGAGCATTCCTAAACCAAAGCAGCAGTGACAGTCTCACCCACCTCTGCCTCCCAAACTCCGGAATTAAAGATGCTCAACCTCACTGGTCAAGTAGATGGGTCTAGACATCTAGTAAGCATTCACAATGTATTAAGAGCTGTTTTTAAACAAATGCACAAAGTAAAAAGAAAACTATAATTATTGCCTATTGAAATGTATATACTTGTTTGAACAGTTCATAGAAAACCATAAAGTCAGATTGAGCTCTAGAACCCTATTTATTGTTCTCTGCTAATTTTCAGGTAGTGTTGCTTTTTGTTTTTGTTTTGTGCTTATTGTTGTTGTTAAGTAAAAATATACCCCCCAAATCTCTCTTTACAAAAAGATGACATCAAAAACATAGCATAAACCCAGGGACAGTGGCATCTTTGATGCTAGCACTTGGTAGGCAGAGAGCATCTCTGTGAGTCTGAGGCCATGGAGGTCTACATAGAGAATCCTAGGACACCCAGATCTACAAAGAGAGACCCTGTCTCAAAAACAAAACAGGAAAAATAGGCAAAACATTGTATGAGCCGCTGTTAGAAAGTATTCCTTCCAAGCTGTCGTTTTACCTGGCATCTGAAGCTGTAAGGTTACACTCTGTTGCCTTTGCAACTTTGTAATGTTCCCCAATACCCTTCCTTCCAGTTCATTATATCACCCCAGGGCACTACAATGTAGGATTCTGGAGCTGTAAGTCTATTCTTAACATCTCATTTCACTGATAAGCAAAGTAAGGCCGAGAGTAATTATGGAGCTTTGCTTATCCCGATTATAAGATCATCTAAAATCAGATGCTGTGTTTAGAATATGAAAAGCTTATCCCATGTTTGAAAACTTAACTCAGCTCACAGATGTTGACCCTGTAGAGTAAAGGATGGATCTAAAGCTCATCCCAGGTTCCATGCACCCACTACCTGATGGTCCCCAGCACACTGAATAAAAAGTTCACAGATAAGAACTTATGCAAGGGAATTTGTAGAACCAAGAGGAGTACCCAGTCTTCAGACCCTCTGTCCAGGACTTTCTTCTAACATCAACTTTCCTGCTTCTCTTATCTGGAGACTCGCTTGCACTCTTCTGAAAAAACTATACTTTCTCTCCCATTTCTCCACTCTTTATTCCTTCATGTGTTCTACTTCTACTTCCCAAGACCACATGTATTTATTTACAAAGACCCACTCCTTTATAAAAGAATAAGCTATTGCCGGGCTATTTATAATAATTACAATTTTCAAACTCCTTTGTAACTAAGATATAGTCATTTGACTATTTTCTGCCCGGCAGAATGTATATAATGGTGATCCATATGCTTTCTAGAAAGTGGCTTTAAAGAGAAGAAAGGTGCACATGCATGCACTTGTCGGCTGAGGTGAAAACCTAGTTGGAACTGAAGGAGCCATCTTGGGCCACATGGAAGATACAGAGATGTGAATTTCATTTACATAAGGAAGAAATGCAGTTATATAGTATTGAAGCCACTGTTACTGGAGTGTTTTTGCCAGAACCAGATGAATCTAGTACTAACAAATATAAGACCATTGTTAGAACACTGTAACAGCACATAATGTACTTTAGAACAGCGCCTACAGAGACTAACCCTACATATTCAAAACACTTAATACCTTAGGACACACAACTCCAGGCATCTGCCAAAAACATATGAAGCCAGACTTACTATTACTCCCTCAGGGAAAGAGCTATTTATTCACAGCCTATGCCTCCCACAGAGACATACTTTATAAACAATGTGAGTTCTGACTGAAATATATGAAAGATTACTATGTTCTCATGAGAGAACTCCTCCCTTAAAATTAGTCCAGTTTAAAATGACAAACTGAATACTTCATCTTCACTCTTACCGCCAACTCCATTAATGATATAAAAGTTTGTAAAACATGAACTCACAAAGAGAATAACAGAATGGCAGGAGGGGGGGAGTCACAGAACAGCGAGAAAAGGAGGGAAGTCACAGAACAGTGAGAGCAGGGGTGAAGTCACAGAACAGTGAGAGCAGGGGTGAAGTCACAGAACAGTGAGAGAAGGAGGGAAGTCACAGAACAGTGAGAGCAGGGCTGAAGTCACAGAACAGTGAGAGCAGGG